>NC_134356.1:161363790-161700040 GCF_048569485.1 Anomaloglossus baeobatrachus
GTTAAGTTGGGCTCCGTCCGCCTCGATCGGACTGATGACCTGGTCGGATCATGCCCCTATTTTTCTTACCTTTCAGCCCCCAAACTCTTTTCCCCGTACCTGGCAGTGGCGTTTGAACCCCAATTTATTAGCTGATAATATTGCATTACAAACAGTTGAGACCACAATTGCGGATTTCCTCTGCAATCATCAGGGGGACGAGACCCCGATGCCAGTCCAATGGGAAGCTCTTAAATGCGTTATCAGAGGGACTCTTATAAGGGAGGGTTCCAGAATGAAAAGAGAGAAAGCTCTCCAAATTGACTGGCTCCTCCACCAAATTCACGAACTAGAGCAAAAACACAAACAAAATGCAACTCCCGAAATTCTCATTAATCTTAACAAACAGAGGGAAGATCTTAAACTTTTGCTTGATCAGCCCTACTTGCACCAAAGAGAAAGGATGAAACAATTCTTTTACGAATTTTCAGGTAAATGTGGGGGGTCCCTATCCAAAAGCATACATCCTAGGCTACTAAACACTTTTATCTCTAAAATTCGATCGGGGACAAATGAGTTAGTACATGATCCTCAGCAGATTTCAAACGCTTTCAAAGAATATTACGAGACTTTATACAATATTGATGGGCAACAAACTAATACTCCCTCCTTGCGACACCAGGCAAAAATTGATAAATACATACAAGACACGGCCTTACCTGTTCTCGCTGATGATATCTCCTCTTCTGTTAGGCAAGTGTTCTCGGAAGAGGAAGTTCTTCAAATTATAAAAGATGCCCTGAACAACAAAAGTCCAGGATGTGATACCAATGTGATATGACTGAAGAATGAGTGGGATGTAGATAGGGATCATAATCAAAAGATATAGTGATCCCAGATATTATTTGATCCATCAATAATTCAGTATCAAAGAGAGATGTCCTCTGGATAACCAATTTCACTATGACCAAAGAATACATGTCAAACAGATCTTAAGCAAAACCACGATAATGAGGAAATAACATTTACAGTTCCACAGTCAGGAAATGTGTGGTTATTTGACAACAGTTGTAAGGAAGCTGGCCTGTAAAATTAACGTCTCCTTGCAATATCTCCAGGAAACTGTGGTCGACCAGTTGTCAACTGGCTAAATGTGCAGAAATTGTGCAGGAAGCTGCTGGTGCCCACAGCAGCTTGTGGTCAAGTAACATGAACATGATCAGCTGTCACATGCTGGTCACCAATTAACCATTCACAATTGCAATACTGCATTTGCACACGACTACAAATTTTCCTATAAAAATACACCGGACTCGCTTAATGTTAGGGAAACCTTCCAGGACATTGAAGTGTACGTACGCACTGTTCCTGTGATGCAAGAGGCCGGGTTGTTTTTCCTTCTCACATTAATCGAGTCCCTCCGATGAGAAAAGGATTGCTGCAACATATCGGTAATGTTGATGCATATTTCTGTTATTGTATAAGATTCTATGACTATAGTTCTAATGCCTATGTACCATTGACTATTCATGTGCTATTAAAATAAATAGTATCTTGCTATAAAGAATATTAGTATTCGTGCCTGATTAGGATATCAGTGAGCGCTTCGTAAGTATGGGCTTTCAGCTCCCTTTTTAGGAGAATTTAGCAAGACACAGGACCAGACGGATATACATATTTTACAAAATATTTGCCTCCCAACTTGTACCCTTCCTGACTAAGATTTTTAATGCAATCTCAGTATCTAACCCTTTCCCCAAACAATCACTCGAAGCACACATTACAGTCATTCCAAAAGCAGGAAAGGACCCAGAACGTTGTCAAAGCTACCGACCAATTTTGCTCATCAATCTGGATATTAAGTTTTTTTCCAAGCTTATCGCCACAAGACTTGCGCCTCTTCTGCCTCGACTGATCTGTAACGATCAAGTTGGGTTTGTCCCGCAAAGAGAAGCGAGGGATAACACTATAAAAACTATGCTTCTTATATCACATGGGCATAAGACTAAAATACCCTCTTGTATTTTATCGGTCGATGCAGAAAAGGCCTTTGATAGAGTCAGCTGCCTTTTCCTCAAAAGCGCCCTTCACCAAATTAACTTGAACCCCGACCTAATAAGCAAAATCCTAGCACTCTATCAAAACCCCTCGGCTAAAGTGCGTTGCAACGGAAATTATTCAGACCCATTTAACATAAAGAACGGCACTAGACAGGGATGTCCACTCTCCCCTCTACTATACGCCATCGTGATGGAACACCTTGCCGTAGCGTTAAGGCAAAACCCCAATATTCATGGTATTCAGGTCGGAAATAGCATGCATAAGCTTGCACTTTATGCCGACGACTTACTAATATATATCACAGATCCTGAGTCTTCTTTTCCATCCATACTTAAAGAATTTGATATGTATAGCATAGTCAGTAACTTCAAGGTAAACCTTGCAAAATCTGAAATTTTGAATATCAATATTCCTGAGGAAAGGCAGCGACATGTACAAAGCTCCTTCCCGTTCAAATGGTGCCTTTCATCACTAAAGTACTTGGGGATTAATCTTTCGTCGGATTTGACCCAGATATATTCACAAAACCATAAACCATTATTAAATCGTATCATAGCAGATCTCAAGGTCTTCGACAGGGTCAGATTATCATGGTTCGGACGAATCAACGTCCTGAAAATGGACATTTTACCAAAGCTACTTTATCTATTTCAAGCGGTGCCAGTCGTCCTTCCTAGCACATTTTTCAAACTTCTAAACAAAGCATGTAATTGGTTTATTTGGAGAACGAGCAAACCGCGATTGGCGAACAGATTTCTTACCAGACCCAAAAGTAAAGGAGGAACGGGGTTACCAAACTTCCACCAGTACTATATCGCCACTGTTTTGGCTAGGGTGGTAGATTGGTTCCACAGATCGGACCAGAAGGGATGGGTGGCTGTAGAGTCCTCTTTGTCCGATTTGAGGCTATCATCCTTGCCATGGATCCCAAGAAACACGCGCCCGGCTAGAGATTCTATCTCCTTTTTGACAAGAGATCTCCTTCGGGCATGGGATAAAGCAGTAGCTAAATATAAGCTCTCGGACAAACTTGGACCGATGACACCTTTATTTGATAACCCTGCCTTTCCTCCAGCAGTGGGAGTTGATAAATTTCTAATCTGGTCCCGTAAGTCCAAAATGAGACTTCAGCAGACCCTCGTTGGCTCTCTAGCTGTCCCCTCTTTCCAAGAGTTGGGAACGTTATGTCCGGATTGCCCTGTTCCATGGTTCTCCTACCTACAATTTAGATCCTTTCTTTCATCTTTCCTGTTGATCGCCAGAATCAGAGTTCCGCATTCTGCCTTTGAGAAACTACTGATCCAAACCTCGACTCCTCAACACACGATTTCCCAAATTTACAATATCCTCATATCTATACCTGATCTTAAAGATTTGTGGTTTGTCAGGGAATGGGAAAAAGAGTTGAATGTTTCCTTTCCACAGCGCGAATGGGAGACGGCCTTCTTATGTGCACATAAACTCACCATGGCTTGTAAACTTCAGGAAAGGAACTACAAAATTCTCACTAGGTGGTATAGGTGCCCCGCCGATCTACGGAGGTTCTATCCCACCACATCAGACAATTGCTGGAGATGTGAGACAGCCAAAAGGTACTATGTTGCACATATGGTGGGAATGCCCTTCGATTCACCAATTATGGGGTAAGGTTTTCGAGATCTTTAGTCATATCTCAGGTGAGCGACCTCCCATTTCTCCTCAAACTGCCCTTTTGTCAATGCTCCCAGGGTCCTTTAAGACTATCAAAAGGAGTCTACTTAAACATTGTCTTTCTGCCACCAAGTCTATTATCCCCAGGCGTTGGCGATCTAGGGAAGCCCCTACTATAGCGGACTGGTCTCTGGAGATGGATTATATCTGTAGAATGGAAAGATTATCGTCTCACAGTGAGTCTGAATCTGAACAGTTTTTCCACACATAGCAGGATTGGATTATGTTTAGAGAGTCCTCTGATTTCTCAATGGTCCTCGGAAAGTGACATTCCATTCATGGTCAAATAATACATGGCACCATCCTCGCCCCATCCTCCCCCACTTTTTTTTTGTTTTGTTTTGTTTTTCTTCTCTTCTTTTCTTTGTCCTTCCATCTCTCTTCTCTCTTCTTTATAATTCTTACTACACTATTCTGTGATTTTAGACTTACAATGAAAAACAGTTTCTGCATACGGTAGCAAATACTGGGATTGTTATGTTCACAATATATGAGACACTTATGTTTCTATGTTCGCCCTTGAGTTTAGTTCTGCAGGATACTTAAAGACACGTGTTGCCGAGCTTGGGCGGTCTATTTTGAGTGATTTACTGTCTATATTGTAATGGTGCAATTGCACTTACTTTGTATGTATCCTGTCTCGTTGATACACTTCAATAAAAGATTTTTGAAAAAAACCCCACTGGAATATCATGAGGGCGGACCCTGGTCTTAAAAGCATTATTACAACTGCACCGAGCATTACCTATAGGCGGGGGAGATTTATTGGGGATAGATTGGTCTACGATCTATATAAGGAGCCACGATCATCGGGTACACGGCTCGATAGATGAACATGTGGATCATTTAGATGTGGGGGACTGTAGTATTTGTAGCTCTATAGATCAATGAAAATAATTTACTAGCTTTTAACTTTGGGAATTGTAGGACATCTGGGGTTGTATACAGGGCAACATGCACATGCCCTTTTGATTATGTGGGCAAAACCCTGCGTGAACAGAGGAAGCAGGTGGGTGAGTACCTATATGGCGTATGCAATGGTAGGGATACCCCATTGCACGAGATATGAACACCATACATTTTGGTGATGTCACACAAATTTACTTCTGTATCATTGAACTAGTCAAACCTAATGTGAGAGGAGGGAATTTTGATAGGCTGCTCCTGCAAAAAGAAGCAGGCTGGATCTATAGAATGGGGTCGATGGCTCCGAGAGGTCTAATTCATCAATTTTCTGACTCTTGCTTCCTCCCTTCATTTACAGTATTTGGTCTTTTGAACTTTGGATGATAATGCCAAACTCATAGTTTGATCCCTTGTATTTGGGACTACCCATATTTATGGGTCTTATCATTTCATTGTTTATTTTTTCACCTTTTTGAGTTGTATACATTTTTGTATTTGTGTATGTATTTATATATGGTCTCTTCCAATTGTCACTATATCTGGAGGTGAATATATACAGTAATATTTGATGAAGAGATTTTGTCATCTTGGTATTTGTATTGTACTGTCACTACTCCCCATTGACTATGTTTAAATTTTTCCTCTTTGTGTGTGTTTATCTATTTAGTGCTAAGATAGTAAGATGGGTCATTGAGGCATGCGTGTTGTTTCAATTTCTTATGCGCTCCAGAGTGAACCATAGTACCGCCCATTATGTGACACATATTGCATCATTCACAGGATATGACGCTTCAAATCATAGAATGCTGTGCACAGCACATGTGCACCTACTTCAACCATGGCGCCGCACATTATAACAACCATTATGACATTACACATTACAGAATGCTTAGCGTGACACATGCACATTTCAAACATGGCACTGTATATCACAACACCATGGACTAGCGGTAATGTTATTACTTACAGCTGTTTGCACTTCACGGGTATAAATGTGGGTTATTGAATCACTCGGTTAGAGTACCTCCTCCCTGCTACAGCTCATGGATAGCATGTCATCAGCATAGTGTGGGCTGTTCCTATCGGTGACCTGATAGCACTGCACCAAGGGATCGATATCTGGACTCTTCTTTTACTAGGGGAATTATATTATTCGTTATGTTTAGCTGTTTTGACCTACCTTTGCATATGGATATTTATTGTGTCATACTGTCATTTTGTTGCTACTTTGTTTCCATCTATATTTTGGTATTGGATCTCTGATAGACCAATTCTTTCACTGTAGCATCCTTATGAACCTTGTGTAAAGGAGAAATGTGTTGAGGCATGAGGCATGCAACTGTGATCTGTTCCAAGCAGCTGTAATGTCTTCCAGAGGACTTGTATTGACTATTGGGTGATAGAACTTTTTGTCGGAACTGCTTACCACCTCCATCTATGGCCATTGTCTTCTGTGAATATACATTATCACGAAGGACATTCCAAATTCTGGAAGTATTGATATGGAGGATCCTTCAATGTGTATTCTATTTTGAGAAATTGATTTTCCTCTTTCCATGCTGCTGTAATATTAAGACTTCCCTCCCTTGTCCCCTCCCCTCTCACCTTCTATCCCCTTTAGGTGTGTGAGTTTAGGGAGGGCTAGCCACTTTTTGTTAGGGTGAATCTCCTCCGTGGCAAAGCAGACATATTTGGGTAAGGATTAGCTCAGGCACTTTATATTTCCAGGGATGACTACTACTCCTTTGGTTTCCTAGCCAGTATGGTAATTTTTGCACTTTGTTGTTTTATATTATGTAATTTTGATTTTATATCAATTGAATCAAATTTGTATATTTTATGGGAATTGTTTTGGTCAATATGTATTAATTGTTAATTATTCCCTATTATGGTCATCAATAATAATTTTTGCCAATATAACTCCCCTGTTCTCTTGCATAAATGTTTAAAACCTATTGCAATACCTCTGGCGCTCAAGTGAAAATGGAATTATGAATGAAGTTGCTAGTGAGGTGGTTGGATCGTGTGCATATCCCAAATAAAAATAAATAACTGATAAATATACACCTACTGAGCTAACATTCATACATGGATTAATAATATTGCTGGTGATTATAGGCAGGGCCGGATTATAGTCGGGGCAGGCGGGGCTCCAGCCCCGGAGCCCCCACCACAAGAGCTTCTGAGGGGGCCCCCACCACCATCTGTGTGGCCGCCATTTTATTAACGCCGCAGTGTTCAGGACCGCACTGTACCTTTAAAGATTTTCAATCCCGGCCGTCACTGTGCTGCAGACACGCCCACTGCACGCTGTGTGGGCTGCATCAGCAAGTATGACGTCACCGCGCACCTGCTGCTGCTTCTTCGTGCCGTAGAGGAGCTTGTAGGAGGACCGGAGCAGCAGAGGCCTCAGTGGATGACGGTGAGTGTGACGTCATCCATCATGGTGCCGGGTAGGAGGTTGCAGTGAGGAGAGAGCAGGACGGGATTCCATAGTGTCAGCGGCAGCTCTGCCCGGGATCAGTGTGAGTTATTGCAGGAGTGTGAACTGCTGCAGATCAGGTCGGGCTGTCAGAGCCGGGTCATTGGCCTCATCCCTCCCCTGCAATAACTCACACTGAGCTCCAGCACAAACATCACTACACAGAATCCTGCACTGATCACATTTGAGCCTGCAGCACACATTACAGTATATGGCCCACATTACATATAGAATATGTGAGGTGCTGTAGGCCCAGATGTGATCAGTGCAGGACATTGTATATCTGTGTACATGGTATCCCACATCCAGTGTACAGAAAAGTGTGATATACTGTGTACATGGTATCCCACATCCAGTGTACAGAGCAGTGTGATTTACTGTGTACAGGGTATACCAAATCCAGTGTACAGAGCAGTGTGATTTACTGTGTACATGGTATACCAAATCCAGTGTACAGAGCAGTGTGATTTACTGTGTACATGGTATACCACATCCAGTGTACAGAGTAGTGTAATATGTGTACACACATCAGATGGTATATAATAATGTGTATATTGTATAACATCTGGTGTCTATATCACAGTAAACCCGGTACTATGTGAGGATGCCTAACACTATCTGGGTCTGTACTGTGCTATATACTGGCTGTATACTACATGAGGATGCCTAATACTATCTGGCTCTGCACTGTGCTATATAGGGGCTGTGTACTACGTGAGGATGCCAAACACTATCTGGGTCTGCACTGTGCTATATAGGGGCTGTGTACTACGTGAAGGTGCTTAATATTATCTGGTCTGCTCTGTGCTGTATAGGGGCTGTGTACTATGTGAGGATGCCTAATGCTATCTGGCTCTCCACTGTGCTATATAGGGGCTGTGTACTATGTGAGGATGCCTAATGTTATCTGGCTCTGCACTATGCTATATAGGGGCTGTGCACTACGTGAGGGTGCCTAATGCTATCTGGCTCTGCACTATGCTATATAGGGGCTGTGCACTACGTGAGGATGCCTAATGCTATCTGGCTCTGCACTATGCTATATAGGGGCTGTGCACTACGTGAGGGTGCCTAATGCTATATGGGTCTGCATTGTGCTATATGGGGGCTGTACACAACATGAGGGTTCCTACTGCTATATGGGTCTGCATTGTACTATATGGGGGCTGCTTAATGTAATATGGGGGCTGAATAGTGCCATATGGGGGCTGCATAGTGCCATATGGGGGCTGCATAATGCTACATGGGGGCTACATAATACTATATGGAGGACTATGGGAGCTTCATAACACTATATGGAGGAATATGGGGGCTGCATACTACTATTCCCCCAGAGTTGTATGTCCCCTCCACCCCAGAGCTGTATACCCCCAGAGCTGCATGTCACCCCCCCACCTCAGAGCTGTTTGTCCCCCCACCTCAGAACCACTGCCCCCTTCTAGAGCTGTATGCCCCCCATTGATATATACCCCTTTCCTCAGTAATATGTATGGCCCCCAGTAATGTGTATGTCCTCAGCCTATCTTGTGATGTATATACAGCCGTGTTAGTGTGCTCTATGTGCGGCCATGTCTGTTAGTGACTGCCACCAATCAGCGTGGCACAGACACATGCCCAGGAGGAGCTGGATGGAGACAAGCGGGGAGGTGAATGAGACTGTTGCCGGCTTCCAAATATTAAAAATATATATAAAAATTTAAAAATGTGTCTGTGTGTGCATGTATCATCTGCATCTATGTATATCAGTGTATATGACTGTGTCTAGATTTATGCCTGTTTATATATGTTTTTGTGAATTTCTCTTTAAATATATGAGTACATATGCCTGTATGTGTATGTATCTGTGCATGTCTATGTGTGGATGGGGCCCACTGAGACTCTTTCACCCAGGGCCTACAAAAACCTGGAGCCGGCCCTGCGTGTACCAGTCATGTATTCTCCTGTACACTGTACAGGGGCGTACCTTTGGGGGGCATGCGGCATATTTGCCCCTGCACAGCAATCAGGGGGGCACCATTGGAAAGTGTGAGGCAGCAGTATGGTGGAAGAAAATTGTAAGTGGACAGTATTGGGAAAGAAAAGTGTGAGAGGCATAGTATAGAGACTGGGTAGTGGGGGGGGATAAGCAGTATAGAGAAGGGGCAGCATGGTGGCCAGTGTGAGATCACAGTATGGAGGGCACAGTATGCTGAGGAGGGGGAATGTGAGTTGGAGGTACCATGTAGTGACTGGATAGTGAAGTAAGTAGGCAGTATAGTGAAGGGGCAGCATGGTGGCCAGTGTGAGGTCACAGTATGGAGGGCACAGTATGCTGAGGAGGGGGAATGTGAGTTGGAGGTACCATGTAGTGACTGGATAGTGAAGTAAGTAGGCAGTATAGAGAAGGGGCAGCATGGTGGCCAGTGTGAGGTCACAGTATGGAGGGCACAGTATGCTGAGGAGGGGGAATGTGAGTTGGAGGTACCATGTAGTGACTGGATAGTGAAGTAAGTAGGCAGTATAGAGAAGGGGCAGCATGGTGGCCAGTGTGAGGTCACAGTATGGAGGGCACAGTATGCTGAGGAGGGGGAATGTGAGATGGAGGTACCATGTAGTGACTGGATAGTGAAGGAGGTAGGCAGTATAGAGAAGGGGCAGCATGGTGGCCAGTGTGAGGGCACAGTATGGAGGGCACAGTATGCTGAGCTGGGGGAATGTGAGATGGAAGTACCATGTAGTGACTGGATAGTGAAGGAAGTAGGCAGTATAGAGAAGGGGCAGCATGGTGGTCAGTGTGAGGGCACAGTATGCTGAGGAGCGGGGGATGTGAGACCGAGGTACAGTATAGTGACTGGATAGTGAAGGAGGAAGACAGTATAGAGAAGGGGCAGCATGGTGGCCAGTGTGAGGGTACAGTATGCTGAGGAGGGGGAATGTGAGATGGAGGTACAGTATAGTGACTGGGTAGTGAAGGAGATAGGCAGTATAGAGAAGGAACAGCATGGTGGCCAGTGTGAGGGCACAGTATGGAGGACACAATATGCTGAAGAGGGGGAATGAGAGACTGAGGTGCAGTGTACAGAAGGGCAGTATGGTGGTCAGTTTGAGGGCACAGTATGAAGGATACAGTATACTGAGGAGGGGAATGTAAGACTGAGGTGCAGTATAGTGACTGGATAGTGAAGGAGACAGGCAGTATAGAGAAGGGGCAGCATGGTGGCCAGTGTGAGGGCACAGTATTGAGGGCACAGTATGCTGAGAAGGGGGAAAGTGAGACTGAGGTGCAGTGTAGAGAAGGGGCAGTATGGTGGCCAGTGTGAGGGCACAGTATGAAGGGTACAGTATGCTGAGGAGTTGGAATGTGAGACGGAGGTACAGTATAGTGACTGAATAGTGAAGGAGGCAGGCAGTATAGAGAAGGGGCAGCATGGTGGCTAGTGTGAGGGCACAGTATGCTGAGGAGGGGGAATGTGAGACGGAGGTACAGTATAGTGACTAGATAGTGAAGGAGGTAGGCAGTATAGAGAAGGGGCAGCATGGTGGCCAGTGTGAGGGCACAGTATGGAGGGCACAGTATGCTGAGAAGGGGGAATGTAAGACTGAGGTGCTGTATTTATATCTAAATGCTACAGTTCGTGCTCTACTGTTATGGCTAAAAATGTTAACGTTATTGGGCCCCCACCAGATTTTCTGCCTAGGGGCCCCCACCAACCTTAATCTGGCCTTGATTATAGGTATTTGAAAATTAGTAGTACCTTAATGTGAATAAAACTAAAAGACTCCTCAAAACACGGATAAAAGAACATTTGGCCAATATTGGAAAAGGTTTCCTAGGACACCCACTATCCCGCCACTACAAGGAAAACCATAACACGTCATACAGAAACACTATCTTCTGGGGGATTGAAAAAAATGATAAAAATTGGAGGGGAGGTGATTATATCAAGATGTCGTCCAGGGCAGAATCTAAATGGACTTTCATACTATAAACACTAGTTCCTAGTGGTCTTAATTCTGATTTGGAAATGTTTGCCTTTTAAAACTCAGCCCCCATTGGCTGATTATTACAGCATGACTTTCTCAAAATACACTGTGTTCCAAATTATTATGCAAAAAGAGTTTAGGAGTGATAAGGTCAGAAATTTTTTGTTTGTCATTTAAACACATTGATGGTGATGTGTGCCAGGGCTCTTTATATCACTGAAAGCAATTGCAGATACCTGTGCAAATTAGTTTGGAAGGTGTGTCCAAATAAAGGCAAGACTACTTAAGAAGGCTGTTCCACATTATTAAGCAGCCTACATTTTTTGACAAAATGGGAAAGAAAAAGGATGTGTCGGCTGCTGAGAAGCAACAAATTGTGGAGTATTAGGTCAAGGCATGACTACAATCAACATTGCCAAGACACTTCATCGTGATCATCGCACAATCAAGAAGTATGTAGCTGATTCACAGCACACACGTGTGCGTGCTGATAAGGAGAAATTGAGGACTCTTTCCAACAGGCAATTGCGTCAGGTTAAAAGAGCAGCTGCTAAAATGCCTTGTCATAGCAGCAGACAAGTTTTTGAAGCTGCTGGTGCCTCCAATGTCACCCGAACAACAAGATGCAGGGTCCTTCAGAGGTTTGCAGCTGTGCGTAAGCCATCCTGTCGACCACCTCTATCCACTGCACACAAGCAGAAACGGCTCCAGTGGGCCAAACGATACATGAAGACTGACTTCCAAACTGTTTTGTTCACCGATGAGTGCCGTGCAAAGCTCGATGGTCCAGATGGATGGAGTGGAGGATGGCTGGTTGATGGACACCCCATGAAAACACGGCTAAGGCGCCAACAAGGAAAAGTAATCATGGGGAGAGAGATTATCGGCCCCTTTAGGATCCCAGAAGGGGTAAAGATGAACTCCATAATCTATGTGGAGTTTCTAAAACAGCACTTCCTGCCATGGTTCAGGAGGAAGAACCGTGCATTCCGCAACAAGATCATTTTCATGCATGATAATGCACCGTCTCATGCTGCAAATAACACATCTGCATCTCTGGCTGCTATGGGCATAAAGGAGGACAAACTCATGGTGTGGCCACCATGTTCCCCTGACCTCAACCCCATTGAGAACCTCTGGAGCATCATCAAAAGGAGTGTATATGATGGCAGGAGGCAGTTCACATCTAAGCAACAGCTCTGGGAGGGTATTCTGTCCACATGCAAAACAATTGAAGCACAAACCATCCAAAAACTGACAAATTCAATGGACAAGAGAGTTCAGAAGTTTCTTTCAAACAAGAAGTCCTATGTGCAAATGTAACATCACCTAGAATTAAGTTTTGACTTGAAAACTGTTTGATTTCATTTTGTAACAAGCTGATAATGCTTATAATTTCACAACTGACCATTTTGGTTTTCAAAATAAAAAAGGTTGAAAACTCTGCTGTGCATAATAATTTGGAACATGCATTTTGAGTGTTTATTATTTTTAAAAATATACTGTTTTCATAGGCAGTTTGATCAAAAACATTCCAATTATACTTGAATAGTAGATGACTGGAAAATAACAATGACTGCAATTCATAAAGTTAATTTAGGAAAATATGAAAAAATATTTTTTGCATAATAATTTGGAACACAGTGTATATTATTATATGCACACATTTTTAGGGAAATGTTTTAAAAAATTAAATATTTTAAAAAAAATTGGAAGTTTTTTATAAGTTTTTTTGTATATTTATAGTATACATGTTTTTTAACACATACATTTATTAATATCGGGTTGCCTTAATTTATAACCAAATTTTTAACCTAAACGTGTTAAGTGTACTTTTGGTATTTGTATACTAGTTTTGGTTTTTATATTTATTTATTTTTTTATTAATATATTAATATATTGCTATCTTTTAACCACATAATGATACATATTTTATAATAAAGACAAATGATTTTAACAGCTTAAATCATCATATAGCGATATATATGAGTTTCACCAAGCAATCACAAAGATATTTAATCAACCATTCACATTAGAAAATATTGAACACACTTAGTGAGCAGATAGGTGTCCATCTATTTATTTATTTAATTTATTCATTTTTCAATACATATTTCTAGTATTTATTATATAAAACAGCAGAAATTGTTATTATTCTTTATTTCTAAACAGCCAGACTCAATAAAACAGTAGGAAATTTAGTGCAGATATTACTTAATATCATGATCCAATCAACGATTAGCACAATTTATATATAGGGCTGTGACTAGTGCTTTTTTTTGCAGCGGTACATGCCGGTACGGCGTATCGGAAAATCTGAAGAGCACTGAGGGCCAGCACCTCTGGCTCTGTCCACATGGCTAATTTGTAAACTATACAAATTAGCCATGTGTGGAGCGGAGGCACAAGCAGAGCAGCTACTGTAGCTGCAGGACCTGCCTGACGTCAGCAGGGGTGGTGCCTCCCCGAACCTACGAAGGCTGTGATTGGCTGACGAACGCAGCTCAGCCAATCACAGCCACTGTAATGTTTTAGCCACTGAAAATGGCTAAAACATTGAAATCCAGCCATGATCAGTGCAGCTATAGCACTGATCATTGGCTGGAGCTGGGTGACCTCTGCTTCACCCGCCCCCAGCTCTGATTGGAGAGACCGGCCTTGTGACCGATCTCTCCAATCACTGTGGATCTGGGGCCGGTGACCGCTCCCCTCAGCTTCACTCCAGCGTCTGTGGAAGCTGAGGAGAGCGATCCCTGCAAGTGCATCAGTAAGTTATAGCTGGCGCCGCCCCCCCTCTCCATCTGCTGTCCCCCCTCCATCTGCCGCTGCTCTCCCCATCAAGCGCTGCCCCCTCCATCTGCCACCGCTTTCCCTATCAGCCGCTGCCCCCTCCATCTGCCGCAGCTCTCCCCATCAGCCACTGCCCCCTCCATCTGCCACCGCTCTCCCCATCAGCTGCTACCCCCTCCATCTGCCACCGTTCTCCCCATCAGCCGCTGCCCCCTCCACCTGCCAACCCCCCTCCATCAGCCGCTGCTCCCTCTATCTGCCGCTGCTCTCCCCATCAGCCGCTGCCCCCTCCATCTGCCTCCCCCCTTTATCAGCCGCTGCCCCCTCAATCTGCCTCCCCCCTCCATCAGTCGCTGCTCCCTCCATCTGCCACCGCTCTCCCCATCAGCCGCTGCCCCCTCCATCAGCCTGCCCCCTCCATCTGCCTGCCCCCTCCATCAGCCGCTGCCCCCTCCAGCTGGCACCGCTCTCCCCATTAGCCGCTGCCCCCTCCATCTGCCGCTGCTCTCCCCATCAGCCACTGCTCCTTCCATCTGCCACCGCTCTCCCCATCAGCCACTGCCCCTCCATCTGCCACCGCTCTCCTCATCAGCCACTACTCCCCGCCTTGATTGAAATTAGCGTACAGACTACAAAACTGAATAATGAGAAACAGGGCCGCACCATCCATTGGACAAGTTGAGCAGTTTGCTCAGGCAGAACTATATTCAGGGGGGCGGCAATGCGGCCGGGGGGCGCAGCTGTATGGGGACTGCCGTCTAGTGCCTCAACAGGTAAACCGTGCACAGGATCTCCCGGCCGCCTGACAGCACCCCCTCCCTGCTCCTCAATTTCGGCCGCCGGCTGACAGATTCACCCACCCCCGCTCCTCAAGCAACCCCCCCCCCCCACACACTCCTTGCCCCAGAGACGCGTACTGGCAAATATTTTTTTACGAAAAAAAAACACTGGCTGGGACTATGAATAGGCATTTCCCTGATGAAGAGAGATCGTAATCTCTAGAAACGCGTTGAGGATTTGCCTCACCCAGCCTCTGTAGTTAGACCAAGAAGCCGCAGTGACGGCACTAAGCTTCCCTGTTTGCTTTACTGCTTCAGACATGTTGACCAGCGGAGCTTCTGATAGCAGTATCTTTCAGATGCTGGGGTGTTTGCTCACTCCAATAGCTGCACTTAACTCCTTACTCCCAGGCAGAGATTCAATTATCAGGACGCTAACTAGCAAGCACTAGCAAATCCTATTACACAGGCTGCATCTACTAGTACAACCCCTGGCAAAAATTACCTGGCTCTGCAAATGTTCATTTAGTTGTTTACTTTTGATTAAAAAAAGCAGATCACAGACATGGCACAAAACTAAAGTCATTTCAAATGACAACTTTCTGGCTTTAAGAAACACTAAAAATAAAATCATGAAAACATAATGTGCTAGCCAGTAACTGTTAATTTTCAAGACCAAATATGGGGAAAAAATTATGGAATCACCCTGTAAATTTTCATTCCCAAAACTAACACCTTCATCAAATAAGATCTGCTCGTTAGTCTGCATCTAAAAAGGGGTGAACACACCTTGAAGAGCTGTTGCACCAAGTGGACTGACATGAATCATGGCTCCAACACGAGAGATGTCAATTGAAACAAAGGAGAGGATTTTCAAACTCTTAAAAGAGGGTAAATCATCATGCAATGTTGCAAAAGATGTTGGTTGTTCACAGTCAGCGGTGTCTAAAATCTGGACCAAATACAAACAACATGGGAAGGTTGTTAAAGGCAAACATATTGGTAGAGCAAGGAAGACATCAAAGCGTCAAGACAGGAAACTTAAAGCAATATATCTCCAAAACAGGAAATGCACAACAAAACAAATGAGGAACAAATGGGAGCAAACTGGAGTCAATGTCTGTGACCGAACCTTAAGAAACAGCCTAAAGGAAATGGGATTTACATACAGAAAAGCTAAACAATTAAAAGATGATTGCATGAAGAGAATATATATATTTCCACAGTCATTGATGATATGGGGCTGCATGTCAGGTAAAGGCACTGGCTTACATCTTCAATAAATGCCCAAGTTTACATTGAAATTTTGGACACTTATTTTATCCCATCAATTGAAAGGATGTTTGGGGATGATGAAATCATTTATCAAGATGATAATGCATTCTGCCATAGAGCAAAAACTGTGAAAACATTCCTTGAAAGAAGACACATAAGGTCAATGTCATGGCCTGCAAATAGTCCGGATCTCAATCCAATTGAAAATCTTTGGTGGAAGTTGAAGAAAATGGTCCATGACAAGGCTCCAACCTGCAAAGCTGATCTGGCAACAGCAATCAGAGAAAGTTGGAGCCAGATTGATAATGAGTATTGTTCGTCACCCATTAAGTCCATGCCTCAGAGACTGCAAGCTGTTATAAAAGCCAGAGGTGGTGCAACAAAATACTAGTTATGTATTGGAGTGTTCTTTTGTTTTTCATGATTCCATATTTTTTCCTCATAACTGAGTGATTCCATAATTTTTTTCCTCTGTTTGGTCTTGAAAAGTACCGTTACTGGCTAGCACATTATGTTTTCATGATTTTTTTTTTTTTAGTTTTTCTTAAAGCCAGAAAGTTGACATTTGAAATTACCTTAGTTTTGTGCCGTGTGTGATCTGCTTTTTTTAAACAAAAGTTAACAACTGTATGAACATCCTCAGAGCCAGGTGATTCCATAATTTTTGCCAGGGGTTTTACTATTATATAGCTCCTGCTCACAATCAGCCACTCGAATAAGTAAGACCGCTAAGCCACGAGACAATCCTCCTCACCCTCATCGACTACTACCGTCTTCCTATCCATCCCATCCTCCATTCAACCCCCTTTATTGTACGCCTCGGAGCCACGAAGCCGGGCAAGGCCACCTGTGACATCCCAGACGTGACATCACTGGCTCTGCGACGAGTAAAGTTAACCCCTTGCCCCGGGGGTGCTACATAAGCACCAGTGCAGATGCAAAACACTTCTTCAGACACCCAAATGCACGCACAGCACTGTTCGACCAGTCACAGAAATCTGTCCCTTTCTTCGTCTTATCAGTTAAAGGTCTGGCAATAGCGGAGAAGTTTTTAATACATTTCCTATAATAGTTAGCAAAACCTAGAAACCATTATTAAGTTTTAAGGTTCTCAGGACGGTCCCAATTCAAGATCGCCTTCACCTTAGAGGGGTCCATCTTGAACCCCAACGCCGAAATTATGTACTCCAAGAAGGGAAGTTGCTGGACGGCAAACACACAATTCTCCAATTTGGCATAGAGCTTGTTTGCCCTAAGAACTTGTAACACCTGTTTCAAATGCCCCCTGGGTGACTCAAGGTCCTGAGAGTACATTGATATCATCGAGGTAAATGACCACAAACCTCCCCAACAGATGAGCAAACACGTCATTGATGAAGTGCTGGAAGAGTGCCGGTGCTTTAGTTAATCAAAAGTCATAACCAGGTTCTCATAATGCCTGTCTGGTGTATTAAAGGCAGTCTTCCACTCGTCCCCCTCACGAACTTTGATGAGGTTGTAAGTGCCCTTGAGGTTAAGCTTCGAGAACCAATTAGCTTCCGCGATCTGGTTAAAGAGATCCGGAATGAAAGGCATGGGATTCGGATTGTGAATAGTGATCTGGCTGAGCTCCCGAAAATCTGAACACGGTCACAGCCCGCCATCCTTTTTCTTAACAAAAAAGAAACCAGCTGCGACCGGAGGGGAGGAAAGCCTAACGTGCCCCTTGGCCAAACTCTCCATAATGTACTCCTTAAGTGCCTGCCTTTCAGGTCTGGATAGATTTATACAATCTGCACTTAGGCAACCTAGCCCCCATCTTCAACCTGATAGAGCTGTCGTATGGTCTATGCGGAGGCAACTCCCTGCAACCCTTGTCAGAGAATACATCCTGGAACTCCGATAAGAATTCAGGAATGCTGGGTGTGACCATAGCGACACAGGACCCGAGGCGGTGGGCTTTACAGTATGGACTCCACTGGATGATCCCAGCACAATCAGTGCTGTTAGGTCTTTTGAGTACCTGGCATGTAAGCAACTCTCTGTGCAGGACCCCATGTACTCACTCCCTGAAGGATCCCTGGGACAGGGAAGATGAGTTAAAGTAGCCACAATAGGAATCGGAACGGGTAAGTTTACGACCTATAACCCCACCGAATGGGCAAAGTTCTCTTCAATAATGTTTGCCCACGCACCACTATTCAGAAAAATGTTTATAGTGACCTCATACCCCCAATAGTTACCCTAGCAGGCAACAAACACAGAGTGGCCAATATAGAGGATGAACGTAGACCCAGGAAGGAATTCCCCAACCTTCCTGAGCCTAAGGGGTACTTTGCATGTTGCGACATCGCAGGTGCGATATAGGTGGGGTCAAATCGAAAGTGACGCACATCCGTTGTCGCTGTCGACATTGCAGTATGTGAATCCTTTTACATACGCTTAACGAGCGCAAAAGCGTCGTTATCGTATGATCGGTGTAGGGTCCGACATTTCCATAATTTTGCAGCAGCGACGGTACGATGTTGTTCCTCGTTCCATAGGCAGCGCACATCGCTGTGTGTGAAGCTGTAGGAGCGAGGAACATTACCTTACCTGCGTCCCGGCTGCAATGAGGAAGGAAGGAGGTGGGCGGGATGTTTACGTCCAGCTCATCTCCGCCCCTCCGCTTCTATTGGCCGCCTGCCGTGTGACGTCGCTGTGACGCCGCACGACCCGCCCCCTTAGGAAGGAGGTGGGTCGCCGGCCAGAGCGACGTTGCAGGGCAGGTAAGTGCATGTGAAGCTGCCATAGCGATAGTGTTCGCTACGGCAGCAATCACAAGATATCGCTGCTGCGACGGGGGCGGGGACTATCGCGCTTGACATCGCAGCATCGGCTTGCGATGTCGCAGCGTGCAAAGTACCCCTAACAGTTTTCCGCTGGTCGCACCTCCTTTCAGAATGCGCAGACATGCATTAACATAGTGGCCCCTTTTCCCACAGAAAAAACATGCCCTTCCCCCAGATCTATGAGTACGGGGGGCTCCTCTCACCTGGGTAGTACCACCAAGCTGCATGGGTTTATCAGAGACCTCTGGAGATGATGCCAGGGAGGCAGGCATCACCCCTACGGATGGAAGCTCATGAGATCTCTGGCAGAACCAGCAGTCAATGCGGACGACTAGTGCCATAGCGGACATCAGTGGGAACGGGGTTTCATACAAGACTAGACTAAGACTAAAGCTTCCTTGACCCTCTCAGAAACGCCCTGTAGGAACTAACTAATAAAGGGTCGTTCCACTGGGTGTCTACAGACCAATGCCTAAATTTGGTGCAAAAATCCTCTGGCGGTCGACTCCCTTTTTTCAGTGATCGGATTTTGGACTCAGACAGTGACACCTTGTCTGGGTCATCATAGATGAGACCGAATGCCGAGAGAAAAAAAAAAAAGACCACCGAACCAAACACAGGATTCGGGGGGCAAGAAGAAAGCCCACGACTGTGGATCACGCTAAGAAGGGAGACGAGGGGGTATAGCCTGGGACACATGTAGAGCGGACGTGCTGCAGGAGAGCTCCCCTTTGGATCCTGCTATTATCCTACTGTACCAGCTGCAATTATGGGCACACAAACTCTGGTGGGCTGCAATACTGCCCAGGACCCCGAGGAGAGCTTTGGATCCACGGCAACGCCATGACTCGTGCTAAAAAGGGTGAAAAAGATGCGCAGGACCGCAACTCTGCAGCTTCCAAGATTGCGCCAGCACTGGGAACTCCTGTGCGCAGAACATTGTAGGTGGCAGGTAGACTGGATCGCTTTGCTAGGAGTGCCCCAGGCTCAGAGCTTACCTCTGGGGACACATCCAATGGCCGATCCCCTCACAGCATGGAGCAGGAGGAGAATCTGGAGACTGAGAGGGCAGTGGTGGATGTCAGTTCAGCAGCCAAGCACCCACACACAGTGAGGCCCATGGAGGAGAGCGGGGGGAGGGGGGGGACACAGAGGACTCAGGCCTTGTTCTCCCTGAACCCACCCTGAGAGATGTCTTGGCAGCGATTAACATGTCTAACAGCATGCTGGTTACCCTGAGCACACAAATGGGGACTGTCACTTTTGATATGGCCTGCATTAAACGTAATCTTCGGGGGGTGACGTCTAGAGTGGGGGAGCCGAAGGCCCGTTTGAGCACAGCAGAGGACAAACTGCCACCAATAGCATGAGACCTGGATTGGATAGCATGATTTGGAAAACAGTTCCCGCAGGATCAATTTGCAGCTGATGGGCGTACCGGAGAGGATAGAGGGTAGTGACACACTGGCATTTTTTGGAAAAGTGGCTGATGGAAACCATTTGAAGAGAGGTGCTATCCCCCTTCTTCACTATTAAAAAGGCACACAGGGTACTGCTCGCCCCTCCCCCCCCCACCAGGAGCACCCCCACGACCTATTCTCCTTAAACTCCTGCACTTTAAGGACAGAGAATCCATCTTAAGCAGAACTAGGGACATTAAGGACCTTGCAATTAATGGGAGCAAGATCTCAATTGTCCCAGAATTCCCCATGGAGGTGCAGCGCAAAAGGGCACAATTCATTGATGTCAAAAAACGGCTACAAAACCTGCAAGTGCCATATTCTATGATGTACATCACCAAACTGTGCATTGCTGCGAATGGAGAGACTCACTTTTTTGACACTGTGGGAGCTGCATTATTCTGGCTGGAGGTTAATGAGAATTCCATACGGAGACGCAATACTTGAATGATACTTCTTCCTCACCGGGTGCCATTTTTACTGAGGAACGTTATGGTGGTGCAGCCGTGATGTCCTAATATGTTTCATTTAGGATCCCAGGCGGGGGGGAAACTGGCTTTTGGCCGGCACCCACTGAAGAGATGAACTGTGGGTCCCGGGCTGGTGTTTAGCCTTGATTCTCTCCATTTGAGAGAAATGTACACTACAGTTTAAACGTTTGGGGTCACCCAGACAATTTTATCTTTTCCATGAAAAATCAAACTTTTATTTATCAAATGAGTTGCATAATGAATAGAAAAGATAGTCCAGACATTGACTAGGTTAGAAATAATGATTTTTACTTAAAATAATAATTTTCTCCTTCAAACTTTGCTTTCGTCAAAGAATGCTCCCTTTGCAGCAATTCCAGCTTTGCAGACCTTTGGCATGCTAGCTGATAGGCTATGTGCGCACATAGCGTTTGTCCCTGCAGAAATTTCTGCAGCGATTTGAACAGCACACGTGCACACGTGCGCTTCAAATCGCTGCAGAAAGAGTCCGTATGAAAAAAAAAAAGAAAGCCGATTCCATGCGCTCTGAGTGCAGCCCCTCCCATAGACAGAGCGGGCTGCAGGCAGAGCGCAGGAAAGAAGTGATATGTCACTTCTTAGAACGCGTGCTTCGGGCAGCAGCCGAAGCGCTGCGCTCTAATACGCCACGTGCACACGTCTCCTGCATAACCTTCATAGATTATGCAGGGGACGCAGGACGCATACAGTTACGCTGCGGTGCAGATCGCAGCGTAACTGCATGTAAATACGCAACGTGCGCACATAGCCTAAATTTGCTGAGGTAATCTGGAGATATTTCACCCCATGCTTCTTGAAGCCCCTCCCAGCGGTTGGGCACTTTTTGCGTACCATACGGTCAAGCTCCCACAACAGCTCAATAGGGTTGACTGGGCTGGCCACTCCATTACAGATAGAATACCTGATGCCTGCTTCTTCCCTAAATAGTTCATGCATAATTTAGAGGTGTGTTTTGGGTCATTGTCCTGTTGTAGGATGAAATTGGCTCCAATAAGCGCTGTCCACAGGGTATGGCATGGCGTTGCAAAACAGAGTGATAGGCTTCCTTATTAAAAATCCCTTTTACCTTGTACAAATCTCCCACTATACCAGCACCAAAGCAACCCCAGACCATCACATTACCTCCACCATGCTTCACAGATGGCATCAGGCACTCTTCCAGCATCTTTTCAGTTGTTCTGCATCTCACAAATGTTCTTCTTCTGGGTGATCCAAACACCTCAAACTTCGATTCGTCTGTCCATAACATTTTTTTTTCCAATCTTCCTCTGTCCAATGTCTGTGTTCTTTTGCCCATATTAATCTTTTCCTTTTATTAGCCAGTCTCAGATATTGGTTTTCTGAGCAGGGCAGATCAAAGTATTGTAGTGCGCCTGAGCAGGACCGGCGAGTGTGTATGACGTAGGACACGTCATGCACACAGGTTTCAGAAGGAGGGCGAAGACTGCCAAAAGAGGAGGCGCCGGCACCGGAGAATGGAGACGACCATATGACCCAACTCCACCACAGCGACCATTTAGGTAAATATTATAAAGTGATTTTTACGTTCTACCCAGCGGCCTGGGCTCTTATATGCAGCATGTTAGACTGCTGTATATAAGAGCCCACTGGTTGTGGCGCAGCTTATAGGCCCCAAATCTGCTGACAGGTTCCCTTTAAGGAAAATGGCACCCAGAGGTGGCACTTACACAGATGAGATCTCGGCTTGCCATTGAGCCGAGAGCTCAATCTGGTAAGCGCTGACAGTCAACAGTTTCTGGGGCAGCATCTGGGATACTCACCGCCCGCAGCATCGCCCTGCTCCACCACCGCTCTGCCTAATGTGACCCCGCTCCACCACCGCTGCTGCCCCGTCTGGTAAGATTATAAGAAGGACCACTATTTTTCTCTGAATGTGGGGTGCATCTTATAATCCGGTGTGTCTTATAAACCAAAAATACGGTATTTGTGAAGTGTAAAGGAAATAATACACGGTTTTCTAATTATTTAAAAAATATATACAGTATATCTGAAAATTGTGACACATTTATGTTTATCTCTCCTGAATCAATACTTTGTAGGACAACCTTTTATTGCAATTACTGCTGCAAGTGTTTTTGGTTATGTGATTTCTCTACCAGTTTTGCACATCTGGAAGCTGAAATTTTTGCCCATTCTTCTATGAAAACTAGCTCTTGCTCAGTGAAATTGGATGCAGAGCGTCTGTAAACAGCAATTTTAAAGTCTTACCACAGATTCTTAATGGAATTTAGGTCTGGACTGTGGCTGGGCCATTCAAACACATGAATATGCTTTGATCTAAACCATTACATTGTAGCTCTGGCGGTATGTTTAGGGCCGTTGCCCTTATTGAAGGGGAATCTGTACCCCAGTCTCAAGTCTTATGCAGCCAGTAATAGGTGTTCCTTCAGGATTGCCCTGTATTTAGCTCCATCCATCTTCCTATCAACTCTGACCAGCTTCCTAGTCTTTGCTGAAGAAAAGCATCTTCACAGTATGATGCTGCCACAACCATGTGTGATTGTGGGGGTGATGCTTTCAGGATGATGTGCAGTATTAGTTTTCTGCCACAAATAGCATTTTGCATTTACCTGATAAAATGCTACTTTGATCTAATCTGACCAGAGCACTTTCTTCCACATGCTAGCTGTGTCCCTTACATGGCTTTTTAATAACTGCAAGCAGGATTTCGTATAGTTTACTTTCTAAAAATGTCATTCTTCATGCCACTCTTACATAAATGCCAGATTTGTAAAGTATACGACTAAGTTATTCTGTGGACAGAGTCTCACACCTGAACTGTGGATCTCTGCATCTTCTGCAGAGTGACCATGGGCCTCTTCTCTGATTTTCTAATTGTTGCCCTTCTTGCTTGGGATGTCAGTTTAGGTGAGCGGCCATATCTTGGTAGGTTTGCAGTTGTGCCATACTCTTTCCATTTTTTTTATGATGGATAGAACAGTGCTCAGAACTTGGGCTACTTTTTTTTACCCTGCTTTACTGTTCTCCAGAACTTTATCCCTGATCTGTCAGGTGTGCTCTTTGATTTTCATGATGCTGTTTGACCCCTGAGGCTGAGCACAAAGGGTGAGAAAAACGGAGCGAATGGAATGCAATAAAAAAAAAGAAAAATCGCATTCCACCCGGTCTCATGTTACTGTATGGGTCCGCTTCCATGAGTGTTTTTTTTTCTCAGCCCTAATAGGTCTCCAAATCCGATTTGTTTTCATTCGCACCCACAGGAGTGCAGTGCGATATACGCATCAGCTAATAATGGAGGAGATGGGCCTGTCCTCCACGGCTGTGCTAGGTTTGCAGGCTCGCATCATGTTGGTAATGGCTGCTTCTTTTTCTGTGATGATTTTTGAATCTACGTGAGCTATCTTTTTATTCAACTCAATGTAGGGACTAGCACAGAGTCCTCAAATACATGGCCCGCGGGCCGCATGCGGCCCCCGATGCTGCTTGCTGCGGCCCACAGACCCTGTGACGATTGCAGCTCTATGCCGCAGGTTAGCGCTGGCAGGACTTTACTGCAATTGAATCATTGCTGCTCTGAGGAGATGGCTGCACTATACCAATGGCTGCTCCCCGCCAATCAGATGCAAGGAAGTGACGTCGCTGTATGACGTCACCTCCTTGCATCTGAGTGGCCGGCGGTAGCCATTGGTATAACGCAGACAGCTCCTCAGCGTGGCACCGCAAATGATTCAATTGTAGTAAATTCCTGCCGGCACCTGTCCCGGTCAGAGAGCTGCGATAGTCACAGGATGAGCCCAATACTACAGGGCACAATACCACAAGGATGGGCACAATACTACAGGGCACAATACCACAAGGATGAGCACAATACTACAGGGCACAATACCACAAGAATGAGCACAATACTACAGGGCACAATACCACAAGAATGAGCACAATACTACAGGGCACAATACCACAAGGATGAGCACAATACTACAGGGCACAATACTACAGGACACAAAAATGGGCGCAATACTGCAGAGCACAATACTGCAGGGCACAAGGATGAGCACAATACTACAGGGCACAATACAACAAGGATAAGCACAATAATACAGGGCACAATACTACAGGACACAAGGATGAACACAATACTGCAGAGCACAATACTACAGGACAGAAGAATGGGCACAATACTGCAGGGCACAAGGATGGGCCCAATACTGCAGGGCACAATACTGCAGGGCACAAGGATGAGCACAATACTGCAGGGCACAAGGATGAGCACAATACTGCAGGGCACAAGGATGAGCACAATACTGCACGGCACAATACCGCAGGGCACCAGGATGGGCATAATACTACTGGGCACAATACTACAAGGATGGGCACAATACTACTGGGCACAATACCACAAGGATGGGCACAATACTACAAGAATGGGCACAATACCACAAGGATGGACACAATACTACTGGGCACAAAACTACAAGGATGGGCACAATACTACTGGGCACAATACTACAAGAATGGACACAATACTACTGGGCACAATACTACAAGGATGGGCACAATACTACAAGGATGAGCACAATACTACAAGGATGGGCACAATACTACTGGCACAATATTACAAGGATGGGCACAATACTAAGGATGGGCACAATGCTACAAGGATGGGCACAATACTACAAGGATGGGCACAATACTACAATGATGGGCACAATATTACAAGAATGGGCACAATACTACAAGGATGCGCACAATACTACAAGGATGAGCACAATAGTACTGGGCACAATATTACAAGGAATGGCACAATACTAAGGATGGGCACAATACCACAAGGATGGACACAATACCACAAGGATGGACACAAGACCACAAGGATGGACACAATACTACAAGGATGAGTACAATACTACAGGGATGAGCACAATACTACTGGGCACAATATTACAAGGATGAGCAAAATACTACTAAGCACAAGACTATAAGGATGGGCACAGTATTATAAGGATAAGTACAATATCAGAAGGATGAGCACAGAACTACAGGGCAGAATACTACAAGGATGGGCATAATGCTACAGGGCACAATACCACAAGGATGAGCACAATACTACTGGGTACAATACTAGAGGGCACAAGGATGGACACAATACTACTGGGCACAATACCACAAGAATGGGCACAATATTAAAAGGATGGGCACAATATTAAAAGGATGGGCACAATACCACATGGTTGAGCACGATACTACAGGGCACACAGATGGGGACATTACTACAATATGTTGGCTAAGATTACTATAGGATGCTGCTAAATATAAAATAATATTACAAGAAGGTGATAAAATTCAAAAGGTTACCCGCGGCCACCGCTGGATTCAGCGGTGGCCGCGAGTTACATGACTGACAGCAGCTGATCGTGCTACTCATCTCATTAGCTGCGTGGAGGTGACCGGAGCGGCGGTGTCTTCTGCTGCTCCTGTCACCTCCATGGAGCAGAGCTGGACGCGACGCTGGAGGTCCGTGGATTACGCCGGACATGGAGGGTTTGTCGGGGTTAATAAATTGGTAATGAGGGAATTTGTTTGTGTTTTTTATTTCTAATAAAGGATTTTTCGGGTGTGTGTGTTTTTTTTACTGTAATTTACAGATTAATCATGGAAGGAATCTCAGGGAGACGCCTGACATGATTAATCTAGGACTTATTGGCAGCTATGGGCTGCCAATAACTCCTTATTACCCCGATTTGCCAACGCACCAGGGTAAATCGGGAAGAGCCGGGTACAGCCCCAGAACTGTCGCATACAATGTATGCGTCAATTCTGGGCGGCTGCTGACTGATATTGTTAGGGTGGGGGGCTCCCCATAACGTGGGGCTCCCCATCCTGAGAATACCAGCCTTCAGCCGTATGGCTTTATCTGGCTGGTATTAAAATGGGGGGGGACCGCACGCCGGTTTTTTTAATTATTTATTTATTTATTTCACTGCACAGTATAGACACGCCCACCGGCTGCTGTGATTGGGTGCAGTGAGACAGCTGTCACTCAGCGTGGGGGGCGTGTGTGACTGCAACCAATCACAGGCGCCGGTGGGCGGGGAAAGCAGGGAATACGAGATTGATTAATGGGCGGCCGGCTTTTTCAAAATAGTAAAAGCCGCCGGAGTTATTATAACAGCTGAGCAGCGCCGCACCGGAGATCGGGGAACGGTAAGTATGAGAGAGGGGGGGGAACTGACCGACAGACAGCTTGAGGGACAGATAAGACAGAGAGACCGACCGACAGACATAGAGACCGACCGACGGACTGAGGGAGAGAACGAAACAGAAAAAGAAAAAAGACCGACATCACATGAAAAAAGCACAAAACGTACAGGGAGCAAACAGAGATGCGTCCGTGTCACTCGGACGTGCGCACAGACCCATTGACTTTCATTGGGTCCGTGCTGCGTGTTGCGTGCAGAAAACGGACATGCTGGCGTGAGACACGGACCAAAAAATGCATCACGGAGACGGACTCACGGACATAACCAAAAATGCAATTGTAACCGCTGAGATATAGTAACATTGGTGCACGTTTGGCCGTGTCTCCAGTATACACGGAAACGGACCAAACACGCACGTGTTTCACGGATGTGTGTTTCAGGCCTTATGCAGGATGCAACCGGGCCCTTTAGTGTTGGTTGAGAGAATTGGAGTGTCTGACCTGTGGGGTGCACTTATCTAGTGCCAGGCAGCCTGCCTGATCTAATAGAATGGGCATCATAAATAGGCTGAACACCAGACACTGTACATCACATGTACCTGTGTGACTGGTGTCCTATACAAGCCTTATCTGTGTGAATGTATAATACTAGCAACCACCTCCTCCATGAATTAACAGGTTGTGAGTGGTTGTTTCTTCAGTATTTTGCACGTTGGCTGCCCCCACCTTTATTATGAGGACCTGCTGCATCTTGCTAGTGCATTGGTAATCTAGTCTTATTGGTAATGGCTGCTTCTTTTTCTGTGATGCTACCTAAAAAAAAACCAAAACGACTTACAGAATAAGTGGAACCCCTCCAAATCCTAAATGAAACAGAATGATAGAATGCTGAAAAGTGAAATACACAAACGGGAGGGGAAAAAAAGGGATAACTCCGCAAGATTATCCTAAACTGAGCAGCTGGAGCTCCAAACAGTCATCATTCTTGGCATATAGCCAGCACTGAACTCATGTGCATAGCAAGCATAAATAGTTCCTCCCAAGATGTGATAGGGCAAACAAAATGAGGCAGTGAACACACCTGAATAGAAAAAAATAAAAATAAAGGAAAGGAAAGACAAGAGAACTAACATCAGTTGGACCATGTCAAAACAGAATGTGGTCCAACAGAGAGAGAAACTGACCACACAACCAGAGGTCACCAGATCGAGCCCTGGAGTCGAGCTATGACACCAGCTCAGCATGTGTGCAAAGCAGGTTGTCAGTCAAGATGCAGCCAAAGTGATTATAATGACAGATAACTGCCCTCTGCTTCATCCCAACAAATGGGAGTGTGCAAATTGAGACTTTATGTTTGACTTGATTTCGTACTAATGTATGATTTCACCATTTTAATTTTTGCCTCATGTAGCAGAGAAAGCTAGAATCAGCCCTCTGTTTTACCTATTAATTTCTTCACTGCCTTAGATAACATGGCATTTAAATATTATCCTACTACTGCCCTTGCCCACCCACACCACAGATGTTATTATTAACCCCATTGCCACTGTACACCACAACAAACATCCCAGAACAAAGCCTGGCCTCAATAGGAAAGAATATGGAGGCCTGCCGCATCCTGCAGTACATTAGGCCTGTGACCAGATATTGATAAGTATGCCTGCATTTTGTCTTTTATGTTCTTTCCAGTAAATCACAACAGATATTACCATTAAACCAATTCACTGAACTTGCCTACCAGGGAGGGTATTATTATTATATTATTATTATTATTGACAGCCCTAAATCAGCAAAGGATATAGATTGCTAAGTCCAAAATAGGCATGCCGGTATTTTATTAATTCAAATTAGTTTATAATTCAGGCTTTATTTATATATTACTGTTAAAAGTTAATGGGTTAAACCAGAACTTAAGTATTCATAGCCAATCCTTCTCATTGACCATTAATATAAGATCAGTGTAAGTCCAGCACTCCATTTTACATTGTTTACCTGCAGTGCTGTAATTTTTTAGGTGTTGTGCTTGGTATTGGACAATATGTCATCATTGGATGATGTCTGTGAGTCCAACCTATGGGACTGCCACTGATCTAAGGAATAAAGAGGTCACTTGGCTGCTTTAGCATTATACTGTCTTCATTGTCGTAGAGCAGGCGTCCGGCACTATCCTGTCCTCCCACAGCCATCGATATATCGATATGCTTCTCTCCCTTCTCCTTCTAGGGCCCGCTGCACGCTGGACAAGTCCTCAGGCAATGCGCTTAAAGGCGCGTGACTGCCCTCCTCTTAAAGGGCCGGTGCACCATTTACCGGAAGTGCCTCTCAGCCTATAGCTGGCATCCTTTCACTAGGGGAGGTGCCTGCACAACACATTTAGTCAGTATTTCCCATCTGCTAGCTAGATATCGGGTCCTGTGCTCCTGTCCTGTTACCTATACCTGTCTGCGCCTTCCTATACCTGTCTGACCCAGCCATGCCCACCGTTTCTGTCTGCACCCAGCTGTCCTGGCTGCACCTTTCTGCACTAGAGATTCCGACTGTTTGTACCTGAACCTGTCACTGTCCAGGGGGTCAGCTGCCACAGTCCCAGACACTACCCTGACAGTGGCACTTGGCATCTACCCTGGTGTTCCCTTAGTCAAGCCCCTCCCACATCAGGGTAAGCCCAGGTTCCCTGTGGTCCAGTGGGTCCACTCCTACTCCCGTCTGCCAACTAGACACCGGCGACCATTACAATAGTTCTTTCTCTGCTCAGGGGCCCTTTATTTTCAAAATCAATATGGGGAGCTTGTTGAGATTCACACAATCATTAAAGTGGTTATTTGGCCCTAAGGCTACTTTCACACTTCCGGTTTGAGCCCTGCGGCTCAATCCGGCTGTGAAAACTATGCAACGGATGCGGTGAAAACACCGCATCCTTTGCATAAGTTTTTACATGCGGCCGGTCCGGTTTTTTCCGGTTGCGGCATGCTACTGAGCATGCGCAGTGGAAAATACCGCATGCGGCGACCGGATGCGGTTTTTTCCGCATCGCGCCGCATCCGGCCTCCATAGGGATGCATTGAAAAATGCGCCGCAGCGGCCGGATGCGGCGCGATGCGGTGTTTTTTACCGGAGCAAAAAACGTTGCAGGGTACGTTCGATCCGGCCGCCGCATCGGCTAAATCTGCCGCATGCGGCAAAAACCGGACCAAACGCAAGCCCCTACGGCACAATGCGGCACTAATGTAAGTCAATGCAAAAAAAAACGCAATCGGCGTTACAAAAGCCGGTTGCGGTTTTTCTGCAGAACGCCGTATTGTGCCGCAGAGCAAAAATCCGGATGTGTGAAAGTACCCTAAGAGAATCCTTTCAGGCATCTTGGATGTTTTATAAATAACACAAATAAAGCATAAACACTTCCTGTGGTGATCCGCATGGATCTAGTAGAGTTGAGAGATGGTTTGCCGGCTAAGGCTATGTTCACACATCAGTTTTTTGGCATCAGGCACAATCCAGCGTGTGCCTGATGCAACGGATCCGGCGCAGAATATGCAACAACGGATACACCGGTTCCTTTTTTTGACGGATCCGGTATACCGGATCCGTCAAAAAACTGATCCGGCGCATCTGTTTTTGCATCCGTTTCATCCATTTTTTTTTGCTGGATCTGTTTTTTACAATAAATTGGAGCATGCTCAGTTTAAAAAAACGGCGGCCGCATCCTTTTTTTGCTGCATCGCGCCGGATCCGGCGTCCATAGGCTTCCATTGTAAATAACGCCGGATCCGGCGCGATACGGTTTTTTTTCAGAGACAAAAAACGTTCAATGAGACGTTCCATCTGGCCTCCACATTGAGTAATTACGCCGGATCCGTCAAAAACGGATGCAACGCAAGGTCATCAGGCACAATCCGGCACTAACACAAATCAATGGGGATAAAACTGATCCGGCGCCAGATCCGTTTTTTTCCGGATTGTGCGTGATGGAAAAAAATTGATGTGTGAATGTAGCCTAATGCCCATGAATGGCTTAAGCAGTCAGATGATAATACACCGTCTTGGGATCAGACACCCTCATTATTATGCCCTCATTCACTAAGATGGAAACACTTTTTTAATTACAATTTCCAATTCTTCTAGAACATCTTGGGAAATCCTGCTAAAAGGAGAGATCTCCCAAAAGAGTTTTTAAATCTTACTGGCACAACCAAACAGGCCAAAAGCTAGTGATCAAACGACATTGGCTGGTCACATTATAATGATGATCTGTGGGATAAGTCACTCAAATGACATTGGTGGCGGTCCAGCACACAGCAGAATAGGTTCTGCATTAATCATTCGGGGCTACTACACATTGAATGGGCTTGTACGTTGCATCGCTATTTAAAATCTTTACATACTACGACCACCGAAGCAAATAACAGCTGATTGGTGGGGGTGCTGGATATTAGAACCCCACCGATCTTAAATTCATTGTCTATCCTGTGGATAGGTCATCAATATGATGTTACCAGACAACTCCTTTAAGACAGTAACTTTTACCCTAGCATCTTGAAGAGGTTGGAACCAAGGGGTAGAGAACGATTGTAACTTTTTAGGCTATGTGCCCACAGTGCGTTTTTGCGCGTATTTCGGGTGCGTTTTTGGCCTCAAAAATGCATGACTTTGCTTCCTCAGCAAAGTCTATGAGTTTTCATTTTTGCTGTCCGCACACAACTGTTTTTTTAAGCTGCGTTTTTGAGCTTGAAAAAAAAAAAATGGACATGTCAATTCTTTCCTGCGTTTTTCTGCGTTTTCCGCCCATGCAATGCATTGGAAAAACGCAGCAAAACGCAGAGATCAAAAACGCAGCAAAACGCAGCCAAAAACGCACCAAATCGCGGTAAAAACGCATGCTTTTTTTATGCGTTTTTTCGACGCAGGTGCGTTTGTGCGTTTTTAGCGGCCAAAAACGCACAAAAACGCAGCGTCAAAAAAACGCAGCGTGCGCACATAGCCCTATAAGGGTTGCATCTGTGGCTGAAATTTCTGGTGGGGCTTAACTTCTCTGGGATACCAACCGTTCAATACGGCTAGTATGCCTTTTTAACACACTAGGTCACAAGAGGTTAACCAACAAAGCAATGAAGAGAAATCTATCCCAGTAACATTACAACACAAAATATTATGTTTAGAATCATTATGTATTTTACATATACGATTTAAGTAGCATGTTTGCTGTTTGCAGAAAGGCCAGAGACTGGATGAGGGTATGAAAATGGCTAGAGTGCCTTCTAACAGTTCCAAAGGGAAGGAGTCACATTTTTCTTAAAACAATCCATAACTTTTGTGACCTCTGATGTTCCTCTGCTCTAAAGCTCTGATGTTCACCTGGTGCAGGCACTAAAAAAGAAGACCTGCAATGTAGTAGAATAACAACAGACAAAAAACACTTTCTATGTCTGACAGTTAAAGTGCTCATTTTTCAAGGTATAAAATTCTGTGAGGCACATGTGGTGTAAACATGCTCACTGCACTCCTAGATAAATTCATTTAGTTTGTAAAATGCTGTTAACCTATGGGGAGTCTGCTTTTTTAGGATGTAAGGGGCTCTGTCAGTGTGATATGGCACCATCACAATCACCAGCAAAATTTGCACCCGAATATGGCCCTCTTTCTCTTCTGAGCTTTGCACTATTGGCGCACTCAGGAGAAATTGTGTCAAATAAACATTTTATTGGAACAAAATGGGAATTTTTCATTTACTTAGCCCAATGTTATACAATTTTGTGAATCACCTGTGAGTTAAACATGTTCACTAAATCCCTAGATCAATTCCTTGAGGGGTGTAGTTTCCAGAATGATTGCATTTGTTCGGGTTTCTGCAGTTTTGGCATATCAGGGGATTTTAAAATTTGACATGCCCTCTGCAATCTATTCTGGCCAAAATGGCGCTCAAAAATTCTAACAGCGCTCCTTCCCTTCCGCGCCCTGCCCAAACAGTATTTTCCACCTCATATGGGGTATCGGTGTACTCAAGAGAAATTGCACAGCAAATTGTATGGTCCATTTTCTCCTCTTACCCTTGTGAAAATCAAAAACTTTTGGCTAAAAAAAACATTTTTGTGAAAAAAGTCTTTTCTCGTTTCCATGGTTCAATGAGATAAAATTCTGTGAAACACCTGTGGTTTCAAGGTGCCCACCACAACTCTAAATAGGTTCCCTGAGGTGTCGTTTCCAAAATGGGGACAACATTGTGTGCGACATCTCCTAAATACACCTGTAAGATATTAACAGCAGCCTTTAAGTGGTAAAAGTACACTGCAAAGAGTGCTTGCTTTAGTTATAGGCAGATGCCGGCTATGTAACACAGCTACTGAGCCGCTTCATACATTGCTTATGCACCCATGACAAAAATGTATGTCATAGATGACTAATAGGTGAAATAAAGAACGTGCATACATAGGCTTCAATTAATCAAACTGATTTCTGGCATAAATGTCTTTGAAAAGTCGTAATATTTTTGCACAACACGGAGTTGAACAAAAGTTTTGCTACAAAATGGGTGAAGCTGAAACGACGGGAGAACAATGCCTTACTCGTCTAATTCATGATGTGCATTTCCCTTGCCAGAAAACTTACTCCAGTCAAGGACCGTAGAAAAATTCCTACCGTGACAGACATCACACATTATGAGGCATGCACCTCTTAAAGGGACTCCGTCCATACAGAACGACTGTTCAAACCAGCGGTTGGTGCATCTTGGCGGGGCCAATCCTTCATTTATACCACCCCACCTGCTTGTTTTCCCTTAATATTCTCCCTACACTCTTCTTTGATTGACAGAAGGGAGAAGAGAAATTGAAAATAAGCAGTTGTTGTGGTATATTTAAATGATTGCTTGCACCATGATGCATCGAGTGCCATTACTTGTGTTGAACAGTAATTCTGAGTCCATTTAAATGAATCAGGAGCATCTGACTCCAACACTCACCCTCATCAAGACCGAGGAGAAGATCATCAGGGCCATAGCGTTAAAGGGAAGGTGTCGTCAAAAAAAAAAAAAATTCAATAACTGAAAAAAATGTAAAGTTTTAATGTTTTATTTAATTATTATAATTTGTTTTTAATTGAGCAAAATATTTACATTTTTTTTTTAAAGTTTGATATTTTCTACTCAAACACTAGGGGGAGCAGCTGTTGAAATCCTACTGTAGAAATAGCTCACATTACAACTGCAGTAAAATTGGGCAGAATCTGCTCTCCTGTGTGTGATGTAACCTCCCCTGCCAATCTGGGTGTTTCCAAAAGGATAAGAGAAGATGAAGTTTAGGATCACAGTGAAGAGCCATTTTGTTGGTGATCGCAAAGTGATCATAATATGTCTACAGTGTCACTGATAGCTTGCATAGTGCGCCACTGTATCCTGCGCCCCAGTGTATACCATGTCCCACTGTATCCCACTCCCCACTGTATACACTGTATACCATGTCCCACTGTATCCTGTGCCCCACTGTATACCGCGCCCCACTGCATACTGTTGTGAATGTTGTCTGTGTGGGTGCTCTTTTGGAGCTCCCACTGGTGGCCAGGAATGGTAGTGAAGCTGAGTCTTAAGGGGGCTTTACACGCTATGACATCGCTAACAATTGCTAGTAATATCGAGCGTGAAAGCACCCGCCCCCGTCGTGTGTGCGATATCGTGTGAGCGCTGCCGTAGCGAACATTATCGCTACGGCAGTGTCACACGCACTTACCTGGTCGGCGGCGGCGCTGTGACTGCCGAACAATACCTACCTCAAGGGGGAGGTGCATTCGGCATCACAGCGACGTCACTAAGCGGCCGGCCAATCAAAACGGAGGGGCGGAGATGAGCGGGACATAACATCCCGCCCACCTTCTTCCTTCCATATAGCTGGTGGAGGCAGGTAAGGAGACGTTCGTCGCTCCTGCGGTGTCACACATAGCGGTGTGCTGCCGCAGGAGCGACAAACAACATCGATAAACAACCATTACTGATTTTTGGTTTTAGGACGACCTCTCCATGGTGAACAATTTTCACCACTTTTGAGGTCGCTTAAGGTTGCTGGTAAGTGTCACATGCTGCGATATCGTTAATGACGCCGGATGTACGTCACTAACAACGTGACCCCGACGATAATTCATTAACGATATCGTAGCGTGTAAAGCCCCCTTTAGTCTGTGACTAAGACAGGTGTCGGCATTACCGTATTTTTCAGACTATCAGACGCACTTTCCTCCCCCCCCAAATGTTGGGGGAAAGTGGGGAGTGTGTCTTCTGGTCTGAATATAGGGCTGCGGGGAATGAGGGTGCTGCGGTGGAGCGGGTCATCGGGGGCACGAGCAGGCTGCAGCAGCGTCTGCCGTGATCACGTGGGCCCGCTCATTACATATGCACGCCCCTCCTCCCGCCTGAAACCAGTGCTGAGTCTGACAGGTGGGCGGGATGATGGGCGGGGGGTGCGCGCATAGTAATCAGCCAGCTCGCGTAATCAACCCTGGCAACTACAGCCTGGAGTGATCATGTGCGGCTGTATTCACTGCTTCCCGCGCATCATCATCAGCGGGGGGTGCAGTGAATCAGCATAACTCCCCGTTCCCCGGCAGCACCGCGATATCCTTCTGTCTGCCGGCCGCGCTGTGTGGAGAATCGCGGTGCTCACAGCGATGACATCATCGCTGTGCGCACGTGTCCACACAGCCGCGTCGGTACAAACGGGAGGACATCGCGATGCTGCGATGTGGCCGGCTCAACACACGCTGATGGCACAGATGGAGGAGGAGCAATGCTGCGTGGAGCGAGGAAAGGTGAGTGTAAACCTTTATTTATTTTTTTTTTGTGTGCCACAGGATGCAGGACATATAGCAGGATGGGGGTATATGAGCAGGATGATGGGGGTATATGAGCAGGATGATGGCATATAGCAGGATCATGGGGATATATGAGCAGGATGATGGGGATATATGAGCAGGATGATGGGGATATATGAGCAGGATGATGGGGGTATATGAGCAGGATGATGGGGGTATATGAGCAGGATAATGGGGGTATATGAGCAGGATAATGGGGGTATATGAGCAGGATGATGGGGGTATATGAGCAGGATGATGGGGGTATATGAGCAGGATGATGGGGGTATATGAGCAGGATGATGGGGGTATATGAGCAGGATGATGGGGGTATATGAGCAGGATGATGGGGGTATATGAGCAGGATGATGGGGGTATAGAGCAGGATGATGGGGGTATAGAGCAGGATGATGGGAGTATAGAGCAGGATGATGGGAGTATAGAGCAGGATGATGGGAGTATAGAGCAGGATGATGGGGGTATAGACCAGGATGATGGGGGTATATGAGCAGGATGATGGGGTATATGAGCAGGATGATGGGGGTATATGAGCAGGATGATGGCGTATATAGCAGGATGATGGCGTATATAGCAGGATAATGGCGTATATAGCAGGATGGGAGCACATACTAGGATGGCAGTATATCGAAAGATGGGGCTATACCAGGATGAAAAATGGAGGGGAGCCAGCACTGCTTATGAGTGGCATGCAACAATGAAAAAGTAAAAAGTGTAATATTCACAAATTCATTCCTACTGTAACAATACAATGAGATTTTTGGCAAATAATTGATCAATAATTTGAGCCCCCCTGCCCCATCACGGCAAATCTCTATAAGGGGGGTCCCTACACTACAGTTATAATATACATACGTACCATAAGGTCTCGTGTAATGCGCAGGACCATATGAGAACATCACCTACCTGAGAAGTGTCAGAACCGCTCCCATGCTGCAAGGGCTGACAACTGTGAGTAGAAGGGCAGTCCAGGTGCCAGTGTGTGCGGCAGAACCACACACACCAGCACAATGTCAGAACTGACCCCCACAGTGCCAGACCAGCAAACATGAGTGAAGCGCGGAACAGCCCCAGGCAGGTGGTGCTTAAGTAATAATGCCTATGGAACAGGAGGCGGTGGCTGTATGTGAACAGGCACCAACATAAATTTTGATGGCAACAAAAGGAATTTGCAAACCACACTGGGCGTGCACGGCATGGTGGCGGTCAACCACCTGACCAGTAAACGAAAAATGGAGGGGAGCCAGCACTGCTTATGAGTGGCATGCAACAATGAAAAAGTAAAAAGTGTAAAAATTATTGATCAATTATTTGCCAAAAATCTCATTGAATTGTTACAGTAGGAATGAATTTGTGAATATTACACTTTTTACTTTTTCATTGTTGCATGCCACTCATAAGCAGTGCTGGCTCCCCTCCATTTTTCGTATACCAGGATGAGGGACATATACAGTTAGGTCCAGAAATATTTGGACAGTGACACAATTTTCGCGAGTTGGGCTCTGCATGCCACCACATTGGATTTGAAATGAAACCTCTACAACAGAATTCAAGTGCAGATTGTAACGTTTAATTTGAAGGTTTGAACAAAAATATCTGATATAAATTGTAGGAATTGTACACATTTCTTTACAAACACTCCACATTTTAGGAGGTCAAAAGTAATTGGACAAATAAACCAAACCTAAACAAAATATTTTTATTTTCAATATTTTGTTGCGAATCCTTTGGAGGCAATCACTGCCTTAAGTCTGTAACCCATGGACATCACCAAACGCTGGGTTTCCTCCTTCTTAATGCTTTGCCAGGCCTTTACAGCCGCAGCCTTCAGGTCTTGCTTGTTTGTGGGTCTTTCCGTCTTAAGTCTGGATTTGAGCAAGTGAAATGCATGCTCAATTGGGTTAAGATCTGGTGACTGACTTGGCCATTGCAGAATGTTCCACTTTTTTGCACTCATGAACTCCTGGGTAGCTTTGGCTGTATGCTTGGGGTCATTGTCCATCAGTACTATGAAGCGCCGTCCGATCAACTTTGCGGCATTTGGCTGAATCTGGGCTGAAAGTATATCCCGGTACACTTCAGAATTCATCCGGCTACTCTTGTCTGCTGTTATGTCATCAATAAACACAAGTGACCCAGTGCCATTGAAAGCCATGCATGCCCATGCCATCACGTTGCCTCCACCATGTTTTACAGAGGATGTGGTGTGCCTTGGATCATGTGCCGTTCCCTTTCTTCTCCAAACTTTTTTCTTCCCATCATTCTGGTACAGGTTGATCTTTGTCTCATCTGTCCATAGAATACTTTTCCAGAACTGAGCTGGCTTCATGAAGTGTTTTTCAGCAAATTTAACTCTGGCCTGTCTATTTTTGGAATTGATGAATGGTTTGCATCTAGATGTGAACCCTTTGTATTTACTTTCATGGAGTCTTCTCTTTACTGTTGACTTAGAGACAGATACACCTACTTCACTGAGAGTGTTCTGGACTTCAGTTGATGTTGTGAACGGGTTCTTCTTCACCAAAGAAAGTATGCGGCGATCATCCACCACTGTTGTCATCCATGGACGCCCAGGCCTTTTTGAGTTCCCAAGCTCACCAGTCAATTCCTTTTTTCTCAGAATGTACCCGACTGTTGATTTTGCCACTCCAAGCATGTCTGCTATCTCTCTGATGGATTTTTTCTTTTTTTTCAGCCTCAGGATGTTCTGCTTCACCTCAATTGAGAGTTCCTTAGACCGCATGTTGTCTGGTCACCGCAACAGCTTCCAAATGCAAAACCACACACCTGTAATCAACCCCAGACCTTTTAACTACTTCATTGATTACAGGTTAACGAGGGAGACGCCTTCAGAGTTAATTGCAGCCCTTAGAGTCCCTTGTCCAATTACTTTTGGTCCCTTGAAAAAGAGGAGGCTATGCATTACAGAGCTATGATTCCTAAACCCTTTCTCCGATTTGGATGTGAAAACTCTCATATTGCAGCTGGGAGTGTGCAATTTCAGCCCATATTATATATATAATTGTATTTCTGAACATGTTTTTGTAAACAGCTAAAATAACAAAACTTGTGTCACTGTCCAAATATTTCTGGCCCTGACTGTATATACACAAGGCAGGAAGATCATTACCAGGATGGGGTACCTTAGTAGAGAATTTGGGGACATTACCCTCATAACAGTGTCAGCAGCAGATACTCACCCCATAACAACGTGTCATGACCACATTTTTTTGCTTAAAATTTTATTTCCCTATTTTCCTTCTCTAAAACCAAAGTGCGTCTTATGGTACGGTGCGTCTTAGAGTCCGAAAAATACGGTAATTGGGAATTAAGTTATATTGCAGACAAGCCTGATGTATATAGGAGAGCACTTTTTGCCTTGCTGGCACCGGTGATAGTTGAATTTTCCTCAGTCTCTGAACCTGGCTTGGAGTTTTGTCCTTATCTGTTTTCCTGTGCAAGACCTCTGCAGATAAGTTTGCAAGCTTTTGCTTCGCTTCCTGGTTTACATCTTAGGGTGTTTGTTTTTCTTTTTGTTTTGTTTGGAATCTGTTTTCTTGCAGGTGATTTGCTTTTCTAGTTTGGTGACCATGGGGGTTCCCCCTTTGCTAGCTCTTCTGCAAGAAAAAGGAAGATTCTCCCTGTCAAACTTGATTATTTGCTTTTCTATATTTTTGGGTTCTTTTTGGTATTTTGGTCTCCCATTATTTACAAGAGTACCTGATATAGTGGAGGTGAGGTCGTTTGACCTCCAGGGTCATTTTTACTATCACGAGATTGGTATTTTTCTGCATGGTGTTGTACTAACCGCAATCAGTTTCCTTTTCTTTCCTTTGTATCTAGAGAGTCGGGCTTCGCCTGTGCTAAATCTATTTTTCCTGTGTATCGTGTTTTCCTACTTCACCGTAATCTTTATATGTCGGGGGCTGGCAATTCCTTTGGGGACTTCTCTGAGGCAAGGTAGATTTCCTCATTTCTATCTGTGAGGTGTAGCTAGATTCTCCGGCTGTGACGTGGCGTCTAGGTGTTTAGGAACGCTCCACGGCTACTTCTAGTGTGGTCTAATAGTTAGGGGATTGCAGTCAGCTCAGGTTCCAACTACTCTTGTTTTTCTTGGTGTTTTGCTACTAATGGGATTTTTTTGTAATCTTCCATGGTTACCAGATCATAACAGTATACCATGTCCCACAATATACCATGTCCCACTGTATACTATGTCCCACTGTATATCGTGCCCCATATACTGTGCTACCAGCCGGGATCGAAGCTCGGAGGTGACATGAGGCGAGGAGGAGTGATCTGCAGCCTGAGCGGCACTGCACTACAGCTGTCACGCCGCAATCGCCGCTCCTAGCCGCATGCACTCACCTCAGACCTTCGTCCCGGCAGCCTGTCCTGTCAGCCTGGTGTCTTGGCTGTTCCTCCTGTCAGCAGTCAGAGCACAGAGAAGTGAGGAGGAGCTGTCGGGAGTAGGAGGCCGAGGTGAGTACACGTGGGGGAGGGGGGGTGAGTGGCAGAGTGGTGGGGGTGAGCAGCAGGGGGGGGGGTGAGTGGAGGGTGAGCAGCAGGGTGGGGAGCAGCATGCCAGCATTTGTTACAGTGCAATCACTGCTGCCTGGAGCAGGTGACAGGGCGAAAGTGAAGCACAGAATACGCTGTGGGCTCCCCAAAGATGGCGGCAATCTCCTCCCTCTGCTGTGATCTGGACAGCCCAGGTTGCACATCCAGGTCACAGCTGGGAGCTCTCAGTGTTAAGTATAGGGTCGGAGCCCGTCTATCAGATCCAATGCACAGGGAGCTGCCATATATGAGGTGAGTAACTGTCATTACCCCAAGATGGCAGCCCCCAGTGTTTCAGTAAAAATAGAATTACATAAAAACTAAACAAACAATGAATTTAATTTTGTATTAAAAATAATTGTTTCCATAATCACTATTATTAATACAAAATAATAAAACACGACACCTTAGCTTTAATCCATTTCACACTGATCTCACATGGATATTAGGACAATAAAACTTTCACACCACTAATCTAAGCTAATTAAGGATTCACTCTCTAAAGGTGGTGTCACACACAGCGACGGCGACAATGACGTCGCTGCTAAGTCACCATTTTCTGTGACGTAGCAGCGACGTCCCGTCGCTGTCGCTGTGTGTGACATCCAGCAACGACCTGACCCCTGCTGTGAGGTCGCCGGTCGTTGCTGAATGTCCTGATTAATTTTTTGGACGTTGCTCTCCCGCTGTGAAGCACACAGAGAGAGCGACGAACTGAAGCGAGCAGGGAGCAGGAAGATGGCTTCTGGCAGCCTGCGGTAAGCTGTAACCAAGGTAAACATCGGGTAACCAAGTGAAGTGCTTCGCTGGCGGCACGGTGGTTAGCACTGCAGTCTTGTCTTACAGCGCTGGGGTCCTGGGTTCAAATCCTACCAAAGACACTATCTGCAAGGAGTTTGTATATTCTCCTCGTGTTTGCGTGGGTTTCCTCCGGGTTCTCCGGTTTCCTCCCACACTCCAAAAACATACAGATAGGGACTCTAGATTGTGAGCCCCAATGGGGACAGTATTGCCAATGTATGTAAAGCGCTGTGGAATTAATAGCGCTATATAAATTAATAAAATTATTATTATTATTACTACCCGATATTTACCTTAGTTACTAGCGTCCGACGATCTCAGGCTGCCAGTGCCGGCTCCCTGCTCCCTGCACGCGTAGCCAGAGTACACATCAGGTAAATAAGCAAAGGTTTGCTTATTAACCCGATGTGTTCTCTGGCTAGGAGTGCAGGGAGCCAGTGCTAAGCGGTGTGCGCTGGTAACCAAGGTAAATATCGGGTAAACAGCGAAGGGCTTTGCTTGGTTACCCAATATTTACCTTAGTTACCAAGCGCAGCATCGCTTCCGCACATCGCTGGGGGCTGGTCACTGGTCGCTGGTGAGATCTGCCTGTTTGACAGGTCACCAGCGACCATGTAACGATGCAGCAGCGATACTGATAAGGTCAGGTTGTTGTCGTGATCGCTGCTGCGTCGCTGCGTGTGACCCTAGCTTAAGCTCAGTGTTTAATTAAATGTTCTTTTATTATGCCATGCCTATGCTCTGTTTATATATTTGTGTTTCTTCAGATATTTTGTTATACCATATAAAGAGGAGGGAGGAGGAAACACTGGCACCATTCAGCGAGCTAACCGCTCAATCCTCTGATTCCAGGCTTATACACGCATTATAAGGCAAAAAATTCCATTGCATACTGGACATGGTGCTCATTCCAATAGGCCACAATTCACAAAGTCCAAGAAGGAGAGACGTAAGGCATTCACCAGATATGCGGTAAAAAAAGCTGTTTATTCGACCATCAGGTCAGGGGGAAAGGCGTGGGGAGGTGGGAACACACAATCTGGGATTGTGTGTTCCCACCTCCCCATGCCTTTCCCCCTGACCTGATGGTCGAATAAACAGCTTTTTTTACCGCATATCTGGTGAGTGCCTTCCGTCTCTCCTTCTTGGATTTTGTTATACCATGCCTGATGAGGAGACCTGAGAAGTCTGGAAAGCTTGCTTTGTAACATCATTTATTTTAGTTAGCCATTTAAAAGGTATCACAACTACAAGATTATAATTTTGTCTCTCCTACTGAGAGCAATCAACCTACTTTACACTTAAACCTCATTTAGTCAGGATCAACAAGCACCAATCAAATAATTATATAGTCAGACAGCGCTCGCTTACTAGCCTGTCTACACAAGCCGACAAAAAAAAGATGGGAATAGAGTGAACATTAGGAACACGCCATATTGTCTGCAGCATACTCCCTGTGCTTCCAACAGTCACTTTTATACATGCATGAATTTTGTGATCACCCTTTCTACAAGTTCTGCTTGTTGTTGGGTGACTGTCCCGCTGTGTGCACCACCTCATGAGAGACAAGCATTTATTCGCTCAGCTGAATGGGCCTTTATTTACATGATATGATTTCACATTCATATGTGCGGCCTCTGCATAGGGCACCACCCTAATACTGTGGCCATCTCTAGTGAATTCCTTGGTGAAGTGCCCACAGTGGCAAACTTCGGCACTCCTCCCAACTACCTCTGGAGGACGTCATGATTGGCACCAACTCTAAGGAGCCCTTTACACACTACGACATCGCAGGTGCAACGTTGGTGGGGTCAAATCGAAAGTGACGCACATCCGGCGTCGCTGTCGACATCGTAGCGTGTGAAGCATTTTTGATACATTTACGATCGCAAAAGCGTCGTAATCGTATCATCGGTGTAGCGTCGGTCATTTCAATGATTTGGGAAAGACCGATGTTACGATGTTGTTCCTCGTTCCTGCGGCAGCACACATCGCTGTGTGTGAAGCCGCAGGAGCGAGGAACATCTCCTACCTGCGTCCCGGCCGACAATGCGGAAGGAAGGAGGTGGGCGGGATGTTTACATCCCGCTCATCTCCGCCCCTCCGCTTCTATTGGCCGCCTGCCGTGTGACGTCACTATGACGCCGCACGACCCGCCCCCTTAGGAAGGAGGCGGTTTGCCGGCCAGAGCGATGTCGCAGGGCAGGTGAGTGCATGTGAAGCTGCCGTAGCGATAATGTTCGCTACAGCAGCTATCACCATGATATCGCAGCTGCGACGGGGGCGGGGACTATCGCGCTCGGCATCGCAAGCATCGGCTTGCGATGTCGTAGTGTGAAAAGGGCCCCTAACACTACCCAGCACCACTGTCCAATATATACTAGTCTCTAGTTACTTGCTTAGTGAATTGCATATTGGTTCTCTATATACCGACCATTTTACTGTATTAGGAAAAGCACCCTAATATATACTCACTCCACTTCCTCAAGGAAAAATACGTGCTATAAATGTCCATAAAATATATACTTTATTACATGATTAAAAAAAACATATTGACAGTATAATTTTCAAACAAGGGATCCGCACATAAGACACAATTATATCCACAACCATGTATCATGATATATTGTAGGCAATCTTTGTACATTATTGTACCTAGGATAAAGTAGAAGTCAGAGTGTTCTTAGTAGGCCTAAGACACACGGCATGAAAATCGGAGTGAGTGGGATGCGATAAAACGTCGCATTCCACTTGGACCAATATTAACCTGTGGCAGCACCCATGAGCGATTATTTTCTCATCCCTAATCGGACCGAGAAAACAGTCGCGGCATGCTGGCAGTGTAATACGATCCTACTTTCTCTCGCACCCATTCAAGTCTATGGGGGCGAGAGAAAAATCGCACTGCACTCACAGTACACTGATGTACCGCGAGTGCAGAGCGAGAATGGCAATAGCCGGCTACGGAGGAGAGAGGGAGATAAATCCCTCTTCTCCGCAGCGCCGGCCCGCCCCTCCTCAGCTCTGGCCCTCCCCTCCTCAGAGCTGGCCCACCCCCCGCAGCTGTGGTCCAATCGCACGATCGGACATCAGTCGCAGTGACACGCACACGACACTCGGCTCCCGCTGTGCTGCCAGCGCAAGCAGAGTGTCATGCGAAGATCGCAGTAATCCCCTGTGTGGACCCGGCCGCAGATGAAGCCTTTGTCTTTTAGACTTTTAGGACTCGGATATCCACACACCTCTTACTGGGCAAGCTTCATCTACGGCCGGCGCCACACTTGTGATTGCAAAATCGTCCGATTCTCATGCCTGAGAGTAAGATGAGCTATGTTTGGGTGTGGATACGTGTGCAATGCAATTGCAATACGAGTCTGTGATTTTTCTCATGATAGTAGTCCGTGAGCAATCCGTATTCAATCCGTATGTGATCCGTTTTTTTCTCAGCAGCTATTAGTCATTACAGTCATGTACAGGAGCATTTACAGTGTTCTCTGCTACATGATAGAATCGTATTTAGAAAATCAGATGTCATCAGGATGGTTCGTGTGCCGTCCGTGTGACATCCGTTTTTTTCTCACACCCATAGACTTGCATTGGGGAGACTCGCACGATAAACTCTAGAAATCGCTGCATTCTGCAATTTTTTTCACAGTCCGATTTGGACTGAGAAAAAAAAGCAGATCGGAGATGCCTCATTAATTAACATTGGTCCGAGTGCAATGCGAGAATTTCTTGCATTGCACTTGTGCGAGCAAATCGCAAGTGTCATGCCGGCCTACTAAGAAAACTCTGACTTCTACTTTATCCTAGGTAGATAATGCACAAAGATTGCCTACAATATATCATGATACATTCCTAGGAAGTATATCCTCATATATGCCTCTTTATTAACTATTCTGGCAGCATCGTTACATGGTTTTTGTTGATTCACCAATATTGACAACCTTATTATATAATCATAAATATTAATACTAACAACATTTAGCCTGAATAGGGAACTAGTAAACAGCATTATATTTTCAGGTTGTTATTATATCTTGATGGCCTGCAAAGGTGGTAACATTTATCACACATGCTGCATATGGACGCAGCGTATAGAGTATCGGTTTTTGACTATATAGTAACAAAATTCATACTTTATATTTATTTATAAGTAATTGGAATTTAAAGAGATATGAGGTTGTTACATTGACATAATTGCTAATTGTTGCCAATACACTGTATCATTAATTCTTATTGTTACTAGTTGTGGATATAATTGTGTCTCATCTGCGGATCCCTTGTTTGAAAATTACATTAATATCTTAGTATATCTTTTATGGACATTTATAGCACATGTTTTTCCTTGGGGAAATAGTGGAGTGGGTTGCTTTATGAAGTGCCCACAGTGGCAGCTGGCAGACCCCGGCACACCTACCTCTGGAGGACGCCATGATGGGCATCCCCCTTACCCTGTGCCCAGCACTACTGGCCAATATATACCCGTCTCTAGTGAGTTGCTTGGTGAAGTGCCCACAGTGGCAGCTGGCAGACCCCGGCACACCTACCTCTGGAGGACGCCATGATGGGCATCCCCCTTACCCTGTGCCCAGCACTACTGGCCAATATATACCCGTCTCTAGTGAGTTGCTTGGTGAAGTGCCCACAGTGGCAGCTGGCAGACCCCGGCACACCTACCTCTGGAGGACGCCATGATGGGCATCCCCCTTACCCTGTGCCCAGCACTACTGGCCAATATATACCCGTCTCTAGTGAGTTGCTTGGTGAAGTGCCCACAGTGGCAGCTGGCAGACCCCGGCACTCCTCACACCTACCTCTGGAGGACGCCATGATGGGCTTTCCACCAGTAAGCGGCTTGTCGCTCAGCCCTGCTCGCTCTGCCCGCTCCAGCAGTTCATTGTTGGGTCGGTGGAGAACTTCATTGTGATCAATGACCGATCCGCGAGAGTGAGTGAGCGCTAGGAGCCCTGGAAGAGATTGGAAGCGGTTACTTCAGTCTGGCGGAGACAGAAATAAGCACGAGTCGCATTTCACAATGAGGTACGAAAGGGCCATTTATAGCACAGGCTGCCCAGAACAGACAAGTGACAGGACGAGACATGAAGACAACAAGCTCTCGGGACTCGGCCGCAGCTTTACCTTCTAATGCCAGAACGAGCGCGAAGTTCAGGAGCTTCATGGCTGCTCCGGGAAGGCAAAGTTCTGCAGCCCTAAGTCCTGAGAGTCGTCCCCCGCCATCCAGCCTGCATGTCCGCCGGGCGCGGCGCCTCACTGGCACTGATGATGCCGGACAGCGGCTGGTGCCTAAATATGACTGGCCACTCCCTTCTTGACTAAGACCCCAGTCACCCTCAGGACGTGGGCACGGGCAGGCACCCACAGCTCTGCCATTGCTATGTTTAGTAAGACTGCAGAGCTGACACTCTAACACTCTGCCACCTAGAAGCACCATTACCAGCCCTGAGATTTAGGGGACACCACCACCATGCAGTCACCCTCAGGACAGGGCCACGGGCAGGCACCCACAGGTCTGTCATTGCTATGTTTAGTAAGACTGCAAAGCTGACACTCTAACACTCTGCCACCTAGAAGCACCATTACCAGCCCTGAGATTTAGGGGACACCACCACCATGCAGTCACCCTCAGGACAGGGCCACGGGCAGGCACCGACAGCTCTGCCATTGCTATGTTTAGTAAGACTGCAGAGCTGGCACTCTCTAACACTCTGCCACCTAGAAGCACCATTACCAGCCCTGAGATTTAGGTGCCACTACCACAATGCAGTCACCTTCAGGACGTGGGCACTGGCAGGCACCCACAGCTCTGCCATTGCAATGTTAAGTAGAGCTGCAGAGTTGGCATCCCGTAACAGCCCGACACCTGGAAGCACCATTGCCAGCCCTGAGGTTTAGGTGTCACCACCACCATGCAGTCACCCCCAGGACATGGGCACGGGCAGGCACCCACAGGTCTTCCATTGCTATCTTAGTAAGACTGCAGAGCTGGCACTCTCTAACACTCTGCCACCTAGAAGCACCTGGGACACCCCTGTGGTAACCAGGTATCACAAAATAAGGTAACACCACAGCAACAGTTCGGGTCCTGCATGACTGTGCCAGTCAATACACACACCAGCACACCAGAACACATACATTCCAAAACCAGGGCGGGAGACTCCCATAGAATCAGGTGACAGTGCTGGGCACTGTGAGCTAACCGGCAGCCAACTGGGGAGGGAGAGATCAGACCTGGGGGAGGATTGAGTGGCCTGGGAGGTGTGGGTAGACAGCAGAACAGTGAGTCTAGAAAAAGTGAGTGAAGTTGGAGGAAGTAGAGTAGGTGAAAGTGAGGAGTCGTAAGAAAGGTGTCAAGACAGACAAAGGAATATTGAGACACAGAGAAAGAGGAGTAGAAAGACACCACAAGGACCTGAGGAAAAACAACAGCCACTCAGGGGAGAAAGAAGGTGGCGAGCGAGAGAGCAAGCTCCAAGGACAGAGGGATCCTGTGGGGTGGGCATTCAGGGCTCCCAGTACTTTGCACGCATGGGGTGCAGATCCCAGAAGAGACCGGGACTTCAAGCCATCTGTTAACTCTGCCAGGCGGGTGGGTTTCCAGAACTCATCTGCCACCACTAACGTCCGAGGCATCAGCAGCAAAGGGAGGACATATTCCCTTAAATAGTCCAAGCTGCCGTCGGCAGGACCCAGACACCAGACGGACCTCCAGGAGCTCCACGCCAGGGAGGACCGACAAACACACCAGAGTGCATCGGTGGGAGAGTGACACCAGGTTGGATGGCACAGCTATAGTGAACTCGGGCGCACCTGGGATCTAGCATGTCTCCAGGGTGCGAACCCAGCTGTAAGTAAAAGCAACCAAACTGCACTCCTCTTGTCTGGACTGATTTATTGCCCTGCGCCTCCACGTTAACCCTTCACCTACCTCTGGGTGGAAAGCCCTGGTCGCGGAGGGCTCCACCATCCACGCTGCCCTATCCATCACCTCCAGGGAGGACTGGCAGCGGCAGCCCTACTATTCCTGGCCGCTCACCGCGAATGGTGTAGTCGGACTATATTTTTATTTTTATTATTTTTTTCCCTTTTCATTTAAAAACTGTTCGACAGTGCCCCTGGGTCAGGGACCCCTCAAGCCACAGACCGCCTGGATCCAAGCATCTTGGCTGTCCCCGGGCGCGATACACCATTACCAGCCCTGAGATTTAGGTGACACCACCACCATGCAGTCACCCTCAGGATATGGGCATGGGCAGGCACCCACAGGTCTGCCATTACTATCTTTAGTAAGACTGCAGAGCTGGCACTCTCTAACACTCTGCCACCTAGAAGCACCATTACCAGCCCTGAAGTTTAGGTGCCACCACGACCATGCAGTCACTCCCAGGACATGGCCACGGGCAGGCACCCACAGGTGTGCCATTGCTATCTTTAGTAAGACTGAAGAGCTGGCACTCTCTAACACCTAGAAGCACCATTACCAGCCCTGAGATTTAGGTGACACCACCACCATGCAGTCACCCTCAGGACGTGGGCACGGGCAGGCATCCTCAGGACTGCCATTGCTATGTTTAGTGCAAAAAAGAGTGCTGAAACCTTGGTCCACTGATAAAAAAAATCTTCAAGCTTTATTTAAATATAGTAGTCATATAAAAAACATCCATGATGACAGTGTGAAACAACTCGTTTCTGGCGCTGCCACCCTTAAAGGGGTGGTTCACCCATTTTTTTTTCCCCCAATGATTGTCACTTACCATTGTATGCATCTTCTCCATTGGCTTCTGTTTCCAGTTCTGGCACTGAGCGGCGCTATCCTGCACGCTCAGTGCCTGTCACATGACCCCCTGGAGCTGTGGCCGCCAGTATCCTCTGACGTCCCGGCATTTCCGGGTTCTCAAACTAGACGGGTACGTCAGAGGATGCCGGCGCCACTCACACTGATTGACTGGGCTGTGGGCGGTGACTACCACACGTCACAGCCCAGCATCGAGGGGAGGAGCCGGAGGACGCCAGTGTGGAGCGGTGAAGGCAGAGCGCGCTCTTACCCTCCGTCAGCTGTGGAAGGTACAGGCTCCAGTGTGGCGTACAGGGGGGTTTCCTCCACTGAAATCCCCCCTGTCACGCAAGTATGTGATCACACTGTCCACCCGCCCGCTGTGCTCAGCTGTCAGGAGAGCGGGCGGTGTCGGCAGTGTGATCATATACTCCCCCCAGCAGCACAGGTGACCGGACGCTGCATGGGACCAATCTGCTCCACTCTGTCACCTGCACAACAAGTCCCAGAGTGGAGACAGTGACATGTTCTGCTCTGACACATAGTGTGCTGCATGTCACTATCTTTCTCCACTCTGGGACTTGTTGTGCAGGTGACCGGATGCTACATGTCACTAACTGTCTCCACTATGGGACTTGTTGTGCAGGTGAGAGTGTATACATTTGGTACTATGCAGCAGAAATCACAGAGTGGGGCAGTTAGTGACATGTATCATCCGGTCACCTGCACAACAAGTCCCACAGTGGAGACAGTTAGGGACATGTAGCATCCGGTCACCTGCACAACAAGTCCCAGAGTGGAGACAGTGACTTGCTCTGCTCTGACACATAGTGTGCTGCATGTCACTATCTGTCTCCACTCTGGGACTTGTTGTGCAGGTGACCGGATGCTGCATGTCACTATCTGTCTCCACTGTGGGACTTGTTGTGCAGGTGACCGGATGCTGCATGTCACTATCTGTCTCCACTGTGGGACTTGTTGTGCAGGTGACCGGATGCTGCATGTCACTATCTGTCTCCACTGTGGGACTTGTTGTGCAGGTGACCGGATGCTGCATGTCACTATCTGTCTCCACTGTGGGACTTGTTGTGCAGGTGACCGGATGCTGCATGTCACTATCTGTCTCCACTGTGGGACTTGTTGTGCAGGTGACCGGATGATACATGTCAATAACTGCCCCACTCTGAGACTTGTTCAGGTGAGAGTGTATACAGTTGGAACAATACAGCAGAAGTCACAGAGTGGAGCAAGTTAGTGATATGTATCATCCGGTCACCTGCACAACAAGTCCCAGAGTGAATACAGTGACATGCAGCACACTATGTGTCAGAGCAGAGCATGTCACCAACTTGCTCTGCTCTGTCACCTGCGGTGCTGTATGTCACGTTTTTGCCGCGATTTGGTGCGTTTTTTGCTGCGTTTTTGCTCACTGCGTTTTTAATCAGTGCACAATGCCATTAAAGATTGCTGATGAAAAAAAAAAAAAAGGTCTGATGTCATTTCCTTATTCAAAATGTTCATTGTATGCAGGAGAGCAGACAGCAGCTGCAGAACTACAAGGCTCAGCATCCTCCATTCACTAGTGTATGCAGGAGAGCAGACAGCAGCTGCAGAACTACAAGGCTCAGCATCCTCCATTCACTAGTGTATGCAGAAGAGCAGACAGCAGCTGCAGGACTACAAGGCTCAGCATCCTCCATTCACTAGTGTATGCAGGAGAGCAGACAGCAGCTGCAGAACTACAAGGCTCAGCATCCTCCATTCACTAGTTTATGCAGGAGAGCAGACAGCAGCTGCAGAACTACAAGGCTCAGCATCCTCCATTCACTAGTGTATGCAGGAGAGCAGACAGCAGCTGCAGAACTACAAGGCTCAGCATCCTCCATTCACTAGTGTATGCAGAAGAGCAGACAGCAGCTGCAGGACTACAAGGCTCAGCATCCTCCATTCACTAGTGTATGCAGGAGAGCAGACAGAAGCTGCCGAACTACAAGGCTCAGCATCCTCCATCCAGGACTGTATGCAGTTTTTTACCCAAAAAGAAAAAACAAATGACATGGGCTTCGCCATATTTTTGTATGCTAGCCGGGTACAGCAGGCAGGTACGGGCTGCCCCCAACCCCCAGCTGCCTATTTGTACCCGGCTGGGAACCAAAAATATAGAGAAGCCCTTTTTTTTTTAATTATTTCATGAATTTCATGAAATAATTTAAAAAAAAATGACGTGAGCTTCGCCTAATTTTGGTGTCCAGCCGAGTACAACTAGGCAGCTGGGGATTGGAATCCACAGTGAAGGGTGCCCAAGCTTTCTGGGCACCCCCACTGCGAATTGCAGTTCGCAGCCACCCCAGAAAATGGCGCTTTCATAGAAGCGCCATCTTCTGGCGCTGTATCCAACTCTTCCAGCTGCCCTGATGCCGGGTGGCTAGCTGGGTAATAATGGAGTTAGGGCTAGCTGTATATTATCAGCTAGCCCTAAGCCCGAAATTCATGGTGTCATGCCAATATTAGACATGGCCACCATGAATTTCTAGTAAAAAAAAAAACACAACACACAGAAAAATATTTTTATTAGAAATAAAACACAACACAATTAGTGACTCCATCTTTATTGATATAAACCCCCCTCCGCAGTAATCCTGGGTTAGGGTCCCGCGCCGTCCAATCAGGATCCAATATCATCTGATCGGTTTGCTGGAAGGCAGAGCGATCAGATGATGTGTCAGGTTAAAGGATGTGAATCACATGACACAGCAGCTGATTGTATAAAAGCCGATTATACAATCAGCTGATGCATCAGTAGAAAAAAAAATAAATAAATAAATACATACTCACTTATGTGCTGATTACCGGCAGCTCCTGCAGCGGAGTCTGATCCTGGCCCATCACTGCAGGAGCTGCCGGTAATCAGCTGATGAAGTCCCCTGACGGCAGGATCAGCTGATAGCCGGCCGGGCGCGAAAAAGCCGGCGACACCGCGAGAATCGATCAGCTGATGCGTCAGGTGACTGCATCAGGTGATCCACCGCCAGGTCCTGCAAGCTTCGTACATGCCCCGGGGAGACTGCACACAGCCGAAGCGGCGGTACCGAGACAGGAGCTGGAAGCAGGCATGGCACCGGGACCCTGCAGACAGGTGAGTATGACATACACACACACATACACACTCACACACACACTGTATATACACACACACACTGTATATACACACACTGTATATACGCACACACACTGTATATACACACACTGTATATACACACACACACACACACACACACTGTATATACGCGCACACATACACATACACTGTATATATGCGCCCACACACTTTCTTCCCCTGGCTGTGTAGAGCTACTGCTGTCTCTGTGTGGTTGCTCTCAGTGCATCCACTGGGAAGAGGCAGGGAGGAGAGTTTGGTCGGAGAGCAGAGTGGGTGTATTAGACACAATGGGTGTGTTAGATAAGCTAGACACCGCCCTAGAGCCACAAAGAATTCTGGGACTTGTAGGAACTGAACACAGGAAGTCAGAGGAGAGATTAACCCCATCAGAGCTGGAGCCAGCAATGAGCATGTGCTGCTGGTGCACAATAAAAGGTAATTTTGCTGAAAAAACATAATAGATGTGTTGAGGGGCACATATTAGCAAGATTTATCAGAAAAAAAAAAATCAGTTTTGGTAACTGGACAACTTCTTTAATCACTGAGTGAAGAATTGAATCATGGAATAATGTTAAAAACATTCAACAGCCAATCCATGGAAAGAATTCACGTGAATGTTCTTTATACAACAAATTTCAACAGTAGTAATAGTCAGACTTATGCACGGTTATATCCTTAAAACGCAAGGAGCATTCAATTGTTATCCTAATAAATGTACAAAGTGTCGTTTCTAAAATTCATCCCTTGTGGTTTAGTGTTGAGTAAAATGATCCAAAACTTCTACCTGAGCAGCAGCTTTCTCCTTCAGTCTCCACCTCTCAAAGGGCGATTAACCTTTCCATGCCACAGTATAAAGGCCGCTTTACACGCTGCGACATCGCTCAAGCGATCTTGTTGGGGTCACGGAATTTGTGACGCACATCCGGTCGCTTTATCGATGCCGTTGCGTGGGACACCTATGAGCGATTTTGAATCGTCGCAAAAACGTTCAAAATCGCTCATCGGTGACATGGGGGTCCATTCTCGAATATCGTTGCTGCTCGGTGTACGATGTAGTTCCTTGTTCCTGCGGCAGCACACATTGCTACGTGTGACACCGCAGGAACGAGGAACCTCACCTTACCTGAGGCCGCCCGCAATGAGGAATGAAGGAGGTGGGCGGGATGTTACGTCCCGCTCATCTCCGCCCCTCCGCTTCTATTGGGCGGCGGTTCAGTGACGCTGCTGTGACGTCGCAGTGACGCTAAACGAACCGCCCCCTTAGAAAGGAGGCGGTTCGCCGGTCACAGCGACGTCGCAGGGCAACTAAGTAGTGTGACGGGTCCGCGCGATGTTGTGCGCCACGGGCAGCGATTTGCCCGTGTCGCACAACCGATGGGGGCGGGTACACACTCTATCGATATCGGTCACGTAAAGCGGCCTTAAGTCCTGAATATTACCATTATGTCTCTAGGAAATGTTTACTCCTGAGTTAGAAGCGTTATTGTTGGTAATGTTTCCAATATGTTCAGAGATCCTCTTAATAGTGCAGCCTAGATATTTAATGTTGCATAAATTGCATTGTATACAGTATACTATGTATCTATAAAAGTGCTAATGTTAACATTTCTGCAGAGAATCTGAGCTTTGTAAACAAACTTGCACATATTGCACTTAGTCCTGACTAGAGATGAGCGATGTTCGAGGTTCGCCAATTTCATGTTCGAGTGATTTTGGGGGGTGCTCGAGATCCAACTCGAACGCGAGCTTTTTGCTAAAAGCGCGATAGCTCGAGTTACGTTCGAGAACGGCTCGATCAGCAAAAAGCCTAGCTAGTTACTAGCTGGCTTTTCACTGTAATAGTGTGAGTCACTGTGATTCACACTATTATCAAATTTCAGCATATAGTGTGCGGTGGGGACGCAGTTTAGATCTGTGATGCTGATAGAATGCTGATCGTCATTTTTTTTTTTTCCTCCTACGCACGCGTGCAGTGGGGCGGGCCAGGATGTCAGCCAATCACAGACACACACACAGCTAAGTGGACTTTTTGCCGGACAAGCAAGGGCATGTGTCATAGGCTGTGAATGTCACATGTCCTTGCATTATAAATAAGGCCATTTTCCCTCACGCCGCCATTATCTGCTTTCTGCGTGTGGGTGACAGTCACCGCTCACGCAGCTCCTGCCGCCGCTCCTGCTGTGTACGCTATACATACAGCGTTGTACAGATTAAGGACTGCAGTTTTTTTCAGCCCTTTTCAGGGCTGATTTCCAGGCGCTCAAAGCCAAAGCTGACAGGGACAGGCAGGTCCGTGCAAATGCTGTATACAGCTTCAGATAACAGCGTCTGTGTACCTAAGCTCAGGGAATTCCTTGCTGCATTTCATCATTAGGAGGGATAGAAAGTGAGGTTCCTTTCCTGTCCTGGTACCCACAGAACCCGGCCACTGTACCCACCTGCCCACTTTTGCCATGCTATTTTTATATCAAACAGTGCTGAAACTTAGTGGCATCCACAAAGTGTCTGCTATAGTAACTTAGTGTCCCACTGGTGCCAAGCAAGTTCCACCACCTCTGCATTCTACCCTCCAGCACATTTTGCTACGCTATTTTTATAGCAAACAGTGCTGACACTTAGTGGCATCCAAAAAGTGTCTGCTATGCTAAATTTGTGTCCCACTAGTGCCAAGCAAGTTCTACCACCTCTGCATTCTACCCTCCAGCACATTTTACCAAGCTATTTTTATAGCAAACAGTGCTGACACTTAGTGGCATCCAAAAAGTGTCTGCTATACTAAATGTGTGTCCCATTTGTGCCAAGCAAGTTCCACCACTTCTGCTTTCTACCCTCCAGCACATTTTTGCCAAGCTATTTTTATAGCAAACAGTGCTGACACTTAGTGGTGTTAGGTTGACCTAACGGTCACAGCTGTTGCCAGCGATGTCCGAATGCAGAGAAGGTACCGGTGACCCCCCCTCTGCTACTCCGTCTCAATGAAAACAAGCGAACGCCGTTATACACATAAGACTGGAGATGTGCGGCTCCGAATAGAAAGTGTATTGGTATTGTTTACATTACAAAGTTATACAAAGTTGATTAGGGCGTAACTATGCAACATACATATTCATTAAAGGCGTGAATTACATATTCCCAGCAAGAGAAATTAATATAATGACTTATACTCCAATAACAAGATGTTTTTCAGTCGTCTCTAAGTCAAAACATTCTGCGTCCTTGAAGTTGGTCTCACAGTTTATTACGCAAATAAGTCTGGTTCGGTCTTGTCAGGGAGAATGAATTTCTATTATTTTCTAAGTCAGTGAAAAAGGTTAACTCTTTCCTCACAATCCCCCCTATTGGCGTGATTGATGGACAGGGGGCCATCGAGAAGCTTTGGACTATAGAGAAAGCAGGCTAGCCTCCAGATACTTTCTGAGCCGCGGGTGTGCTCAGGGAGTGTCGTCTCACATCCGTCACCCAGGACTGCCTGCATGCCTCTCGATAGGAGTCTCATCATGATACGCCAAGGTGATTTCTAGAGGAAAGAGTAGAGAAGAGAAAAAAGGCATATTAGTGATTTCTTACGGGTGCTGAATAATCATTGTATCTACATTGCTTCAAGCAGCGGGAAAACAAAGCCATTAGCAACTTGAACACTACATAAGCAACTAGTAAACAGAGTAACACTTGGAACACTGATAGTCTGTTGTAACAGCCTCCCCATTGAAACACTTTGTTTATTGGGACTGGTATGGCTAAGTATGGCATGGAAGAGGCTGTCACAAGTGCGTGTGTACATATCCAGCAGTCTGTGATCTCAAGTTTTTCAGCTAACACTTCATGATGGGTCTCAAATGAATTCTGCCGTGGTGTAGAAGGCCCCAAAAAGGGAGTACACATAGAAATACTTATCAGCAGTATTAGGCCTTCTTGCAGTGGCTGGCATGGACCCATGTCGATCTCCCCTCAAGTTTGACGGAGGTTGGAGTGGTCAGCTGGACAGTCAAAGGCCCATCGAATCGTGGCTCAAGGGTCTTTCTCACGTGCTTCTTTAGGTAGACCCAGTCACCAGGCTTTAGAGAGTGGGTTCCTGGAATGGCATCAGGATCAGGTAGAGAAGAGTAGACCCTTTGGTGGGTTTCAGTTAGTCTGTTCTGCAGGGAAACAACATAAGATGTTAGGCTATCACATTGCAGGTGTAACTCCTGCGGGAAGTAGCATCCTAATCTGGGTGCACTACCAAAGAGTATTTCAAATGGTGAGAGCCTGTGCTTTCCCTGCGGGGTGGTCCTTACAGAGTAAAGAGCTATGGGGAGACATTCTGTCCATGGTCTACCAGTCTCCTCCACTGCCTTGGCTAGTTTGAGCTTTAGAGTGCCATTTAACCTTTCCACTTTCCCTGATGATTGTGGGTGGTAAGGCGTGTGTAAGGCTGACTGCATGCCTAACAGGGCACAGGTGTTCTGAAAAACTTGTCCAGTGAAATGAGTACCTCGGTCTGACTCTATGACTTCAGGGAGTCCAAACTGAGGCACCAGCTCACAGGCCAATTTCTTTGCTGTAATTCGGGCTGTGGCTGAACTGACAGGGTAGGCCTCTGGCCATCCTGAGAAGAGGTCTACACAGACAAGTACAAACTCGTAGATGCCATGTTTTGGCAACTGTATATAGTCTATTTATACTCTTTGAAATGGGGCAAACGTCTTTGGCATGTGTCTTTGCAGGGATTTAGTTAGCTGGCCTGGATTGTGTTGTTGACAGATGTGACAATCCTTTATTCTCTGGGAGGCGTATTGTCTGAAGCCGGGGGCTATCCAATATGGTTGCATCTGGTTCATGATTGAGTTTGTGCTACCGTGTGTGGGATAGTGGAGTACTTGGAAAATGGCAGGGAACCAACTGCGTGGCAGGACGGGAAGTCCGTTTAAGCGCCAAATCCCCTCCACCTTTTCTGCCCCCTTGGCCCGCCATCCGGCCTTTTCTTCCTCAGAGGCGTTTTCTTGTGTCTCAAAGAGGTTCTGCATTTCTTCCTCCGTCGTTGACACTGTTTCCGTCTCCTTCAAAGGGAGTAAGGCTGCTTGTTTTGCTGTTTGGTCGGCCAAGCGATTTCCCCTTGCCTCGGGTGTTTGAGCCTTGGTGTGGGCAGCAACCTTTATGATTGCTAGCTGTTTTGGTATCAAGGCTACTTCCATTAGTTTCTTCACTGAAGCTCCATGCCTGATGGGATTTCCTGTTGCTGTCAGGAATCCTCTTGTCTGCCAGATAGTGCCAAAATCGTGCACAATGCCGTGTGCATAGGCTGAGTCCGTGTAGATGTTCGCTGTTCGTTCTTCCAGAAACTCAATTGCCCAGATGAGGGCAAGAAGTTCTGCTTCTTGAGCAGATATGCGTGGAGGTAGCGGTTGTTTGGCTAAGACTGCATATAGAGTCACTACTGCAAATCCGGTGTGGAACTTGCCTGCTTCATCAGCGTATCTGCTACCATCCACAAAAAGTTCAAAGTCTGGATTTGTAAGCGGTGTTGCCTGTATATTGTGCAGGGGCTTTGCCTCATGTTCAATGAGTTCCTGACAATCATGATCAAATGGTGCACTGGTACGTTTGTCACTCTCTTCTGTCCTCTCTTCTGTCCCCCCTTCTAAACTTGTAAAGATCAGCAGATCAGCAAGGTTTAGACTTGTAACTCGAGCAAATGAGATGTTTGGGGGTAGCAACAGCGTGCACTGGAGTCTGACCTGTCTTGCCATGGAGAGGTGTTTCAACTGCACTTGATTGAGAACAGCATAGATGTCATGGCTGGTAAGGATGGTAGTCGGGAAATCGAGTGAGATTTCAGATGCTTTCTGCAGTATATTTGAAACTGCTGTAACGGCACGGACACAGGTTGGTGCTGCTTTTGTGACGTCGTCAAGTTGAGAGGAGTAGTACCCGATTATGTGATGTTTGTCCGTCTTCTGGGTGAGTACTCCTACGGCAAATCCTTGAAGCTCTGCTACGAACAGATTAAAGGTGAGATCATAGTTTGGTAGTGCCAGAGCAGATGCATCAATCACTAGTTCCTTGAGCTTTTGAAAGTTTTGTCAAGCTTCTTCTGTAAGGGAAAAAGGAACATTCTTTGTGCAATCATACAGCGGTTGCATGAGTAGTGACGCATTGGGAATCCACCGTCTGCATTTATCTCTGCTTGCTTTGCATCCTACTTCTGCCAGAAAGGTAAGCATTTCTCTTCACTAGGGAAGCACAGTAGTAAATCATCCACGTACTGGTAGATGTACTGCGAGAGGTAGCGGGAGGGGGGATTGTCTCAGCTGCGGTGGCGTAATTCCAGGCTTGACTGAAACTTTTACTGTGGGCACGGGTAGTGTGCCGAGGTCAGTTTTTTATGTGGACCAGAGTTTTGCAGGAACTTGTAGAAGTATTGGATCCGTGTTTACTTCACGTGTAACATCAGATTCTGGTTGATCTTCTATCATCTGGAGAGTGCACAGGACTTCTTCTGGGATATCTTTTGGAATTTGCAGGATAGCAGATCCATCTTCATTGTAGACAATCTGAGCTTGTAGTCTTGATAGTAGATCGGCTCCCACTAGGGCATCTCCACCCAGGGGGGACACTAAGAATTTAGACACGAACATGTGTGGTCCCAGTTTCACCTTCAGTGGATGTGTTATTGGGATTATCTGGGCTTGTCCATCAAATCCGGATACTACAGTAGCTTCAGATGAGATGGATCCTTCAGGCACTAGGTTCCTGGGGTTCAGGAGCGTGAGGCTCCTGAGTCCACCAAAGCTCTTATTTCCTTGTTGCCAATGTGAAGGGGGACATGTATAAATGGACCTCTGGCATCCCTATCCCGTGCTGCCGCAAGTCAGGCAGTCTTCTCCTCCTGACTCTCGGGTCGGTTTTGAGTGTCCCTCTTCTTCTTTCTACAGTCTCTGATCACGTCCTCTGACTCCACAATAGTAGCAGGTCGGAGCCTTCTTTCTTGTACCTTCTGGCTGGCCGTCCACTGCTGCTATGACAACTTTCTTGTTGCTCCTTTTATCCTTTGCGTCGGTTTCTAAGCCACTTGCTTTGTTGACTAGAAGATCTATGTCTTCCATGTTCCTCCATTCTGGGCAGCACGCTTTCAATCTTTCTGCCAGAGGTGCATGTATTCCATCCATGAAGGATCTTACCATCAGGCGACGTATTGCACCCGCTTGTAAGTCCAGCCCTTCATTTGCGAATGACTGCATCAATCTGTAGTAAAATAAGCTGACATTCTGCACAGGACCTTGATGCACTGGTCCCATTGTGCCCTTAGTTCTTTGCTCCTGGGCGCAGAAGAGACTGAGTCTTATCATGAAGTCTTGGCCCGATTCCACATTACGGGTATCGTCCGGAGCATGTCCTGTCAGGTGGGCAGTGAGTTTGGCATACAGTTCGGGAGACATTTTAACTCTACACAAACCTTCCATGTCCAACCAAGTGCTTCTGTAGGAGACCTGTATTTGGTTCAGGTAACGTGAAAAACTGACTGGGTTTCTAGTCGGGTCTGGAGCATTTTGCTCTTCTTTCCACTACGGGATAAAGAGGCACTGGTGCTGTGGCTTGTGGCTTGTAGCTTGTGCTGTGGGGCTGCACAGGCTAGGCATGTTTCACTCCAGTCCGGATTTTGTTGGCTACAGTTTGTGCAGGTCCATTCCGGGGATCCTGCTATTTTTGGAGCTGTTCCAGGAGTAGCTGACAGGTACGGAGGAGGCTGCTGATTCTTATTAGCCTTCTTCGCAGCTTCTTCCCATGTGTCTGATTCTTCATGGTATATCCAACCTTGATCGTGGGCTGTTTTTGCCATGTCAGAAAGAGTTCTGACTAGTTCAGTCCATGATTTATCTGCTATCACTCCTGCTCTAGTAGCTGTTATTGTATCCCATTTGTTGGGGTCCAATTGATCCTTCCCCTTCAATCCAAATGTCTTGAAAACTTCCTTGGACTGACTGGCTGTTCTTTTGCCATGATAACACGTAATGAGATGTTGCAGGGTGCATCCAGCTCTTCTGTCTTTTGATATTCGTTGCCCATTCTTCTTCTTCTATCTTCTTCAGCTTTTAGACCCTTGAACGTCCTTTGGACTAAACCTACCTATCCTGGAGATACTCAGAGACTAACTCCTTTTGTATTCCTACCTAAGGTGAGGTCTAGAACCACCTTTCCTGGAAGTACCCAAAGACTGATTCTTGATGTGTATTCCTACTGAAAGGTGGTGTCCTAACTTCAGAGGGGGCTGAGAATGTTGAATGGCGCTGGGTTACCCTTCTTGTAACAGAGATACACTCTATATCCGATAGCAATGGCAAACAGGGCTATTCCCACTAACACTAGGGCAGTGAATATCACATCCATTGGACAGAGCAGGTACACTATTCCCTTTCAACACTCACTGATGTATGGGATCTATGACAACCAACAAGGACAACAGCACAGAAGTAAAGCGCAGGAGAGCAGACACACGGAGAGGCAGAGAAACACAGAGAAACAAACAAACAAGGCACAGAAAACATCAGCTGGCAAGGCTCTCTCAGAGTTCAGTGGAAACCCGCCAATAACCCAGTTTCTACTCACAGTGTACCATTTTGCGCGTTGAGGAGAGGGGAGATCAGATGTGGGGAGCATAAAGAGAAGAATAAGGTTCAACTCTTACCTGGCCAGGTGTTTCTGGTCCCCACGTCTGGTCCACTCCTCCTCTGAATGGCAAGATAGTCCACTGCGTCCTGGGATTAGAAACACGGGTCCCTGCTTTTCGGGCGCCAGATAATGTTAGGTTGACCTAACGGTCACAGCTGTTGCCAGCGATGTCCGAATGCAGAGAAGGTACCGGTGACCCCCCCTCTGCTACTCCGTCTCAATGAAAACAAGCGAACGCCGTTATACACATAAGACTGGAGATGTGCGGCTCCGAATAGAAAGTGTATTGGTATTGTTTACATTACAAAGTTATACAAAGTTGATTAGGGCGTAACTATGCAACATACATATTCATTAAAGGCGTGAATTACATATTCCCAGCAAGAGAAATTAATATAATGACTTATACTCCAATAACAAGATGTTTTTCAGTCGTCTCTAAGTCAAAACATTCTGCGTCCTTGAAGTTGGTCTCACAGTTTATTACGCAAATAAGTCTGGTTCGGTCTTGTCAGGGAGAATGAATTTCTATTATTTTCTAAGTCAGTGAAAAAGGTTAACTCTTTCCTCACAATCCCCCCTATTGGCGTGATTGATGGACAGGGGGCCATCGAGAAGCTTTGGACTATAGAGAAAGCAGGCTAGCCTCCAGATACTTTCTGAGCCGCGGGTGTGCTCAGGGAGTGTCGTCTCACATCCGTCACCCAGGACTGCCTGCATGCCTCTCGATAGGAGTCTCATCATGATACGCCAAGGTGATTTCTAGAGGAAAGAGTAGAGAAGAGAAAAAAGGCATATTAGTGATTTCTTACGGGTGCTGAATAATCATTGTATCTACATTGCTTCAAGCAGCGGGAAAACAAAGCCATTAGCAACTTGAACACTACATAAGCAACTAGTAAACAGAGTAACACTTGGAACACTGATAGTCTGTTGTAACAGCCTCCCCATTGAAACACTTTGTTTATTGGGACTGGTATGGCTAAGTATGGCATGGAAGAGGCTGTCACAAGTGCGTGTGTACATATCCAGCAGTCTGTGATCTCAAGTTTTTCAGCTAACACTTCATGATGGGTCTCAAATGAATTCTGCCGTGGTGTAGAAGGCCCCAAAAAGGGAGTACACATAGAAATACTTATCAGCAGTATTAGGCCTTCTTGCAGTGGCTGGCATGGACCCATGTCGATCTCCCCTCAAGTTTGACGGAGGTTGGAGTGGTCAGCTGGACAGTCAAAGGCCCATCGAATCGTGGCTCAAGGGTCTTTCTCACGTGCTTCTTTAGGTAGACCCAGTCACCAGGCTTTAGAGAGTGGGTTCCTGGAATGGCATCAGGATCAGGTAGAGAAGAGTAGACCCTTTGGTGGGTTTCAGTTAGTCTGTTCTGCAGGGAAACAACATAAGATGTTAGGCTATCACATTGCAGGTGTAACTCCTGCGGGAAGTAGCATCCTAATCTGGGTGCACTACCAAAGAGTATTTCAAATGGTGAGAGCCTGTGCTTTCCCTGCGGGGTGGTCCTTACAGAGTAAAGAGCTATGGGGAGACATTCTGTCCATGGTCTACCAGTCTCCTCCACTGCCTTGGCTAGTTTGAGCTTTAGAGTGCCATTTAACCTTTCCACTTTCCCTGATGATTGTGGGTGGTAAGGCGTGTGTAAGGCTGACTGCATGCCTAACAGGGCACAGGTGTTCTGAAAAACTTGTCCAGTGAAATGAGTACCTCGGTCTGACTCTATGACTTCAGGGAGTCCAAACTGAGGCACCAGCTCACAGGCCAATTTCTTTGCTGTAATTCGGGCTGTGGCTGAACTGACAGGGTAGGCCTCTGGCCATCCTGAGAAGAGGTCTACACAGACAAGTACAAACTCGTAGATGCCATGTTTTGGCAACTGTATATAGTCTATTTATACTCTTTGAAATGGGGCAAACGTCTTTGGCATGTGTCTTTGCAGGGATTTAGTTAGCTGGCCTGGATTGTGTTGTTGACAGATGTGACAATCCTTTATTCTCTGGGAGGCGTATTGTCTGAAGCCGGGGGCTATCCAATATGGTTGCATCTGGTTCATGATTGAGTTTGTGCTACCGTGTGTGGGATAGTGGAGTACTTGGAAAATGGCAGGGAACCAACTGCGTGGCAGGACGGGAAGTCCGTTTAAGCGCCAAATCCCCTCCACCTTTTCTGCCCCCTTGGCCCGCCATCCGGCCTTTTCTTCCTCAGAGGCGTTTTCTTGTGTCTCAAAGAGGTTCTGCATTTCTTCCTCCGTCGTTGACACTGTTTCCGTCTCCTTCAAAGGGAGTAAGGCTGCTTGTTTTGCTGTTTGGTCGGCCAAGCGATTTCCCCTTGCCTCGGGTGTTTGAGCCTTGGTGTGGGCAGCAACCTTTATGATTGCTAGCTGTTTTGGTATCAAGGCTACTTCCATTAGTTTCTTCACTGAAGCTCCATGCCTGATGGGATTTCCTGTTGCTGTCAGGAATCCTCTTGTCTGCCAGATAGTGCCAAAATCGTGCACAATGCCGTGTGCATAGGCTGAGTCCGTGTAGATGTTCGCTGTTCGTTCTTCCAGAAACTCAATTGCCCAGATGAGGGCAAGAAGTTCTGCTTCTTGAGCAGATATGCGTGGAGGTAGCGGTTGTTTGGCTAAGACTGCATATAGAGTCACTACTGCAAATCCGGTGTGGAACTTGCCTGCTTCATCAGCGTATCTGCTACCATCCACAAAAAGTTCAAAGTCTGGATTTGTAAGCGGTGTTGCCTGTATATTGTGCAGGGGCTTTGCCTCATGTTCAATGAGTTCCTGACAATCATGATCAAATGGTGCACTGGTACGTTTGTCACTCTCTTCTGTCCTCTCTTCTGTCCCCCCTTCTAAACTTGTAAAGATCAGCAGATCAGCAAGGTTTAGACTTGTAACTCGAGCAAATGAGATGTTTGGGGGTAGCAACAGCGTGCACTGGAGTCTGACCTGTCTTGCCATGGAGAGGTGTTTCAACTGCACTTGATTGAGAACAGCATAGATGTCATGGCTGGTAAGGATGGTAGTCGGGAAATCGAGTGAGATTTCAGATGCTTTCTGCAGTATATTTGAAACTGCTGTAACGGCACGGACACAGGTTGGTGCTGCTTTTGTGACGTCGTCAAGTTGAGAGGAGTAGTACCCGATTATGTGATGTTTGTCCGTCTTCTGGGTGAGTACTCCTACGGCAAATCCTTGAAGCTCTGCTACGAACAGATTAAAGGTGAGATCATAGTTTGGTAGTGCCAGAGCAGATGCATCAATCACTAGTTCCTTGAGCTTTTGAAAGTTTTGTCAAGCTTCTTCTGTAAGGGAAAAAGGAACATTCTTTGTGCAATCATACAGCGGTTGCATGAGTAGTGACGCATTGGGAATCCACCGTCTGCATTTATCTCTGCTTGCTTTGCATCCTACTTCTGCCAGAAAGGTAAGCATTTCTCTTCACTAGGGAAGCACAGTAGTAAATCATCCACGTACTGGTAGATGTACTGCGAGAGGTAGCGGGAGGGGGGATTGTCTCAGCTGCGGTGGCGTAATTCCAGGCTTGACTGAAACTTTTACTGTGGGCACGGGTAGTGTGCCGAGGTCAGTTTTTTATGTGGACCAGAGTTTTGCAGGAACTTGTAGAAGTATTGGATCCGTGTTTACTTCACGTGTAACATCAGATTCTGGTTGATCTTCTATCATCTGGAGAGTGCACAGGACTTCTTCTGGGATATCTTTTGGAATTTGCAGGATAGCAGATCCATCTTCATTGTAGACAATCTGAGCTTGTAGTCTTGATAGTAGATCGGCTCCCACTAGGGCATCTCCACCCAGGGGGGACACTAAGAATTTAGACACGAACATGTGTGGTCCCAGTTTCACCTTCAGTGGATGTGTTATTGGGATTATCTGGGCTTGTCCATCAAATCCGGATACTACAGTAGCTTCAGATGAGATGGATCCTTCAGGCACTAGGTTCCTGGGGTTCAGGAGCGTGAGGCTCCTGAGTCCACCAAAGCTCTTATTTCCTTGTTGCCAATGTGAAGGGGGACATGTATAAATGGACCTCTGGCATCCCTATCCCGTGCTGCCGCAAGTCAGGCAGTCTTCTCCTCCTGACTCTCGGGTCGGTTTTGAGTGTCCCTCTTCTTCTTTCTACAGTCTCTGATCACGTCCTCTGACTCCACAATAGTAGCAGGTCGGAGCCTTCTTTCTTGTACCTTCTGGCTGGCCGTCCACTGCTGCTATGACAACTTTCTTGTTGCTCCTTTTATCCTTTGCGTCGGTTTCTAAGCCACTTGCTTTGTTGACTAGAAGATCTATGTCTTCCATGTTCCTCCATTCTGGGCAGCACGCTTTCAATCTTTCTGCCAGAGGTGCATGTATTCCATCCATGAAGGATCTTACCATCAGGCGACGTATTGCACCCGCTTGTAAGTCCAGCCCTTCATTTGCGAATGACTGCATCAATCTGTAGTAAAATAAGCTGACATTCTGCACAGGACCTTGATGCACTGGTCCCATTGTGCCCTTAGTTCTTTGCTCCTGGGCGCAGAAGAGACTGAGTCTTATCATGAAGTCTTGGCCCGATTCCACATTACGGGTATCGTCCGGAGCATGTCCTGTCAGGTGGGCAGTGAGTTTGGCATACAGTTCGGGAGACATTTTAACTCTACACAAACCTTCCATGTCCAACCAAGTGCTTCTGTAGGAGACCTGTATTTGGTTCAGGTAACGTGAAAAACTGACTGGGTTTCTAGTCGGGTCTGGAGCATTTTGCTCTTCTTTCCACTACGGGATAAAGAGGCACTGGTGCTGTGGCTTGTGGCTTGTAGCTTGTGCTGTGGGGCTGCACAGGCTAGGCATGTTTCACTCCAGTCCGGATTTTGTTGGCTACAGTTTGTGCAGGTCCATTCCGGGGATCCTGCTATTTTTGGAGCTGTTCCAGGAGTAGCTGACAGGTACGGAGGAGGCTGCTGATTCTTATTAGCCTTCTTCGCAGCTTCTTCCCATGTGTCTGATTCTTCATGGTATATCCAACCTTGATCGTGGGCTGTTTTTGCCATGTCAGAAAGAGTTCTGACTAGTTCAGTCCATGATTTATCTGCTATCACTCCTGCTCTAGTAGCTGTTATTGTATCCCATTTGTTGGGGTCCAATTGATCCTTCCCCTTCAATCCAAATGTCTTGAAAACTTCCTTGGACTGACTGGCTGTTCTTTTGCCATGATAACACGTAATGAGATGTTGCAGGGTGCATCCAGCTCTTCTGTCTTTTGATATTCGTTGCCCATTCTTCTTCTTCTATCTTCTTCAGCTTTTAGACCCTTGAACGTCCTTTGGACTAAACCTACCTATCCTGGAGATACTCAGAGACTAACTCCTTTTGTATTCCTACCTAAGGTGAGGTCTAGAACCACCTTTCCTGGAAGTACCCAAAGACTGATTCTTGATGTGTATTCCTACTGAAAGGTGGTGTCCTAACTTCAGAGGGGGCTGAGAATGTTGAATGGCGCTGGGTTACCCTTCTTGTAACAGAGATACACTCTATATCCGATAGCAATGGCAAACAGGGCTATTCCCACTAACACTAGGGCAGTGAATATCACATCCATTGGACAGAGCAGGTACACTATTCCCTTTCAACACTCACTGATGTATGGGATCTATGACAACCAACAAGGACAACAGCACAGAAGTAAAGCGCAGGAGAGCAGACACACGGAGAGGCAGAGAAACACAGAGAAACAAACAAACAAGGCACAGAAAACATCAGCTGGCAAGGCTCTCTCAGAGTTCAGTGGAAACCCGCCAATAACCCAGTTTCTACTCACAGTGTACCATTTTGCGCGTTGAGGAGAGGGGAGATCAGATGTGGGGAGCATAAAGAGAAGAATAAGGTTCAACTCTTACCTGGCCAGGTGTTTCTGGTCCCCACGTCTGGTCCACTCCTCCTCTGAATGGCAAGATAGTCCACTGCGTCCTGGGATTAGAAACACGGGTCCCTGCTTTTCGGGCGCCAGATAATGTTAGGTTGACCTAACGGTCACAGCTGTTGCCAGCGATGTCCGAATGCAGAGAAGGTACCGGTGACCCCCCCTCTGCTACTCCGTCTCAATGAAAACAAGCGAACGCCGTTATACACATAAGACTGGAGATGTGCGGCTCCGAATAGAAAGTGTATTGGTATTGTTTACATTACAAAGTTATACAAAGTTGATTAGGGCGTAACTATGCAACATACATATTCATTAAAGGCGTGAATTACATATTCCCAGCAAGAGAAATTAATATAATGACTTATACTCCAATAACAAGATGTTTTTCAGTCGTCTCTAAGTCAAAACATTCTGCGTCCTTGAAGTTGGTCTCACAGTTTATTACGCAAATAAGTCTGGTTCGGTCTTGTCAGGGAGAATGAATTTCTATTATTTTCTAAGTCAGTGAAAAAGGTTAACTCTTTCCTCACAGTGGCATCCAAAAAGTGTCTGCTATACTAAATTTGTATCCCACTAGTGCCAAGCAAGTTCCACCACCTCTGCTTTCTACCCTCCTGCACATTTTTGCCAAGCTATTTTTATAGCAAACAGTGCTGACACTTAGTGACATCCAAAAAGTGTCTGTTATACTAAATTTGTGTCCCATGTGTGCCAAGCAAGTTCCACCACCTCTGCTTTCTACCCTCCAGCACATTTTTGCCAAGCTATTGTTATAGCAAACAGTGCTGACACTTAGGGGTACTTTGCATGCTGCGACATCGCACCTGCGATATCGTCGGGGTCAAATCGAAAGTGACGCACATCCGGCGCCGGTAACGACATCGCAGCGTGTAAAGCCTAGGAGCGACGATCACCGATTGCAAAAACGTCAAAATCGGATGATCGGTGACATGTCGCTCCATTCCATAATGTCGGTACGATGTTGTTCCTCGTTCCTGCGGCAGCACACATCGCTGTGTGTGAAGCCGCAGGAGCGAGGAACATCTCCTTACCTGCCTCCCGCGGCTCACGCCGGCTATGCGGAAGGAAGGAGGTGGGCGGGATGTTTACGTCCCGCTCATCTCCGCCCCTCCGCTTCTTTTGGCCGCCTGCCATGTGACGTTGCTGTGACGCCGCATGATCCGCCCCCTTAGGAAGGAGGCGGGTTGCCGGCCAGAGCGACGTCGCAGGGCAGGTAAGTGCATGTGAAGCTGCCGTAGCGATAATGTTCGCTACGGCAGATATCACAGGATATTGTATGGGCGACGGGGGCGGGGACTATCGCGCTCGGCATCGCAAGCATCGGCTTCCGCTGTCGTAGTGTGCAAGGTATCCCTTAGTGGCATCCAAAAAGTGTCTGCTATACTAAATTTGTGTCTCACTTATGGCAAGCAAGTTCCACCACCTCTGCTTTCTACCCTCCAGCACATTTTTGCCAAGCTATTTTTATAGCAAACAGTGCTGACACTTAGTGGCATCCACAAAGTGTCTGCTATAGTAACTTAGTGTCCCACTGGTGCCAAGCAAGTTCCACCACCTCTGCAATCTACACCACCTCTCAATTTTTGCCACCACATTTTAAGTGGCCAATCTTGTCGCTAACAAAATGAGTGGCAAAAGGACAGATGCTGGTGGAAAGGGGAACAGGCGTGTTGGAAAAGAAAAAAAGTTTGTGTCCGTGGGGAAGGTGGGACAGCTACAATAACATCTGCTGAAGATAGGCCATCTTCCAGCAAAAGTAAGATGTCTACTACTTTCCGTGGACAATCCAATGTGCTCCCTTTTTTACGGAACAAAACAACTGGAACAAAGGTAGATGATGCACAAAAAAAGCACATGCTTGAATGGATCTCAAGTGCTACAACAAGTGGCCTCTCCTCCACCTCAACTTCAAAATCCATAAAACAACAGTCCTCTGAGTTGTCATCCCAATCACACTTGCTTTCTCCCAGCTCTCAAGTCTCCACCCGCCCTGCAGAGTATGGTGTAACAGAGATGGCTGAGTCTGCAGAGCTCTTCAGTCACACTATAGGCTGGTAATCAGAGGTCTACTCCCAAGCTACAGTGAGTACAGACCAGGAAATGGTCAGCAGTGATGCCTAGAAGCTTTGTGAGTCAGATTCAGGCCCTGATGGCCAAGTTTCTGAGCATAATGTAGACCTTCATTCCCAAACTGTAACACCTGTTGGTGGAGACAATGAGGAACATACTGATGACGATACGCAGATACCAGATTGGCATGACAACTTAACTATTCAGTCAGGGCAGGAAGAGGTTAGGTCTGAGGGCGAGGGGAGTGCAAACACAACGCTTGATGATGAAGTTCTAGATCCCACATACTGTCAACCCTCAGTCGGGCACTCGAGGAGGTCACCAGAGGCGGTGGAGGAGGATGCAACTGACGATGAAGTTACCTTGCACCTTCCTGGACAGAGTCGGAGTACTGGAAGCACGTCAACAACTGCATCCTCAGCCACCATTCTGCCTCTGAGCACAAGTCGGGGTGGCTTTGCAGGTCGCATGTAATCTAAGCCTTGCCTAGCCTGGTCCTTTTTTGACCTTGCAAAAAATCTCCCAAATCATGTAATCTGTAAAATTTGTTGGCAATCTATAAGTAGAGGCCAAACCTCACCAGTTTGACAACTTCTTCCATGAATCGTCACATGAATAACAAGCATATGTCCCAGTGGGAAGCTCACTGTGCTGCAATGCGGCCTAGCGGAGCGGGCCATCCACCGCCTGCCCCTTCCAGTGCATCCGCGCGCTCTTCATCTTCTATGACTGTGGGGACAGCTTTCAGACCCGTTCTTCCACGCAGAACTTCCACCACTTTAACCACAACAGGCAGTTTGCTTGGTAAGTCGTCAGTTGGTTTGGAAGGGGAAACAAGTGCTGGTGTAGAGCTCTCTCACACATCGAGAGCACCAACTTTGGATGACGGCAACATCATGTCTCCGCCTGCACTTTCCTCACAGACCTGCAGTTTTGCAGGGACACCCTACTTACCACCATCTCCACACAGCAGCCAGATCTCTGTCCCTCAGATGTGGACAAATAAAAGGCCATTTCCTCCGAGCCATGACAAAGCTAAGAGGTTGACTTTATCCCTCTGTAAGCTCTTGGCTACGGAAATGCTGCCTTTCCGCCTGGTGGACACAAAGGATTTTCGAGACCTTATGTCCGTCGCAGTGCCCCAGTACCAGATGCCCAGTCGCCATTACTTCTCCAAGAAAGGTGTGCCTGCGCTATCCCAGCATGTCACACACAACATCACCGCTTCCTTGAGAAACTCTTTGTGTGACCGGGTGCATTTCACCACCGATACTTAGACCAGTAAGCATGGACAGGAGCGTTACATGTCGCTGACTGGGCATTGGGTAACTATGGTGATAGATGGAGAAGGGTCTGCTGAACAAGTCTTGCTGTCCCCACGACTTGTGCGTCAATCCTCTGTATGTCGAAGTTCCTCCACAGCTTCTGCCTCCTCAACCTCGTCCGAGTCCTCCACCTCCGCCCCAAGCCTGCCTGGTCAGGCCACCAGCGTTCTCACTGCGCAGAAGGAATCACGCACCCCTCATTACTATGCTGGCAGCAGAGCTCAACGGCATCAGGCGGTCTTTAGCTTGAAATATCTTGAAAATAAGAGTCACACAGCGGATGAGTTGTGGTCAGCTCTGACATCCGAGTTTCGTAAATGGTTGTCTCCTCTCAACCTGCAGCCAGGGAAGGCCGTGTACGACAATGCTGCAAACCTGGGTGCGACCCTTCGCCGGGGCAAGGTGACACACGTGCCTTGTATGGCTCACATGTTGAACCTTGTTGTCCAGCAATTTTTAATCCACTATCCCGGCCTAGATGGGCTTCTGCACAGGGTACGGTCACTCTCTGCTCACTTCCGCCATTCAACCGCCGCAGCTGACCAACTTGCATCGCTCCAGAAGTCTTTCGGCCTGCCGGTTCATCGCCTGAAATGCGATGTGGCGACACGCTGGAATTCGACTCTCCACATGTTACAGCGACTGTGGCAGAACCTCCAAGCCCTGGTGCAATATGTTATGACGTATAGCCTGGGCCAACGAGATGCAGAGGTGGGGCAGATCACGCTGATGGAGTGGTCTCAGATCAAGGACCTATGCACCCTTCTGCACAGTTTCGACATGGCGACGAATATGTTTAGCGCTGACAATGCCATTATCAGCATGGCAATTCCAGTCATTTACATGCTGGAGCACACGCTAAACACTATTCGGAGTCAGGGGGTGGGACAAGAGGAAGGGGAGGAAGTACAGGAGGATTCATATGCGCAAGGGATACCAACATCTACAAGGTCCAGACATTCATCATCACCAAGGTGGCAGGCATGGGACGGTGGGGGAGAGGGATTAACAAGGGCGCATGGTAGCAGCCAAAATGTTGAGGAAGGTGCAGGAGAACAGGAAGAAATGGAGGACGAACTCTCGATGGACATGGAAGACTCAGCAGATGAGGGAGACCTTGGTCAAATTTCGGTTGAACAAGGTTGGGGGGAGATGTCAGAGGAAGAAAGCACGGTTAGCACCTCTATGCCACAAACACAGCAAGGACTTGGTCCGCATGGATGCACAAGACACATGAGCGCCTTCTTGCTGCACTACCTACAACATGACCCTCGGATTGTCAAAATTAGAAGTGATGATGACTACTGGTTTGCCACACTTAGATCCCCGGTACAAGTCCAAATTTTGTGAAATAATTCCAGCCATAGAAAGGGACGCACATATGCAGCAGTATCAGGAGAAGCTGTTACTCGATCTTAGCTCGGCTTTTCCAGCAAACACCAGTGGTGCACGGAGTGAATCTCCCAGTTGTAACTTGACAAACATGGGACTGTCTCGTCATCAACAGTCTAACCGTACCAGCAGCACCGTTTCTGGTGCTGGTAACAGCAATTTTATTGAATCGTTTCATAATTTTTTTAGACCATCCTTTGCAAGGCCACCAGAGACAAGAAGTCTGACACATAGTCAACGGCTGGAGAAGATGATACAGGAGTATCTCCAAATGAACATAGATGCCATGACTTTGCAACTGGATCCTTGCTCCTTTTGGGCTTCAAATCTTGAAAAATGGCCTGAGCTCGCCATTTATGTCTTGGAGATCTTGTCGTGTCCAGATGCCAGCGTTGTCTCTGAACGTGTCTTCAGTGCTGCTGGTTGTGTGCTGACAGATAAGCGCACGCGTCTGTCCAGTGACAATGTGGACAGACTAACGTTCATCAAGATGAACAAGTCATGGATCCGCAAGGACTTTACTACCCCTGTGTCATCCTGGGGAGAGTAAAGGCTTGTGGATTTGGAATGTGCTTGATGCAATTGTACCTGTCAAGTTTGCAACTGGGGCACAAGTGATGCCACTCAAGGGGTGTCTGTGGGGCCGAATTTTTGGAAATAAAGGAAACTGTGCTTGGAGTCCGCTTGCTTGCAGTGTTTTTAAAAATGATCCAAGATGAACAGATCTGGGATCAGCAAAGACTTTGCTACCTACCCCGGTGTCATCCCGGGGACAGTTAAGGCTGGCGTATTTTGGAATGTGCTTGATTCAAATCAAAACATCCAGTTTGCAACTAGGGTACAAGTGATGCCACTGAAGTGGTGTCTGCGGGGCACAATTTTTGGAAATAAAGGAAACTGTGCTTGGAGTCCGCTTGCTTGCAGTGTTTTTAAAAATGATCCAAGATGAACAGATCTGGGATCAGTGAAGACTTTGCTACCTACCCCGGTGTCATCCTGGGGACAGTAAAGGCTGGCCTATTTTGGAATGTGCTTGATGCAAATGTAACTGTCAAGTTTTCAACTGGGGCACAAGTGATGCCACTGAAGGGGTGTCTGTGTGGCCCAATTTTGGGAAAAAAGGGAGACTCTGCTTGGAGTCTCCTTGCAGTGTTTTACATGATTTTAGAAGGGCATGACATGCCTATATCTGTGTCTCCTCCTCTTTTTCCTCATCCAGCTGTTTAGTTTTCGCATGAGTATTTGTCCTTGTCACTTTCCCATGTGTTTGTGTTGTCTTGGGAGTTGTTTGTCACCTTTTGGACACCTTTGAGGGTGTTTTCTAGGTGTTTTTAGATGTTTGTGATTGCCTCCCATTGTTTTCAATGGGGTTCGAGAGGTTCGTCGAACGGCTTGCCAAACCGAACTCGAACGCGGCCTCCGTTCGACGAACCGAGCCGAACTCGAGCCTCTAGAGGTTCGCTTATCTCTAGTCCTGACACTTATAAAAGCCTGTGGAAGTTAGGATGTTGTTAATATAAACTCGGGAAAGCATATTTTCCAGGGACCTTTTCGCTACACAGGTAAAACCCTTCTTTAGTATGGAATTAATTATAGGGTCCTGGTAAAGAATGGGGATATAGCTTTCCATAATTTGCTTAATGCATTTATATTGCATGCTATACGAAGTGCGTAAAACACTCTTTGTTTTCGTTGTTGTTTATCTCCTGATTAATTATTGTTGGAGTTAAGGCCCCGTCACACTAAGCAACATCGCTAGCAACATCGCTGCTAACGAACAACTTTTGTGACGTTGCTAGCGATGTTGCTGTGTGTGACATCCAGCAACAACCTGGCCCCTGCTGTGAGGTCGTTGGTTGTTGCTGAATGTCCTGGGCCATTTTTTAGTTGTTGCTCTCCCGCTGTGAAGCACAGATCGCTGTGTGTGACAGCGAGACAGCAACAACTAAATGTGCAGGCAGCAGGAGCCGGCTTCTGCGGAGGCTGGTAACCACTGTAAACATCGGGTAACCAAGAAGCCCTGTCCTTGGTTACCCGATATTTACCTTTGTTACCAGCCTCCGCCGCTCTCACTGTCAGTGCCGGCTCCTGCTCTGTGCACATGTAGCTGCAGGACACATCGGGTTAATTAACCCGATGTGTGCTGTAGCTAGGAGAGCAGGGAGCCAGCGCTAAGCAGTGTGCGCTGCTCCCTGCTCTGTGCACATTTAGCTGCAGCACACATCGGGTAATTAACCCCATGTGTGCTGTAACTAGGAGAGCAAGGAGCCAGCGCTAAGCGGTGTGCGCTGCTCCCTGATCTGTGCACATGTAGCTGCAGCACACATCGGGTAATTAACCCAATGTGTGCTGTAACTAGGAGAGCAGGGAGCCAGCGCTAAGCGGTGTGCGCTGCTCCCTGCTCTGTGCACATGTAGCTGCAGCACACATCGGGTAATTAACCCAATGTGTGCTGTAACTAGGAGAGCAGGGAGCCAGCGCTAAGCGGTGTGCACTGCTCCCTGCTCTGTGCACATGTGGCTGCAGCACACATCGGGTAATTAACCCGATGTGTGCTGTAACTAGGAGAGCAGGGAGCCAGCGCTCAGTGTGCGCTGCTCCCTGCACGTGTAGCTCCGTGTGCTGGTAACCAAGGTAAATATCGGGTTGGTTACCCGATATTTACCTTAGTTACCAAGCGCAGCATCTTCCACGCGGCGCTGGGGACTGGTCACTGGTTGCTGGTGAGCTCACCAGCAACTCGTGTAGCGACGCTCCAGCGATCCCTGCCAGGTCAGGTTGCTGGTGGGATCGCTGGAGCATCGCAGTGTGACATTTCACCAGCAACCTCCTAGCAACTTACCAGCGATCCCTATCGTTGTTGGGATCGCTGGTAAGTTGCTTAGTGTGACTGGACCTTTAGGAACAGGTTTCTTGTTGCTTCCCAAGTTGTTAACACTATATAAAATATCATGTCTTGGGGTAAAAGCACAAGTTATTTTGTTATTTTTGTACCCTCTCTTGATTAATCTATCTATAATGATTTTGCTCTCTTCATGAAACAGAGAATCACTAGAACAGTTTCTTTTTACCCCCAACAACTCCCCAAAAGGCTGTTGAGTTGATAGTATGGGAAGAGTGATTACTGTCAGCACGTAACATACTATTACCGCTGACCGCTTTTCTATGCGATATTGTACAGTATACATTTAGTTGCGAAATCTTCTATTAATGTTAAATCCAAGAAATTGTTATTCTTACTAGGACCAGAATATAATAAATCAAAAAATTGCAGAAGACAGAGGTCAAACAGAGGGCAAAAATGCCCAATAGAGTATAAGACCCTGCGTCAGCGCTAATCAATAGAAAGCATATAAAAAATTGCGCAACAGACATAAAGTAAATAAAGATATATTTATTAAGTGATTCAATAAACAAAAAATAAAATGATGGGCATGACATCAGCAGGGAAGTGAAGACAAAGGACAATTGTTCCACAACAGGTCAGTATAATTGCAAAATCCACTATCAGAATATTATGTAAAGCACACATGCACAAAATAACCAAAGAATAATAAAGAATGGAATCCCTTAATATGTTCAGCAAGGTAAACTAGAGGCCAAAAGGCCACATGTAAAGGTAAAAATAAAAATCAAAAGTCAGGGAGTGCAAACAGAAACCCCCATAATACAGTAAGAAGGTGGTAAATGAGAATTAGTAAGATAGTAAAGACCAGTGTTAGTGATCTAACAAATAGTGCACAAAAAGTATGGGTACGAGCACAAGATGCCTGGAAGAAAAGCTGAAAGAGGGATCACAAGTGCATGGTCATGGAATTAGTAGGATAATCAAAGTTATAGCATAGATTACCTGGGGGGCAAGTGTCCTGTCTGGAAGGCTCCTACGCGCGTTTCGACGTGCAGTCTTTTTCCAGGAGAAAGTATACTGAAGCTTTGAATATACCGCTCTTAAATAGCGCGGAATCACAGCTGATAGGGCCAGTAAACACGTGACTTTGGATATCACTTCCTGTATGGCGCATGGCAACGCCGCCGCCGTCGTCACTGCAGAAGGGGGCGTCTCCAGGCGCAAGGCGACGCACACAGAATCAATGTGCCGTCACTCACCCAGTGCAGACGCCCCCAGCCACATAGACGAGGGAGAAGTCAGCGCGCACGCGCACAAGTGAATCCAAAGGCAACCGTAATACATGCAATAGAAAGGCCGTGAATCGTATATCATAGAAGAGAGGGAGATGCCAAATAAAAAAAGAGATCACAAAGTGGTGATAAGAACAAGGATGAGGATATAATAGAATAAGAATAGCTACCAGAGCAAAATAATGATTGCAGTAGAATATGCTGGACATAAAATTACCTAGTATATAAAGATGAGTATCACAATAACTAAAAACAACACAATATATATATATATATATATATATATATATATATATATATACATATACACACACATATACATACACATACATATATACACACATATATATATAATGGACATACAATCCATATTTAAATAAAGTGAAAAAGTGCAAGAATAAATATACAAAACTACTGCACACTAAAATTTGTATATCATAAAGTAGATTTAAAAACAGTGTAATGTAGTGTACATAAAAAGATAAGTATATAATACATACAATGAATGGATAATAAATAAGTGATAGTGAAAGACTATGAAAATTTTTTTTTTTTTTACACAAAACTGCAGTCCTAAGAATGCAAGAGAACGAAACCATGTGTAATAAAGATTATATGTATAATGGATGTGGATGAAGAATGTGTAATATAGTGTGTGAAAACAAAAAAGTAATAAATAGACCTAACCATACTGAATACTGCAATCCAACATTTACACAATTAGGGGAAACACCAAAGAACCATATACATACATGCATATATACATGTGTACATGCAATGCTAGCACACACACATGTGCCCGCACACATGCACATGGAACAAAGTAACACATATGCAACACACATGTGTATACAATATGTAAAACTATACATCCATTGATGTCTTCCTAAAAAATCTTCCATCACTGCTCCAGTAGTCCCACAGATGCATCTCCTCCAAATTTTCATGTGCAGAGAAGAGCAGTATAGTGAATATATAAATACAATAAAACTGAAATAAATAAAAGAATATATGTTGCAAATAGAATAAAAAAGCAATTAAAAACAAAGCACAACTAAAATTGACATAATGATCAGAGAAAAGATGAGAAACTTAAATTCTCATTAAGTCCGGCCGGTTGTAGGGTCCCTAACGTCCAAATACACCTGGCTTCTCTTTGAGCCAGGCTTTGACTCAAATTACCACCTCTAAGGTCTGTATGTATTCGGTCAATTCCCTTAATGCGAAGACCAGAGGGATCACATGAATGACATAACTTGAAATGTTTGGGAAGAGTCTTTAACAATTCCACATTGTCCTCATTTATAGCAGCCAAAATATCTCTAACATGTTCTCTTGCTCTAGTTTTTATAGCTCTTGTTGTCAAGCCACCGTAAATTTTAGAACAAGGACACGTGGCATGGTACACAACCATCTTTGTTGAACAAGTGATGGATTGTGTAATCACAATTTCCTTCCCTCCAGAGGATAAAAATGTCTTGGATGTCTCATTATTTGGACAGGCTATGCAATTACCACATTTTTTGCAGCCCCAAATTTGTGGAACACTGGTAGATGACATCAACTTTTGGTTATTAGGGGTATGATAACTCTTCACCAAATGGTCTTTTAGATTGCGGGATCGACGAGCCGTAATAGATGGCTGATTGGTCAAATATTCCTTAAGGATAAGATCAGCCAATAAAATAGGCCAGTGTTTTTTAAGCACATTAACCATCATCCCCCATTGTGAATGGTACTGTGTGATCAATCTTACCTTGGGAGTTTCCTTAGGTTTGTTCCTTGGATAGACTAATTCCTGCCGTGGTGTGTTTTTAGCCCGATTAAAAGCTCTTTTGATACTTCGCTTACTGTAGCCACGCTGCAAGAATCTCTCCTGAAGGTCCATAGCTTGTGTTTCGAACACTTAATTTGTGGAGCAGATGCGTCTGAGCCTAAGGAATTGGCCAATAGGGACAGAATTGATCACATGTTCAGGGTGTGATGATGTAGCATGCAAAACAGAGTTTACAGATGTTTCTTTACGAAAAATATCAGTCTGCAAACAACCTTCCTCATCCTTTACAACAAGAACATCCAAAAAGTCAATCTGACAAGGATCCGACTTGTACGTCAACTTGATATTGAGAGAGTTGGAGTTTAATGTTTGAAAAAATTCTTGAAGCTCAACAGTAGTGCCCCGCCAAATCAAAAATACATCATCAATGTACCGGGTCCAAAAAATGACCCGGTCCATTGACGACTGATGATCCAAAGAAAATAGATCCCTCTCCCACAGCCCCAGGAAAAGGTTTGCATAGGACGGCGCACACGCCGTGCCCATGGCCGTCCCCTGAAGCTGCAGGTAGAAGGATCCGTTGAAGATAAAAAAATTCCTTGTCAACACAAACTCCAACATCATCAACAAAAATTCATTTTCTTCTTTTGTATAATTGGTCATAGATAGAAAAAATGAAACCGCCCTAAGACCATCACTGTGGCGTATATTGGTGTACAAGGATTCAATGTCGCACGTGACCAATAACATATCCTCATCAATATGGAGGGAGTCAATTTTTTGTAAAAAATCCATTGTATCACGTGTATATGAAGGAATGGTTTCCACCAATGGTTTCAAGAAAGCATCAATGTATTTACCAATTTTTTCAGTCAAACCACCTATACCAGATATTATGGGCCTACCTGGAGGATTCTTCAAATTCTTATGGACCTTCGGCAATAAGTACAAAGTAGAGATAGACGGATCCTTTACATAAAGGAGGTCCCGTATTTCTTTAGTAATTAAATTCTTATCCAAGGCTGCCTGAAGAATCTTCAAAATTTCACTCCTAAATGATGACAAAGGATTGTATGTCAATTTTTGATAACAGGCACGGTCCCTTAGTAACCTATATGCTTCAGCTTCATACAGTTTATTGGGCCACACCACCACATTTCCTCCTTTGTCAGCTGTCTTATAGATCACGTCTTTCAGACTTTTAAGACGTCTAAGACAATGCCGCTCTAACGGAGACAAATTGTCCCTGTAGACATTCCTTGGAATATTTGACAAGTCTTCTGATACTAATTGAACAAATACATCAATGTTAGAACATAATGTCAATGGAGGAAATTTCTTAGATCTAGGCTTGAGAGATTGTGGGATCTTACCTAGTGATGGATTATTATGTTCAATAGCAAGTTCCTCCAAAATCTGCAATGCTGTCTGCTCATCAAATGAAGGAAAATTTTCCTGTAATTCTCTGTTATGGAACCACTTCTTAAAGAGCAGGGACCTAGCAAAACAATGTATGTCCTTTATTGCAGTAAAAATATCAAATTTCATGCTAGGTGAGAACGTAAGGCCCTTTGCTAATAGCTGTAATTCAATGTCAGAAAAGGAATGATCCGATAAATTAATTACCTTAGGTTGGTTTTTATTTGAAGTGACATTCTGTGGTCGTTTATTTGAATTAAAATTCTGTTGATATTTCCGTTTACCAACATTCCCAGATCTTGTTGTAATAGATGAGGTGTCAGAAATATCACCAGCCGAAGATCTTGATCAAATTGATAGAGAACGTATTGCGTTACCATTATTTGGAGTACGGTGCCACCTATAGATCTTCTTTTGTTGGAAATCAGTCATGTCACGAAGTAATTTTTTTGACTGCCTTTCACGGATGCTCTTTTCCCATTCATCAACAGCTTTCTCCATAGTTGTATTGAATGATCCATAAGCTTCAGATGAGCAGCTACTTTGCAGTTTCATTTTTAGATCATCAAGTTCCATTTCCAATGTACTGAGGGAGCCTTGATTTAATTCCACAAGAAGTGCCATAAATTGATTGGAACTGTCAAAGCAGACCTTTTCCCATTTTGTAATAAAAATATCTTCTGTGACCGGAAATGACGGGAAAACTTGGACCCGTAGCCCACGCGGGACTAATCCCTTCTTAATATAATTCTCCAAATATATTTTGTTCCACCAAATTTTGGTGTGTTTTTGAAGTAATTTCTTAATCTGGAATTGTAAAACTTGAATAGCATTCTGATCATTAGTATCAATAACCACTTCACTGCTGAAATCATGCGCCACCTGTGCTTGCCAATTAGTAACTCTGGTTTTGTAGTCCATGTTTACTCAGCAAAAAACCTGTGGAAACCACAGAAATATACAACAAATCAAAAAATTGCAGAAGACAGAGGTCAAACAGAGGGCAAAAATGCCCAATAGAGTATAAGACCCTGCGTCAGCGCTAATCAATAGAAAATATATATAAGATTGCGCAACAGACAAAGTAAATAAAGATATATTTATTAAGTGATTCAATAAACAAAAAATAAAATGATGGGCATGACATCAGCAGGGAAGTGAAGACAAAGGACAATTGTTCCACAACAGGTCAGTATAATTGCAAAATCCACTATCAGAATATTATGTAAAGCACACATGCACAAAATAACCAAAGAATAATAAAGAATGGAATCCCTTAATATGTTCAGCAAGGTAAACTAGGGGCCAAAAGGCCACATGTAAAGGTAAAAATAAAAATCAAAAGTCAGGGAGCGCAAACAGAAACCCCCATAATACAGTAAGAAGAAGGTAAATGATAATTAGTAAGATAGTAAAGACCAGTGTTAGTGATCTAACAAATAGTGCACAAAAAGTATGGGTACGAGCACAAGATGCCTGGAAGAAAAGCTGAAAGAGGGATCACAAGTGCATGGTCATGGAAATAGTAGGATAATCAAAGTTATAGCATAGATTACCTGGGGGGACAAGTGTCCTGTCTGGAAGGCTCCTACGCGCGTTTCGACGTGCAGTCTTTTTCCAGGAGAAAGTATACTGAAGCTTTGAATATGCCGCTCTTAAATAGCGCGGAATCACAGCTGATAGGGCCAGTAAACACGTGACTTTGGATATCACTTCCTGTATGGCGCATGGCAACGCCGCCGCCGTCGTCGTCACTGCAGAAGGGGGCGTCTCCAGGCGCAAGGCGACGCACACAGAATCAATGTGCCGTCACTCACCCAGTGCAGACGCCCCCAGCCACATAGACGAGGGAGAAGTCAGCGCGCACGCGCACAAGTGAATCCAAAGGCAACCGTAATACATGCAATAGAAAGGCCGTGAATCGTATATCATAGAAGAGAGGGAGATGCCAAATAAAAAAAGAGATCACAAAGTGGTGATAAGAACAAGGATGAGGATATAATAGAATAAGAATAGCTACCAGAGCAAAATAATGATTGCAGTAGAATATGCTGGACATAAAATTACCTAGTATATAAAGATGAGTATCACAATAACTAAAAACAACACTATATATATATATATATATATATATATATATATATATATATATATATATATACATATACACACATATACATACACATACATATATACACACATATATATATATATAATGGACATACAATCCATATTTAAATAAAGTGAAAAAGTGCAAGAATAAATATACAAAACTACTGCACACACTAAAATTTGTATATCATAAAGTAGATTTAAAAACAGTGTAATGTAGTGTACATAAAAAGATAAGTATATAATACATACAATGAATGGATAATAAATAAGTGATAGTGAAAGACTATGAAAATTTTTTTTTTTTTTTTTTTTTACACAAAATTGCAGTCCTAAGAATGCAAGAGAACGAAACCATGTGTAATAAAGATTATATGTATAATGGATGTGGATGAAGAATGTGTAATATAGTGTGTGAAAACAAAAAAGTAATAAATAGACCTAACCATACTGAATACTGCAATCCAACATTTACACAATTAGGGGAAACACCAAAGAACCATATACATACATGCATATATACATGTGTACATGCAATGCTAGCACACACACATGTGCCCGCACACATGCACATGGAACAAAGTAACACATATGCAACACACATGTGTATACAATATGTAAAACTATACATCCATTGATGTCTTCCTAAAAAATCTTCCATCACTGCTCCAGTAGTCCCACAGATGCATCTCCTCCAAATTTTCATGTGCAGAGAAGAGCAGTATAGTGAATATATAAATACAATAAAACTGAAATAAATAAAATACATAATATTCTGATAGTGGATTTTGCAATTATACTGACCTGTTGTGGAACAATTGTCCTTTGTCTTCACTTCCCTGCTGATGTCATGCCCATCATTTTATTTTTTGTTTATTGAATCACTTAATAAATATATCTTTATTTACTTTATGTCTGTTGCGCAATTTTTTTATATGCTTTCTAGGACCAGGAATATGTGCAGACCTATGGATGCCTTCCCGTGCTCATGTCCTGAGGGTGACCACATTATGGTGGTGGCACCTAAACCTCAGGGCTAGTAATGGTGCTTCTAACAGCCGGCCACCTAGAAGCACCATTATTAGTTCTGAGGTTCAGGCGCCACTACACAATGCAATCACAGTCAGGGCATGGGCACGTGCAGGCATCCATAGCTCTGCCATTGCTATCTTTACTAGAACTGCAGGGCTGGCACCCTGTAACAGCCTGCCACCTAGAAGCACCATTTCCAGCCCTGAGGTTTAGGTGCACCACTACAAAGCAGTCACTGTTCAAGCAGCCCCACACAAAAATGCAAGTAAACACCTCACCAGACGTAATGAAAGAAAAAGCGGTGCTCAGAAATCCTGTACCAGTAACCAGAATGAAACAATGAGCAAAAATGGAAGGGATCCAGCAACTGTCAATTGAAGATTAAAACATTACTTTTAATAGAAAAAACATTAAAAACAGAAAAAGTCCATAATTACAGCATGAGTAGACCAGGTGTCCGTCTACGCGTTTCAGGCAGATCCCCTGCCCTTAATCATGACTGGTGCCACACCTCATCCTTCGGTTGGCACCTGTGAGGGCCGCTGTAACCATACAGCTCCTTCTATTCTGGTCATGCAATTATCAGCACTTTTCCCATAATGAGGGCATATTACGTGGGTATGTTTTATGCTTTTTCGCTGCTGACTTCGTCTGACATCTGCCTCCTATTATTTTCTTAGAATTCTGGCCACGATTAAAGTGATTTTGTCAGAATTCTAAAACACTTTAAAAAGTCTCAAAACTTATGCACAACTTGAAGATGCGCAATTTTTTTTACTTTTGGTGCTTACACACCAGTCTTGTTCAGATCCACCAAAGTGGGTGGGATATGGACGGGAAGTTACATTGTGTAAGTCCACCCATTCATTTTTTCAAATGGCACACCAGTCCTAAGTCATAAGCCATTATGTGGCATGCTCCTCTTAAAAGGGAATCTGTCAACAGGGATTCACCCCCCCCAAAACTATTTCTATGCACATGTAGCTCTTTCTAAGACAAGTTCCGCAATAGCTTTAGGGTATGTGCACACAATCAGTGTTTGTTCAGGTTTTCACGTAGCTGAATTTCCGTATGAATCCTTCACCTAATCGCGCTTTTTCTTGCGGGGTTTTTTTTCTCATGCTTTTTTTGACACTGGAGTTTTTGTTTCTCTTGGTATGTTTGTTCTAAATGTGTTTGTTCTAAATGAAGGGAATTGAAATGTGATGTCTGCAAAGCAAAAAAACAACAAAATCATAATTTCCTGTTTGCAGACATCTTTACTGACATGACTCCCATGAGAATAGTAAGACCTCTTCTGAGACGCAAGGCCACTTTACAAAATCTACTCCACTTTTTAATTCTCTTTATGAGACTGTCTAAGACATGGGTGTCCCCAGTGAGGGGCAGGGGGGGGCAGCTGCCCCCCCCTAGAAGCAGGGGCACGGTGTAGTGGGTCGGTGCCTGTAGTGGGCCGCTGTATCTGTAGCCACCGGCGCGCTACTCAGCAGTGTGTGCATGCCGGGCACACTAGCTGCAGCAGGAGGCAGCGCGCTATGCTGTGCCGGCCCTGCTGTGTGCTGTGTGCCCGGCATGCACACACTGCTGAGGAGCGCGGCGGTGGCGGTGGCGGTGACCGCAGCTTCCTCCTTCCTATACAAATGTATTTGCGTCTTTCAGACGTAAATACATTTTAACAGCGTGCTGGGCCGGGGCCCCGCCCCCGACGTGCAGCAACGGGATGAGATCAGCACATTGCTGACGTCATCACAGTGCTGCGGGCGCCACACAGGAGACATCAAAAAGGGTAGCATCTAAATCCCAGTGGCCAGAGGGACCTCTGCTGACGTCACGCCCATGTGACCAGAAAGGGGCGGGGCCTCCATGACATTGCTCATACCAAGAAGATGCATTTTTATTTTAAGTGCACGTCAGCATAGAGTTGATTATAATAGAAGCGGGGTCTGGGGGTAAGACCCCCAGGTGGCGGGGTGCAGGGGGGGTGAAGCCCCCCCTTGCATGAGTATAGAGGACGGAAGGAAACATTGCCACGCCCACCAAACAAGCCATCACGCCCACTAACGACGCCGGTCACGCCAAAAGGTCCTTCTACCCACTGGGATTTAGCCACAACCCATCAGGAAGTGGTAAGCACTCCATGGGTGAGCTGAAAAGACAGGTGTAATTAATGGAGATGTGTGGGGAGGGGCTGAGGACACATAACGGGGAACATTTGTGAAGGAGACACAGCTTTGTGACAGGCAGAGCAGGAGTACTGTATTCCGAGGGAGGGGAGGGAGGCAGGTGTGTGTAGTGATGGGGTAGTGTAATTTGTGTGTGTAGGGGGTGATGGAGGGTGCAATGTATTATGTCTGGGGAGGGGGTAATGGAGGGTGCATTGTATTGTGTGTGGGGGGAGGGGTAATGGAGGGTGCACTGTATTGTGTATGTGTGTGTGTGTGTATAGGGGGTGATGGGGGGTGCATTGTATTGTGTGGGGAGGGGGTAATGGGGGGTGCATTGTATTGTGTGTGTCTGTAGGGGGTAATGGGGGAATGCATTGTGTATGTGTGTGCATAGGGGGTGATGGGGGGGTGCATTGTGTGTGTGTGTGTGTAGAGTAATCAGGGGTGTATTGTGTGTGTGTGTGTGTGGGGAGTAATGGGGGGTGCATTGTGTTTGTGTAGGGAGTAATGGGGGTGCATTGTATTGTGTGTGTGTGGGGGGGTAATGGGGGGTGCATTGTGTGTGTGTGTGTGTGTGTGTGTGTAGGCAGTAATGGGAGGTGCATTGTGTGTGTGTGTGTGTAGGGGGTGATGGGGTTTGCATTGTATTTGTGTGTGTGTAGTGGATGATGTCTTGTATTGTGTGTGTGAGGGGGAGGGGTAATGGAACGTGCATTGTATTGTGTGTGTGTGTGTGTGTGTAATGTGGGTGCATTGTAGTGTGTGTGTGTAGGGGGTGATAGGGGGGTGCATTGTATTTTGTGTGTGTGTGTGTAGGGGTGATGGGGGGTGCATTGTGTGTGCGTGTGTAGGGGCTGATGGGGGGGTGCATTGTGTGTGTGTGTGTTGGGGGTGATGGGGGGTGCACTGTGTGTGTGTGTGTGTGTGTGTGTGTAGGGAGTAATGGGGGGTGCATTGTATTGTGTGTGTGTGTGGGGGGGTAATGGGGGGTGCATTGTGTGTGTGTGTAGGCAGTAATGGGAGGTGCATTGTGTGTGTGTGTGTGTAGGGGGTGATGGGGGGTGCATTGTATTTGTGTGTGTGTGTAGTGGATGATGTCTTGTATTGTGTGTGTGAGGGGGAGGGGTAATGGAGCGTGCATTGTATTGTGTGTGTGTGTGTGTGTGTGTGTGAGGGTAATGTGGGTGCATTGTAGTGTGTGTGTGTAGGGGGTGATGGGGGGGTGCATTGTATTTTGTGTGTGTGTGTGTGTAGGGGTGATGGGGGGTGCATTGTGTGTGCGTGTGTAGGGGCTGATGGGGGGGTGCATTGTGTGTGTGTGTGTTGGGGGTGAGGGGGGGTGCACTGTGTGTGTGTGTGTGTGTGTGTGTGTAGGGAGTAATGGGGGGTTGCATTGTATTGTGTGTGTGTGGGCGGGCGCAGAGTCATTAATTGAGCTATAATTACATTTAATTCTCTTAAAATTTTCGTTTCACTCACCTTTTCCGTTCTAATATTTTACAACTTGAACGACCATAGCTTGCCCCCCCCCCCTAGTTTTGATCCTGGGTACGCCCATGGTCTAAGATATGTCATTTTTTCTTATTTTTTTCCCTCTGTTTGTGTTAACTTTATTTAATGCTGTGTATTATTTTTTTTAACCAGCAACAAGCACATCACAGTTGCCACTTCTGGGTTCACCCCTACTTCAGGAGTGTCCTGATAAGGGACACTTCATGAATCTACTGTTTCCCTGAAAATATGAAGCTAAGTTTTATTAGTTATATCCAGTAGGTGCGGAAAGTATTCAGACCACTTTAAATTTTTCACTCTGTTTCATTGCAGCCATTTGGTAAATTCAAAAAAGTTCATTTTCTTTCTCAGTAATGTATCCCACCTGCACCCCATCTTGACAGAAAGAAATCAGAAATGTAGAAGTTTTTGCAAATTTATTAAACAAGAAAAACTGAAATATCACATGGTCAAAAGTATTCAGACCCTTTGCTCAGTATTGAGTAGATGCACCCTTTTGAGCTTGTACAGCCATTAGTCTTCTTGGGAATGATGCAACAAGTTTTTCACATCTGGATTTGGGGATCCTCTGACATTCTTCCTTGCAGATCCTCTCCAGTTTCGTCAGGTTGAATAGTTTACATTGGTGGACAGCCATTTTCAGGTCTCTCCAAATATGCTCAATTGGGTTTAGCTCAGGGCTCTGGCTGGGCCGGTGAAGAATGGTCACATAGTTGTTCTGAAGCCACTTCTTTGTTATTTTAGCTGTGTGCTTAGGGTCATTGACTTGTTGGAAGGTGAACTTTTGGCCAAGTCTAAGGCCCCCTTCACACGTATGTGCTTTTTTTCGTACGTACTAGAATCACTGATATACGCAGACACATTATAATCAATGGGTCTGCTCACACATCAGTGATTTTTCACTGAACGTGTCTCCGTGCAGCGTACACGCGTGTCCATGATTCTGCACGGAGACAAGTCCGTTTTTTTCTGGCATCACTGATGACCCACGGACCACACTATGGTGTGATCCGTGTGTGATCCGTGAAACACGTACCAGAAAAACACTGACATATTAAATAATAAACATTTTCAACTAACCTATCCAGCGATTCGCTGTGCAGCCTCCGCTCTCTGCAGCTCCTGTTTGGCTCATGAATATTCATGAAAGCAGGAACAGCTGACCCGGAAGTAGCTGCAGAGAGTGGTGGGCGGACACTGCAGAGCCAAGGAGTTCAGCACCATGGACAGCAGGAGCGAAGGCAGGTGAGTAATGTCCATTTGCAATCACGGATTGCACATGGACAACCCACGTGTGCCGTGATTCACGGAACATGGAGGGACATGTGCGTGTTTTACACGTCAGTGAAGAACGTCTGTGTTTTTCACTGTCGTGTGAAGGGGGCCTAAGGTAAAGAGAACTCTGAAAGAGGTTTTCTTCCAGGATATCTCTGTACTTGGCCGCATTCAAGCCGCAACCAGTCGTCCTATCCCTGCAGCTGAAAAACACCTGCATAGAATGATGCTGTCACCACCATGTTTCATTGTTGGGATTTTATTGGGTAGGTGATGAGCAGTGCCTGGTTTTCTCCACACATACCGGTTAGAATTATCACCAAAAAGTTCTATCTTCCTCTCAGACCAGAGATTCTTATTTCTCATAGTCTGGGAGTCCTTCATGTGTTTTTTTGCAAACTCTATGCATGCTTTTATATTTCTTGCACTGAGGATAGGCTTCCGTTTGGCCACTCTGCCATAAATACTGACTGGTGGAGGGCTGCAGTGATAGTTGACTTTGTGCAACTTTCTCCCATGCACATACTGCATCCCTGGAGCTCAGCCACAGTGATCTTGGGGTTCTTCTTTACCTCTCTCACCAAGGCTCTTCTCCCACAATTGCTCAGTTTTGCTAGACGGCCAGATCTAGGAAGAGTTCTGGTGGTCCCAAACTTCTTCCATTTAAGGATTATGGAGGCTACTGTGCCATAGTCAGCTTGAATACTGCAGAAATGCTTATGTAACCTTGGCCAGATCTGTGCCTTGCCACAATTCTTTCTCTGAGCTCCTTGGGCAGTTCCTTTGACCCCAAGACTCTCATTTGGTCTGACATGCACTGTGAGTTGTGATGTCTTACATAGACAGGTATGTGCCTTTCCAAATCAAGTCCTATCAGTTTAGCTGGCTGGACTCCAGTGAAGGAGTAGAACTATCTCAAGGAGGATCACAAGGAAATGGACAGCATGTGACTTAAACATGAGTGTCTGAACAAAAGATCTGAATACTTATGACCATGTGATATTTCAGTTTTTCTTGTTTTATACATTTGCAAAAAATTCTACATTTCTGTTTTTTGTCAAGATGAGGTGCAGTATACATTAATGAGAACAAAATGAACTTTTTTGAATTTACCAAATGGCTGCAATGAAACAAAGAGTGAAAAATTGAAAGGGGTCTGAATACTTTCCGTACCCACTGTACTACCCAGGCTGACTATTTTGTTTTTGATTGGTGGTAATAGACTCTGGTGAGAGTGCAGTTTGTATTGAATGATTGACCTTGAAACCTAAATCTATATGATGTTTATAAAAATTGTACTGTGTATAGGAAATGTCTGCCTCCTATTATTTTCTTGGAATTCTGGCAATGATTCAAAAAAGTGATTTTGCTAGAATTCTGGAGTAAAACACTAGGCTCAAACCTTTTGCACAATTTGAAGATGTGCATTTTTTTTAACTTTTGATGCTTACACACCAGTCCTGTTGAGATCCACCAAAGTGGGTGGGATATGGATGGGAAGTGACATTGTGTAGCCCACCCAGCAAAATTTTCAAATGGCACTCCAGTTTTAAGGTGTGCCTTCATTATGTGGTGAAACAAAATCTGAAGGGTAAAAGCACAATAGGGTCTTACCCAACGTACATATAAAGGTAATAAGGGAATGTGCTCACCTTATTGGGTTGTGTGTCACACAACTAGAATAAAAGCATGTAATCAGCTGCTGCAGAGTTCACATGCTAAAAAAGCCAAAGTAGATCAGGAACAAGGTTGATGAAGTATTACTGCACTGCTGAAGATATGTCACCGCACCTCTTCATCAGGAAAAACACATAGAATAGATTATATTGGTGCATTTCCTGATGAAGAAGTGGAGTGACACCTTCATTCAATTTTCCTGGATGTATGTCATATCTTCAACAGCGCAGTAATAGTTTCATGTCAACTTTGTTCCTGATCTGCTTCATTATGTGGTGTGCTTCTCTTAAAAGGGAGTCTGTTAACAGGGTTTCACCCCCCCCAAATTATTTCTATGCACATGTAGCTCTTTCTAAGACAAGTCCTGCAATAACTTTAGGGTATGTGCACACAATCAGTGTTTGTTCTGGCTTTCACGCAGCTGAATTTCCACATGAATCCTACACCTACATTCACTCACACTTTTTCTTGCTTTTTTTATGTGTTTTTGAAGCATACGTTTTTGTTTTTCTTGGTATGTTTGTTTAAATGAAAGGAATAGTAGGCCGTATAGCCGATAGCGCCGGGGCCAAGGACTGCAAAAAGTTAACGACGGTAGAAAAGTAGCAAAATGACCTTGTTTTCTAATCATGTGGACGTGCAGGAGCTTTGATTAGGTTGTAGGAGAGATTTGGGATTACAAAGGGGTTATAAAGGATAGTGGGGTACAGTTCCCTCCCTCTTACCTCTTCATCGTGGATTAATGCCCACCCTCCCTTCCTTTTGTTATGGCTTTGTGCTGAGACGTATCTAGGGGGGGGCTGGCGGGGCATCTGCCCCGGGCGCAACACTCAGGGGGCGCTGTCAGGCTGCCTGATGCAGCGCTATGAGAGTTTCCCTGGCGGCTACATTTGCCGCCCTCCGTGGTCACGGGGAGACTGCTATTCTCTGCAGGGGCAGACTGGCCTGGGAGACTGAAAGGTAAATACCCTCGTGCTGGTCCCTCAGCGGCAGTTTCAGCCTGCCCGGCTGTCTGCTGCAGGTTTGCCTAGTGCCTCAGACAGAGCCACACTTAATGCTGTGTGGGCGTCTGCTGACCTGTCTCCCCAGCGCGCCGGCCGTACTGCTTCCTCATCAAACAGAGAAGAGGTCGCAGGGGCCGGTGCAGGAGGTCAGGGCCGGATCCTGTGTGTCAGTGGAGGCGCTGAGATGAGGTGAGTTATGGCTCCAGCCTCCGCACAGATCAGGTTGCTTAGCCGAGCCACCTCAATACAGTGAGCGACATTAGACACCTTTATACAGCATGACACACTGACTGCTCTTGTGACTGGCTCCAGGACAATATACATCATATACAGGGCCTTACATTATATATGTGATGTCCTGCAGCCAGGCCCAGGTGTGATCAGTAAATAAAAAAAATAATACAGTATTTATATATATATATATATATATATATATATATATATATATATATATACATATATATATACAGTCATATGTAAAAGTTTGGGCACCCCTATTAATGTTAACCTTTTTTCTTTATAACAATTTGGGTTTTTGCAACAGCTATTTCAGTTTCATATATCTAATAAATGATGGACTCAGTAATATTTCTGAATTGAAATGAGGTTTATTGTACTAACAGAAAATGTGCCATCTGCATTTAAACTAAATTTGACAGGTGCATAAGTATGGGCACCCTTATCAATTTCTTGTTTTGAACACTCCTAACTACTTTTTACTGACTTACTGAAGCACTAAATTGGTTTTGTAACCTCATTGAGCTTTGAACTTCATAGGCAGGTGTATCCAATCATGAGAAAAGGTATTTAAGGTGGCCACTTGCAAGTAGTTCTCCTATTTGAATCTTCTATGAAGAGTGGCATCATGGGCTCCTCAAAACAACTCTCAAATGATCTGAAAACAAAAAATATTCAACATAGTTGTTCAGGGGAAGGATCCAAAAAGTTGTCTCAGAGATTTAAAGGGAACCAAACATTAGGATTTTCGTGTATAAGGTACAGCCAGTGCAGTACTGGCATTATCAGGCACATTGTGTACATACCATTAGGGTGCAGCTCGGGTGTTTAGGCAGCGAAATCCAACTTTATAAAGTTTGAAATTTCGTGCACTTTTTGATTGACTTGTGCACCACTCTCCTAATGTCCGGGCGGGTTATGCACGTGTTCCCCGCCCCCCCACCAGCCTGTTCCTCCCTCTCTCCTGATGTCCGGGCGTGTTATGCACGTGTATCTCTGCCCCCTCGCTGCCTGTTCCTCCCTCCCTCTGGTTGTATTTAAATTTCCCTCTTCAGTGACATGACGTCGGAGTTGGCGCCTGCGCATAGCGCTTATCTCCGGCGCCATGTTACTGAAGCCCGCTGTACCATGCAGCCGGGTGCACGAGAGCGCGGCGCATGCGCCCTCGCTTCTTCAGATCCCGTTGTGACCGCGGGAGCGCGCACGGTTACAACAGGACTGGAGATCAGCTGACAGGAGGACGCGATTGCTACGCTACTAGCACAGCAGCCGCCAAGGACACCGGGGCTCAGGTGAGGTGAGTTCACAATGCTGTGTGTGCGCCCCTGCGTTAACCTGAGCTCACCTTCTGAATGCCAGGTCAGCGTAGGAAAGCACTCACAGCTGTGTGTCTGTGCTATGTGTGTGTGTGTGTGTATCTGTGCTATGTGTGTGATTCTGTGCAGTGTGTGTGTGTGCAGTGTGTGTGCATGCAGTGTGTGTGCAGTGTGTGTGTGCAGTGCATGTGCAGTGTGTGCATGTGCAGTGTGTGGGTGCGCAGTGTGTGTATGCGCAGTGTGTGCGTGTGCATGCGCAGTGTGTGCGTGCGCAGTGTGTGTGTGCAGTGTGTGTGTGCAGTGTGTGTGCATGCGCAGTGTGTGCGCGTGCGCAGTGTGTGCGCGCACGCAGTGTGTGTGCGTTGTGTGTGGTGTGTGTGCGTGCGCACGCTGTGTGTGGTGTGTGTGTGTGCGCACGCTGTGTGTGGTGTGTGTGTGTGTGTGTGTGCGCACGCTATGTGTGGTGTGTGTGTGCGCACGCTGTGTGTGGTGTGTGTGTGTGTGTGTGTCCGCACGCTGTGTGTGGTGTGTGTGTGCATGCTGTGTGGTGTGTGTGTGTGTGGCCTGAATCCAGGCCTGGCATTACTGGAGTTTCCTCCGGTAGCCAGTCCGACGCTGCACTGAAGTGTGTAGGTTTTTTTTTTCTTCAGATGATATTAAATCCGGATTAGACGGCGCGGGACCCTTGACCCAGGATTACTGCGGAGGGGGGTTCTTTATATCAATAAAGATGGAGTCACTAATTGTGTTGTGTTTTATTTCTAATAAAAATATTTTTCTGTGTGTTTTTTTTATCTTTACTAGAAATTAATGGTGGCCATGTCTAATATTGGCGTGACACCATGAATTTCGGGCTTAGGGCCAGCTGATAATACACAGCTAGCCCTAACCCCATTATTACCCAGCGAGCCACCCGGCATCAGGGCAGCTGGAAGAGTTGGATAAAGCGCCAGAAGATGGCGCTTCTATGAAAGCGCCATTTTCTGGGGTGGCTGCGGACTGCAATTTGCATCTGGGGTGCCCAGAAAGCTTGGGCACTCTGCATTGCGGATTCCAATCACCAGCTGCCTACTTGTACCCAGCTGGACTCAAAAATTGGGTGAAGCCCATGTCATTTTTATTTTTTTTTAATTCATGAAATAAAAAAAAAAAAAGGCTTCCCTATATTTTTTAGTTCCCAGCCGGGTACAAATAGGCAGCTGGGGGTTGGGGGCAGCCGTACCTGCCTGCTGTACCTGGCTAGCATCCAAAAATATGGTGAAGCCCACGTCATTTTTTTTTGGAGGGGGGGCGGGGCGGCAAAAAATCCTGCATATAGTCCTAGATGGAGGATGCTGAGCCTTGTAGTTTGGCAGCTGCTGTCTGCTCTCCTGCATCCACTAGTGGATGGAGTATGCTGAGCCTTGTAGTTCTGCTCCCCCCTGCCTCTCCCTCCAGTATACAGTCCTCCATATGGTAATGTGCCCCATATAGTCGTCCGTATAATCTAATGCACCTCATGGTCCTACATATATTATAAAGCGCACCATAATACTAAGTGCCTGAAAACTACTACATGGGGGCAACAGAACCTATTCCCAAAAAACAAAACAATTATTTTAAAATGTTTGTTTTTTAATTTAAACAAAGGTATTGAAATATTGAGAAAATATACAAGAATATATATACAAGAACTTGAGCAGCTTTGCAGACAAATAACTCAATGGCTATGACAGCACGCTGCATATTTTTTACCTGTGGTCAGAGAAACACACCTTCTGACCAAAAAAAATATGAAAGATCAAGATTTTGGCAACGTTTTTGTTAATGCATTTATCAACTCCTTAACAAATCCGTTTAAATATTTTCCGTCCCTGCACTCATTTTGGTAATCCACACTGGCAGCCGCAGATAGCCAGCAGCGATCAGCGCAAATGTCAGCTGATTTGTGCAGCTGACGTGTGCCTTGCAGGCGCGAGTGGATTCACTATCCACCTGTACCTGTCAACCCCTTAAATAGCATTGTAAAAATCTGACAGCGCCATTTTAATGGCAATCACTTTATTCGCATAATCACCAGCCTCCACAGGAAGTCACGTGATGGGATCACGTGGATCTGATGGTTGTCGTGTTAAACAACAAGCGAAAGGGAAGGGCACCACCCGGTGGGATCTCCTAGTATACAAGACAAATGGTAATAAAACAGAGAGAAAAGGGTATACCAACACGGGATCACCACACCATGAAATAATTAGAAGATAAATTTTATTATATTAATTTGTAGCCAGAAAAGAAAAAGAGACACATGTCTCCACACTTAGAGTTAGACACACAGTGACACAAGATAAAAACACTTAAAAAGCCAAAGGCATAGAACACATGTCCGCCAGGAACCAATAATGTATAATGAACAGTACAAAATATTCCCGTTCCTAAAGTTTATACATCTGTTATGATAATCAGACATAAATTGTGCGATAGAATACCCAGATAGACATGGATAATATAGTATGGTAAACCACTGTATAAATACAATCGAAACTAATGATGCACAGTGTACAGTGTGTGTAGACCAATGGGTAGTCCATAAGCTGTGTGGGTACAGAAAAATCTGATGGTGCACAGAATGTAATGTGAGCCGTATCCCAGTATGGGTTTTTCTATAAAGTATATACAGGTCTCTATACGTGCGAGATAGATCTACAAAATATAGTGACACAGCATAGATGTATCTTCAAGGAGCTACACAATATATCCCAATATTGAAAGGTTATAGCCAGAGGAGTATCACACATAGTCAGTATTTCTATCTGCACAGTATATATACCAATATTAAAAAGGTTAGTTTTACCACACATAGCCAGTGTCTCGGGTGCTTAAGGGAATGCCCATTAGTAAAACCATATGGGGCAGGCCAAGGCAGCAACCAGGCTAAGGGAGGCACAGGAACGGACCTATACTTACTACCCTACAAAATAGATAACAACCAAGCAGGTGGGGTAGGTAGGAAGAGTGACCAAGGGGGTTCCTGGCATGGACGCCCCACGCGTATCGCCACGTGTACAGTGGCTTCCTCAGGAGAAAAAGAAGGATGGTTGTCGTGTTAGCACTGGGTCTTGTGATTACTCCTGTAGCTCACGTGACGCAGGTCCTATAACCAGCAGCCAAGTACTGCAGGTTAATACCAACAAAAAAAATCCAGATTTTTATATTCTTATGCATTATTATGCTAACTCCATACAATTCATATTTAAACAAGAGACTAGGAGTAATTTCACTTTTAAGAGACTAGGAGTAATTTCACAGCCTGCAGAGGCAGTAATGGTAGTAGAGGCGTGTGCTGATCGCTGGTTATGAGATTATAGTAGACTGACTTCCCTGCTACTCGCAGAATGGAGATGATTTTCATTGCATGACATATTGTATCGATGTAAATGTGGTGGTAGCTTTGGAGGTCATAATCTGTGGCGATCGATACTCACCTCTAATCATTTTGCAATCCACAGAGTTTGGCTGTTCAAAGCTACAATCGCTGTTATCAGCCAATTAGCTATCTCTATAAGGAAAATACATGCTATTTAAAAACACTATTTACAAAGTGCGACAAATGCAAATTTATACGTAATTAAATGACTGATTATTCTGAGTCACTGTCATTTGGTGCAAGGCGATAAGATTGTGGTAGAGATAAAAAGAAAAATCTCTGGTCGTTTGCAGAACGGTGATGTTTTTTTGCATGATACTCTGCACTGATCAAACTGCGGCTGTAGCTGTGGAGGTTACAATTTATGTTGATTGAAAATTTCTATTCAACCATTTAGTAATCCACATAACGTGGCCATTCAGGCTGCAATCGCGGTGTTTCAGCTAATTGGTTATCCCTATATAAGATAGCATACGCTATTTAAGCATTATTCACACATTGTGGCAAATGACCATCCATGTATCAATCTAAGGCTGTTAACAGGATACCCATTCACAATCTAGCATGGTATAAATGACATGTATATTCATGGCTAAAATTTCTACCTTTTGTATTTGAAGGAGTCTTATGAAATTATAATATATATTATTCATTATTTGAAAATTATCCAATACTTCTAATCAAGCGCTATCGTCCTACACAGTCTTGTGTGTCAACATCATGTAACACTGCATTTTTTAACGTGTTCTGTATATGTTTTGTAAAAAAACTTTTTTCACCTTTTGTACTTAATCATAATAATAAAAAAATAAATAAAAAAAATTTTTAAATGTGAAATTACTCCTAGTCTCTTGTTTAAATATGACTACTGCAGGTTACAGGAGATGAGCATTTCTCCTGATCTGAGCGGTGCTGCTTTGATAGGGAGAAAAGAATGAGTGAGCAAACAAAAACGCACCCGCGGAAAAAAACACGGCAAAAAAGCATGCGTTTTTACCGCATTTTGGTGCTTTTTTTGCTCACTGCATTTTTATGCGTTTTTTAACAGTGAACAATTCCATTAAAGATTGTTAAAAAAAGAAAAAAGGTCTGATGTCGTTTCCTTCAATATGTTCTTCATTCTCCACTAGTCTATGCAGGAGAGCAGACAGCTGCAGAACTACAAGGCTCAGCATGCTCGATCCAGGACTGTATGCAGGAGGGAGAGGCAGGGGGAGTAGAACTACAAGGCTCAGCATACTTCATCCAATAGTGTATGCAGGAGAGCAGACAGCAGCTGCCAAACTACAAGGCTCAGCATCCTCCATCTAGGACTGAATGCAGGATTTTTTGCCCCCGCCCGGCCCCTCAAAAAAAAAATGACGTGGGCTTCACCATGTTTTTCTATGCTAGCCAGGTACAGCAGGCAGCTACGGGCTGCCCCCAAATCCCAGCTGCCTATTTGTACCCGGCTGGGAACCAAAAATATAGAAAAGCTCTTTTTTTTTTAATGAATTTCATGAAATAATTAAAAAAAAAAAAAAAATGACATGGAAATTGGAATCCGCAGTGCAGAGTGCCCAAGCTTTCTGGGCACCCCCGCTGTGACTTGCAGTCCGCAGCCACCCCAAAAAATGGCGCTTTCATAGAAGAACCATCTTCTGGCGCTGTATCCAACTCTTCCAGCTGCCCTGATGCCGGGTGGCTCACTGGGTAATAATGGGGTTAGGGCTAGGTGTGTATGTTTTGCTAATATTTTTAGCACTAAGGTTCAGATACGGCTTTAAAGAAGGCAAATAAGTAATTTTATTATAAAGGTTAATATGAAATACAAACTTAAAGGAAAAGTATGATATTGCGTACACTTTTGTATAATCAACATACAAAGGTTAAGTACAGTTAAATACTTACAGTACATCACCAAGGAGCTTTGGACATCATCTGTCTGGAATATTAAGAATCAGAGAAGCATGACATAGACAGAGGACTCCTGGAAATCCCAACACTGACCGGACATCTCGGTACAGGTAACACGAGCTTCTGTCTGTGCTATACCTCAGCTGATCTTAAATAGGCTTGAACAATATTACAAGCCTTAAAGTTAATGTGTTGTAGTCTTATTGATCCATGTCCTTTGATGGCCAGTCATTGGGCATAGATGAATCAGAGATACACCACACATCAGACAATGGGGTAATAAACCCACAGCATTCAAGTCTCCCAAGAATACACATCAGGTATTTGAGCTAGGTAAATGGATATATTGTCTATCTGTGTATATAGCAAACACCTAAAACATCAGATTGTTGAACTAAAGTAAATCATAGTTTCAATTTCAATGGATAGCAAACACACAAAACCATCAGATATTTGATTGTAAGTAAATCATAAGGTTTCTGTTACAATGGTATATTGTCTGTCTGTATATTCAAGACAAACACACAGAAATCCTTAAGTATATACAAGATTTTGTAACCATGTACACTTTGTCTGTCTGACTAATCAATGTTATAGTATAACATAATTTATAAACTCAAAAATAGCCATTTTTATATTTGCAATACATTCCACCCTTGGCTATTTTGAGCCATAGATTATTTATACAATGTCCCATACCCTAACGGCATAGTTTTAGCGGATGATACAAGAACACAAAGCAATGCATGCACAATAGCAAAAATTACTCCTAATATATATAATGCATATATCCAAAAATCAGGTAACTAAGAAAATACACATTCCCACCATCTACCATTATCTTGTGTAATGTAATTAATCTAGTATAAATCCATCTCTACTTGTGATAAATATAGCCACCAAACAAGAGAATCGTCCTATTGCTTTAGCTGCATATGCTGCTACAGTGAGTGTTCCTACAATTATTATAGATAATCCTTGTATCTATGATTTCGTTAACAATTTTACATTTTTTTGTATATAATGAAACAGTCATTATATTGTTAATCTCATATTATTTCCTGCCCTCATACGTTTGCATTTTTTATTTGTATGAGAGACACAAATAATAGCAATCTGTTTATGCCCTGTCTTATTCTGTATTTTTAATTGTTGACATCTGCCTATTTTGCTTTAACAAGTCCTCTGATAGATCAGCTCATGTAACCCTTTGAGTCCTTAGGGCAATCATCTCTTCTGTTAGAGAATGTACCCCAGTGCAGTTCATATAGGCACAATACAGATTGGAGATGAAGTTTTGGGTCACATCTTCTTCTTCTAGGTCTTCATTTATGTAAAGGGGTCAGTAGCGCCTCGATACAAGTTTCTCATATATTGTCATCCCTGGTAGTCTTTGTTATACAAAAATGGCTCGTATTCATTAGCTGAGCCAGGTAAACCCATAGATTCTGTTTGGTTTTCAATAAGGCCACATTTTCCATGGTTGGTCTCTCTGTTTTCGGTCTGAAGGTTGCTTGGCTTCTGACGGAAGTAGATCCATGCCCATGGTGGCGCCAATGATGCAACATTTCCAGAGTTTGATCTAAAGGGACAAAAATACACATATTACTCATCTGTCAGTTGGGATGTATTCCCACTTTTCTTGTTTCATAACTGTCAGCACATTGTCTGCTCCTCGAGCAATGACTTCAGCAGGTTCTGGAATACCTTTGTCACTCAATTGTTTCACCCAAATGTTTGCACAATCATTGATAGGATGTGAAGATCCAAATCATTTATCTTCTCTGCAGAACTGAAGGATCCCTCCCTCTGACTATCTACATTTTAGAAATAGACAGTACCATCAACTGATTAACATGTCACTGTCTCCACTATTCATTAGAATTACCTTAATTAATAATCCTGATCTATCCCTTCTCTTATTAACTGAGTTCAGTTGAAGGCCAAATCTGACCTTTGGACTATGGGGTGCTTCACACACAGCGAGCTCGCTGCCGAGATCGCTGCTGAGTCACGCTTTTTGTGACGCAGCAGTGACATCATTAGCGATCTCGCTGTGTGTGACACTGAGCAGCGATCTGGCCCCTGCTGCGAGATCGCTGCTCGTTACACACAGCCCTGGTTCGTTTTCTTCAAAGCCGCTCTCCTGCTGTGACACACAGATCGCTGTGTGTGACAGCAAGAGAGCGACAAATGAAGCGAGCAGGGAGCAGGAGCCGGCGTCTGACAGCTGAGGTAAGCTGTATCCAAGATAAACATCGGGTAACCAAGGTGGTTACCCGATATTTACCTTAGTTACCAGCCTCTGCAGCTCTCACGCTGCCTGTGCTGCCGGCTCCGGCTCTCTGCACATGTAGCTGCTGTACACATCGGGTTAATTAACCCGATGTGTACAGCAGCTAGGAGAGCAAGGAGCCAGCGCTCAGTGTGCGCGGCTCCCTGCTCTCTGCACATGTAGCTGCATTACACATCGGGTTAATTAACCCGATGTGTACTGTAGCTAGGAGAGCAAGGAGCCAGCGCTCAGTGTGCGCGGCTCCCTGCTCCCTGCTCACACTGGTAACTAATGTAAACATCGGGTAACCATACCCGATGTTTACCTTAGTTACCAGTCTCCGCAGCTTCCAGACGGCGGCTCCGTGCAAGCGCAGCGTCGCTTGCACGTCGCTTGCACGTCGCTGCTGGCTGGGGGCTGTTCACTGGTCGCTGGTGAGATCTGCCTGTTTGACAGCTCACCAGCGACCATGTAGCGATGCAGCAGCGATCCTGACCAGGTCAGATCGCTGGTCGGATCGCTGCTGCATCGCTAAGTGTGAAGGTACCCTATGAGACCATCATACTGAGATGGCATTTACAAGCCTATTGTGGTCCTGATTGAACATACACATAAAACAAACAACCATTAGGTAAATACAATACCCATTCATCACAATGGGATGATTACTTGTTTCATTGTTTTAGCCTGATTGCTCTAATAACATGTAAAACTCTGGTCTCCAGTCTAAAAAGAAAGCACAAACATGATTAGAATACAAGCTCAAATAATACACAAAACACAATTTTATCCAGTCCATTATCCATATGCTAAAAGATTCACATCTAACTTGACAGCCTAAAAAGCTCACTATTTAACCAACCATATTGGTATATTGTGCTGTATTAATTAGCAGCATGGGTATGTAAATATATGACCAACCAAACAATAGCAAAAATAATTGCCCTTCCAATAGACTGAACACAGGGATTCTCCTGGTTTCTAGTCTCTCCTTTGTGAACATTTGGATGACTCTGTATTGTTTATGAGCAGGAATGGCTTTTGTAATACTTATCTCTTTACATATCTCTGTACATTCTGTATTGGTGGCAATCTCCTCTGTGGTCTCAATATTACCCTTATCTTTTTCAATCTCCTCTGTGGTCTCAATATTACCCTTATCTTTTTCAATCTCCTCTGTGGTCTCAATATTACCCTTATCTTTTTCAATCTCCTCTGTGGTCTCAATATTACCGGCAATCTCCTCTGTGGTCTCAATATTACCCTTATTAATTTCAATCTCCTCTGTGGTCTCAATATTACCCTTATCTTTTTCAATCTCCTCTGTGGTCTCAATATTACCCTTATCTTTTTCAATCTCCTCTGTGGTCTCAATATTACCGGCAATCTCCTCTGTGGTCTCAATATTACCCTTATTAATTTCAATCTCCTCTGTGGTCTCAATATTACCGGCAATCTCCTCTGTGGTCTCAATATTACCCTTATTAATTTCAATCTCCTCTGTGGTCTCAACATTACCCTTATCTTTTTCCCCCCATCTATCTTCCATTTCAGATAGAGACATCTTGGTGGAAGATGATGATAACCTCTTCTGCTGGGCTTTGATTTCCTGCACCAAACATTTGATTTCAGCATAAAGATCCAACACCCCCGGTGGTGTAGGCTTTGCTGGTGACGATGAGAAAGTGGGCCCTCTTTCTCCCCGTGTCCTGCTTCGCCTGCGCTGTGGAGATTCAGAATCTTTTGCTGCAACCTTTTTATTATGTGAAACCCCTGACTTTTTATTGAGTCCTCTCCTTTGATACAATTTTCTCTTTTGATACAATTTCCACATCTCGTCAGTACTAATCCCATCTATTTTATCCCAGGGAACACCATCCTTTATCAGGGCCATAAACATATCTCTCCTGGTAACACGGGATCTACGATTTGTACTACTTTTGACATTGTTACACTGTTCTTCAAAATTAAGCTGATCTCTCTGTTTGGGACCCCATTCTCCCAGACCCCCTAACTGTCGGATCACCTCCAATGTATTGGAGATGGGTTTCCCAGTCTGATTTACCATTAATGCCATCATTACATGTTTATAAGCTGGAGGGGCATTTCTAATGATACAATTTCTAATAGAAACACTTACAACAACTTGCATGTAATTGTCATATGCACTTGCTGAAATAGCATTTTTCATAGCCTCCTCCTTCAATCTCCGAGCACAATCTTTCAATGTAAACCATGGTTTTTCATTAGGCGGCCAGTCCGCCTCAGATGGGTATTTATGCTGCAATGCCATAGCCACAACATCCATCATACTACACACCACATGTGGTCGCTGAACTATCAAGGAACAAAATGCTTCCTTCACTACAGGCTCATGGCTGAGTTGAACAAACTTTGGGCCATCCACAGCATCCAGCTGTACTCCATGAGCCCCTGTCTCCCATAATCTGACTATCCAAGCTATCAAAGGTTCATTTGACCTTTGTGAAAAACGATCATAAAGCTGACTGCAATCCTCTACCATATTCCTGTTCTGTTTACCTCTAGCTGTTTCTACAACTTGTCTATGGTATATAGGATGAACTTTTATTGGGTTAAGATGAGGATCACTTTCCTTCTCCCCACTAAAATGTTCATCCTCCTGTTCTGAGTCGGTGACGTTTTCAGAATCAGATGAGTTCCATACGTTACCACTCCACTCATCTGAGTTCCCCTCTGACCCCGCTTTGGCTATGGCCAAAGCTACTTCCTTTCTATTCTCCTTCCCTCTCTTCTTTCTGTATTTATACTGCTCTATACATACAGCAGACTTTTCTGCATCATGCTGATATCCATCACACTTGTCCACTGACAACTTATTCTGACACTGTGCTGTAACCAATGCAGTCTGGACCTCACACAACTGTCTCTCTAATTCCTGAACTTTTGTTACCATACGTATCTTTTCCTCATGCTGTTTTCTATATGCAGACAACAGGATCCATCCACGCCTACCAACAGCGCCCAATTCTTTACCTTTCTCCACTTTCACTTTCTGCAAGCATTCAACCACATCTACAGGTTCAGCATTTTTCAAACGTTTGTCCCATGGTTCACGCAAACCAACACTGTGCGACCACTTGGTTGCCAAAATATCATAGGGACTCTGTTCCCAACCTGGAATCTCAATGCACTCACTCACAACCACTTTTTTCTTAAAAAGAGGCATATTTTACGCAATATCACACTAACAAAAATACTCAAAGCCTTCTGCGTATATCCTGCCGACTACGCCAAATGTTTTGCTAATATTTTTAGCACTAAGGTTCAGATACGGCTTTAAAGAAGGCAAATAAGTAATTTTATTATAAAGGTTAATATGAAATACAAACTTAAAGGAAAAGTATGATATTGCGTACACTTTTGTATATTGAACATACAAAGGTTAAGTACAGTTAAATATACTTACATCACCAAGGAGCTTTGGACATCATCTGTCTGGAATATTAAGAATCAGAGAAGCATGACATAGACAGAGGACTCCTGGAAATCCCAACACTGACCGGACATCTCGGTACAGGTAACACGAGCTTCTGTCTGTGCTATACCTCAGCTGATCTTAAATAGGCTTGAACAATATTACAAGCCTTAAAGTTAATGTGTTGTAGTCTTATTGATCCATGTCCTTTGATGGCCAGTCATTGGGCATAGATGAATCAGAGATACACCACACATCAGACAATGGGGTAATAAACCCACAGCATTCAAGTCTCCCAAGAATACACATCAGGTATTTGAGCTAGGTAAATGGATATATTGTCTATCTGTGTATATAGCAAACACCTAAAACATCAGATTGTTGAACTAAAGTAAATCATAGTTTCAATTTCAATGGATAGCAAACACACAAAACCATCAGATATTTGATTGTAAGTAAATCATAAGGTTTCTGTTACAATGGTATATTGTCTGTCTGTATATTCAAGACAAACACACAGAAATCCTTAAGTATATACAAGATTTTGTAACCATGTACACTTTGTCTGTCTGACTAATCAATGTTATAGTATAACATAATTTATAAACTCAAAAATAGCCATTTTTATATTTGCAATACAGTGTATTATCAGCTAGCCCTAAGCCCGAAATTCATGGTGTCACGCCAATATTAGACATGGCCACCATGAATTACTAGTAAAGATAAAAAAAAAAAAAAAACAGAAAAATATTTTTATTAGAAATAAAACACAACACAATTAGTGACTCCATCTTTATTGAAATAAAGAACCCCCCTCCGCAGTAATTCTGGGTTAAGGGTCCCGCGCGGTCCAATCCGGATCCAATATCATCTGAAGAAAAAAAAAAAATCTACACACTTCAGTGCAGCGTCGGACTGGCTACCGGAGGAAACTCCAGTAATGCCAGGCCTGGATTCAAGACAGACATACACACACACACACACACAGCGTGCGCACACACACCACACACAGCGTGCGTACACACAGCGTGCGCGCACACACCACACACAGCGTGCGCACACACACACCACACACAGCGTGTGCACACACAGCGTGCACGCACACACACACACCACACAGAGCTTGCGCACACACACACAGCGTGCGCACACACACACACCACACACACAAGCGTGCGCACACACACACACCACACAGAGCATGCACACACACACAGCATGCGCAAACACACACACACCACACACAGCGTGCGCACACACACACACCACACACAGCGTGCGCACACACACACCACACACAGCGTGCGCACACACACACCACACACAGCGTGCACACACACCACACACAGCGTGCGCGCGCACACACACACACCACACACAGCATGCGCACACACACACACCACACACAGCATGCGCACACACACACACCACACACAGCGTGCGCACACACACCACACACAGTGTGCGCACACACACACCACACACCACGTGCGCACACACACCACACACCGCGTGCGCACACACACCACACACAGCTTGCGCACACACACACACCACACACAGCGTGCGCACACACACACCACATACAGCGTACGCACACATACACATACACCACACACAGCGTGCGCACACACACACACCACACACAGCATGCGCACACACACACACCACACACAGCGTGTGCACACACACCACACACCACACACCGCGTGCGCACACACACCACACACCGCGTGCGCACACACACACACACCACACACAGCTTGCGCACACACACACACCACACACAGCGTGCGCACACACACACCACACACAGCGTACGCACACATACACATACACCACACACAGCGTGCGCACACACACGCACCACACACAGCGTGCACACACACACACACACACACACCACACACAGCGTGAGCACACACACACCACACACAGAGTGCGTACACACACACCATACAGCGTGCACACACACACCACACAGCGTGCGCACACACAGCGTGCGCACACACCACACACAGCGTGCGCACACACACCACACACCGCGTGTGCACACACACACCACACACAGCGTGCGCAAACACACACACCACACACAGCGTGCGCACACACACACCACACACAGCGTGCGCACACACACACCACACACAGCGTGCGCACACACACCACACACAGCGTGCGCACACACACACACACCACACACAGCGTGCACACACCACACACAGCGTGCGCACACACACCACACACCGCGTGTGCACACACACACACCACACACAGTGTGCGCAAACACACACACCACACACAGCGTGCGCACGCACACACACCACACACAGCGTGCGCACACACACACACCACACACAGCGTGCGCACACACACCACATACAGCGTGCGCACACACACACACCACACACAGCGTGCGCACACACACACACACCACACACAGCGTGCGCACACACACACACAGCGTGCGCACACACACAGCGTGCGCACACGCACACCACACTGCGCACACACACACACTGCGCGCACACACACACTGCGCACACACACATAGCACAGACGCACACACTGCACACACACATAGCACAAACACACAGCTGTGAGTGCTTTTCTGCGGTGACCTGGCATTCAGAATGTGAGCTCAGGTCAACGCAGGGGCGCACACACAGCATTGTGAACTCACCTCACCTGAGCCCCGGTGTCCTAGGCGGCTGCCGTGCTAGTAGCGTAGCAATCGCGTCCTCCTGTCAGCTGATCTCCAGTCATGTTGTAACCGCGCGCGCTACCGCGGTCACAATGGGATCTGAAAAAGCGAGGGCGCATGCGCTGCCCTCTCGTGCACCCGGCTGCACGGTACAGCGGGCTTCAGTAACATGGCGCCGGAGATAAGCGCTATGCGCAGGCGCCAACTCCGACGTCATGTCACTGAAGAGGGAAATTTAAATACAGCCAGAGGGAGGGATGAACAGGCAGCGGGGGACGCGGAGATACACGTGCATAATGTGTCGCCCGGGGACCAGGGGTACTCAGATCCGGGCCACGAGGTCACTTCTGTGGGTATCACGGTGGCGTGACCCGGTCTGTGATCCCAGGCTCCACAGTAAAAAGGGGGTAAGGTAAGGGAGATTGTCCGTGACGCCACCCACGGGTTGTGGTGATGGTGGACACCACAGCTGCGATGAAGGTGCGGGACTCCCGGGAACGGTGTTGGGATGCAGCTTTGGATGTTAACCCCTCCGTGGGTAGGGGCAGTTGGTCCCGGGGCCCGTTCGGGCATAAGCAGGGAGCAGGGCGCAGTGCTGCGGTGCGGTGCCTGAGGGCACGGGCGTACTCACAAGTATTTCACACAGAGTCACTGGTAAACTAGGAATTGTCGGTGTCCGCAGCCTTCGGTACGGGGGTGTTAGTGTCCCACACATGGTGCAGCAGCTCCTGTTCTTTCCCTGCAGCCAGGTGCCTCTCTCTCCACTCTCTTCCTCTTTCTCCTCAGCCGGGAACGAGGAATCCACTCCCCTGCAGTGATCCAGGTCACCCTAGGTACCGGCGGGCCACTACCCTGCCCCGGCTACCTCTGGCCCCTTCCTCACTAACAGCCTGTCCCGGCCCTTTCGGAGCACGCTTCTCTCTCAGCCTGGGAGCTACAACTCCAGACTCCTCTCCTGTCTGTCTCTCCATACACTCTGCTCCAGCCCCTCTCCTCTGCTCTGTTTTTCTCTTACACTGGGGGATGTGGTTTGTCCTGCTGCACCAGTGTGGGATCAGGTTACCAAAGAGAATTAACTCTTTCTGTGACAACCTGGCTTTGCCAGGGCGTCACACACCCCCTTGGCAAAACACAGCCCATCCTCGGGCTGTCTGGGCACCAACATTTATTGAAACTGGAAAAAGGAAAAATCAACACATTGCAATCATACATCTTCCCACATCGGGAGGTACGTTTTCTTAAACTCTAAACTGTTCTGCCGCCCCCACCTGCTGTGCAGATGGCCTCCTCCTGAACTTGAGGACGCTGAACAGGGGTGACAGTCCATAAAACAGTCAACTTGAAACTGGCGGGTAGCCGTCCATGCTCCACTACCACTGCCGCTGCCGCCACTCCCAGTACGGGGCACGGGTTCCGTGCTCTGCCTCTTGCTCAGAAGCCAGGCCCACTTGGATGCCCTCGGCGCCGGCTACAACCGGCCTCGCTAACCGCCGAGGGCTCCATCTCTCACTGGCCTGCTCCTCCTCTCTGCAGGTGCACTCCGGCTGCTCCACAGCCGTGACGGGGTACCTGGGAGCGGCTGGCGCCACATCTGGGGCAGACTTCCAATCGTGTGCCACCTCCGTTGCGGCCGGGCGGACTGCCGGAGCCGACATCATCACCGTAGCGGCTGGGCGGACTGCCGGAGCCAGGTGAGATGTCATCGGGGTTGCGGCTACTGCTTGTCCAGGAACGGAATTAGGCAAAGTCCTGGCGTCCCTGCCTTTACAGTCCTGGTCACATGAACTGCAGTTCCTTCCTCCTGCTCCCCCTTGGTACTCGGGAGCAGTCCTTCTAGCAACTTTTAAAGTTTTCCTTTCGCTTCCGGTCCTCCGGAGCTTCAATTCTGCCCGCGTTCTCAGGGGGCGGAGCCTCTTTTTCGCGCCCACCGCTTGGGGAAGAAGGCGCTGGGCGGGAGATTTTCAAGCCCAAAATGGCGGCATAGATGGCGACTTTCAAAATTTTTGCAGCGGAGCACCGCTGACAGTCCAGAACAAGGCGCACTTCCTCCAGGTAACTGGATGGGTTCGATCCTGTTCGTGACGCCAAATGTGTCGTCCGGGGACCAGGGGTACTCAGATCCGGGCCACGAGGTCATTTCTGTGGGTATTACGGTGGCGTGACCCGGTCTGTGATCCCAGGCTCCACAGTAAAAATGGGGTAAGGTAAGGGAGATTGTCCGTGACGCCACCCACGGGTTGTGGTGATGGTGGACACCACCGCTGCGATGAAGGTCCGGGACTCCCGAGAACGGTGTTGGGATGCAGCTTTGGATGTTAACCCCTCCGTGGGTAGGGGCAGTTGGTCCCGGGGCCCGTTCCGGGATAAGCAGGGAGCAGGGCGCAGTGCTGCGGTGCGGTGCCCGAGGGCACGGGCGTACTCACAAGTATTTCACACAGAGTCACGGTGTCCGCAGCCTTCGGTACGGGGGTGTTAGTGTCCCACACACGGTGCAGCAGCTCCTGTTCTTTCCCTGCAGCCAGGTGCCTCTCTCGCCACTCTCTTCCTCTTTCTCCTCAGCCGGGAACGGGGAATCCACTCCCCTGCAGTGATCCGGGTCACCCTAGGTACCGGCGGGCCACTACCCTGCCCCGGCTACCTCTGGCCCCTTCCTCACTAACAGCCTGTCCCGGCCCTTTCGGAGCACGCTTCTCTCTCAGCCTGGGAGCTACAACTCCAGACTCCTCTCCTGTCTGTCTCTCCACACACTCTGCTCCAGCCCCTCCCCTCTGCTCTGTTTTTCTCTTACACTGGGGGATGTGGTTTGTCCTGCTGCACCGGTGTGGGATCAGGTTACCAAGGAGGATTAACTCTTTCTGTGACAACCTGGCTTTGCCAGGGCGTCACACATAACACGCCCGGACATCAGGAAAGAGGGAAAAACAGGCTGGTGGGGGGGCGGGGAATACGTGCATAACACGCCCGGACATTAGGAGAGAGGTGCACATGTCAATCAAAAAGTGCACGAAATTTCAAACTTTATAAAGTTCGATTTCGCTGCCTAAACACCCGAGCTGCACCCTGATGGTATGTACACAATGTGCCTGATAGTGCCAGTACTGCACTGGCTGTACCTTATACACGAAAATCCTGATGTTTGGTTCCCTTTAAACTGTCAGTTTCCACTGTGAGGAACATAGTAAGGAAATGGAAGAACACAGGTTCAGTTCTTGTTAAGCCCAGAAGTGGCAGGCCAAGAAAAATATCAGAAAGGCAGAGAAGAAGAATGGTGAGAACAGTCAAGGACAATCCACAGTCCACCTCCACAGACCTGCAGCATCATCTTGCTGCAGATGGTGTCACTGTGCATCGCTCAACAATACAGCGCATTTTGCACAAGAAGAAGCTGTATGGGAGAGTGATGCGAAGGAAGCCATTTCTGCAAGGACGCCACAAACAGAGTCGCCTGAGGTATGCAAAAGTACATTTGGACAAGCCAGTTACATTTTGGACGAAGGTCCTGTGGACTGATGAAACAAAGATTGAGTTGTTTGGTCATACAAAAAGGCGTTATGCATGGAGGCAAAAAAACACGGCATTCCAAGAAAAGCACTTGCTAACCACAGTAAAATTTGGTGGAGGTTCCATCATGCTTTGGGGCTGTGTGGCCAATGCCGGCACCGAGGATCTTGTTAAAGGTGAGGGTCGCATGGATTCAACTCAGTATCAGCAGATTCTTGACAATAATGTGCAAGTGAGAGAGCAATCAGTGACGAAGTTGACGTTACGCAGGGGATGGATATTTCAGCAAGACAATGATCCAAAACACTGCTACAAATCTACTGCATTCATGCAAAGGAACAATTACAATGTTCTGGAATGGCCATCCCAGTCCCCAGACCTGAATATCATTGAACATCTGTGGGATGATTTGAAGCGTGCTGTCCATGCTCGGCGACCATCAAACTTAACTGGAATTGTTTTATAAACAGGAATGGTCAAACATACCTTCATCCAGGATCCAGGAACTCATTAAAAGCTACAGAAAGCGACTAGAGGTTGTGATTTTTGCAAAAGGAGGATCTACAAAATATTAATGTCACTTTTATGTTGAGGTGCCCATACTTATAGTTACATAGTTACTTAGGTTGAAAAAAGACCTAGGTCCATCTAGTTCAACCTTCCATTATGCACCTGTCAAATTTAGTTTAAATGCAGATTGCACATTTTCTGTTAGTACAATAAACCTCATTTCAATTCAGAAATATTACTGAGTCCATCAGTTATTAGATATATGAAACTGAAATAGCTGTTGCAAAAACCAAAATTGTTATAAAGAAAAAGGTTAACATTAATAGGGGTGCCCAAACTTTTTCATATGACTGTATATATATATATATATATATATATATATATATATATATATACTGTATATTGTTTTCTTATTTTTTTTATTTACTGATCACACCTCAGCATATATATATATATATATATATATATATATATATATATATATATATATATATATATATATATATACAATTAGGTCCAGAAATATTTGGACAGTGACACAAGTTTTGTTATTTTAGCTGTTTACAAAAACATGTTCAGAAATACAATTATATATATAATATGGGCTGAAAGTGCACACTCCCAGCTGCAATATGAGAGTTTTCACATCCAAATCGGAGAAAGGGTTTAGGAATCATAGCTCTGTAATGCATAGCCTCCTCTTTTTCAAGGGACCAAAAGTAATTGGACAAGCGACTCTAAGGGCTACAATTAACTCTGAAGGCGTCTCCTCGTTAACCTGTAATCAATGAAGTAGTTAAAAGGTCTGGGGTTGATTACAGGTATGTGGTTTTGCATTTCGAAGCTGTTGCTGTGACCAGACAACATGCGGTCTAAGGAACTCTCAATTGAGGTGAAGCAGAACATCCTGAGGCTGAAAAAATAGAAAAAATCCATCAGAGAGATAGCAGACATGCTTGGAGTAGCAAAATCAACAGTCGGGTACATTCTGAGAAAAAAGGAATTGACTGGTGAGCTTGGGAACTCAAAAAGGCCTGGGCGTCCACGGATGACAACAGTGGTGGATGATCACCGCATACTTTCTTTGGTGAAGAAGAACCCGTTCACAACATCAACTGAAGTCCAGAACACTCTCAGTGAAGTAGGTGTATCTGTCTCTAAGTCAACAGTAAAGAGAAGACTCCATGAAAGTAAATACAAAGGGTTCACATCTAGATGCAAACCATTCATCAATTCCAAAAATAGACAGGCCAGAGTTAAATTTGCTGAAAAACACCTCATGAAGCCAGCTCAGTTCTGGAAAAGTATTCTATGGACAGATGAGACAAAGATCAACCTGTACCAGAATGATGGGAAGAAAAAAGTTTGGAGAAGAAAGGGAACGGCACATGATCCAAGGCACACCACATCCTCTGTAAAACATGGTGGAGGCAACGTGATGGCATGGGCATGCATGGCTTTCAATGGCACTGGGTCACTTGTGTTTATTGATGACATAACAGCAGACAAGAGTAGCCGGATGAATTCTGAAGTGTACCGGGATATACTTTCAGCCCAGATTCAGCCAAATGTCGCAAAGTTGATCGGACGGCGCTTCATAGTACAGATGGACAATGACCCCAAGCATACAGCCAAAGCTACCCAGGAGTTCATGAGTGCAAAAAAGTGGAACATTCTGCAATGGCCAAGTAAATCACGAGATCTTAACCCAATTGAGCATGCATTTCACTTGCTCAAATCCAGACTTAAGACGGAAAGACCCACAAACAAGCAAGACCTGAAGGCTGCGGCTGTAAAGGCCTGGCAAAGCATTAAGAAGGAGGAAACCCAGCGTTTGGTGATGTCCATGGGTTCCAGACTTAAGGCAGTGATTGCCTCCAAAGGATTCGCAACAAAATATTGAAAATAAAAATATTTTGTTTGGGTTTGGTTTATTTGTCCAATTACTTTTGACCTCCTAAAATGTGGAGTGTTTGTAAAGAAATGTGTACAATTCCTACAATTTCTATCAGATATTTTTGTTCAAACCTTCAAATTAAACGTTACAATCTGCACTTGAATTCTGTTGTAGAGGTTTCATTTCTAATCCAATGTGGTGGCATGCAGAGCCCAACTCGCGAAAATTGTGTCACTGTCCAAATATTTCTGGACCTAACTGTATATATATTATATATTTATATTAAAAAAAAACACAGTATACAGTATATACAGATTACTGCATGACTGGTATATGACACACTGTGATTCAGACATCACATATTGGTATATATCCTCTCATGCCTGTAGTCACAGTATATCATATACCAGATCTAGGAAAATAGAAAATACAGCCTGCAGGCTACATCTGACCCTCTGACTGCTCCAGTCCAGCCGAGACAGTCAAAAGGCTGAAATCAGTGGCCCACGGGCCGCACTGTACCCTCCCACCCCCATGTCATGCTTCATGATGTCACCGCTATCCCCAGACTCAAGATGCAGATAGCAGTATATACATTGGTGGAGACCGGAGCCGCCGATTCCTTCTTTTACCAATTAGCGAGTGTGACTGAGACAGCGGATGTGATGACGTCACCCCATCCTTGTCTGCTGTATGGAGTCAGCGCACCAGATGCCGGAGCAGAGCGCCAGGAAATGAGAGCCAGGGAAGGATTGTTTTTATATGTGTACTAGAAGGTGGCCCGATTCTAACGCATCGGGTATTCTAGAATTTACGTATTGTGTAGTTAATGTATGATTTTTGTTATATATATAGATGTTGTTGTGTGTAGTTGCCAAATGTTTGTGTAGGGCGCTGTAAATGTTCTTGGTGATGTCTGGGTGTGGGGGGGGGTGAGAGCGGTGTTGTTTGTGTGTTGCGTTGTTTGTGGAGCGCTGTGTGTCTGCAGTGTTGTGTGTGTGTGGTACTGTGTGTGTTGCGCAGTTTATGTGTGTGTGTGGGGGGGTGCGTGTGTGTGTTTTGGGGGAGGTATCTTTTGTGCAATGTGTGTGTGTTGCGCGGTATGTGCGTATATTTGTGTATGCCGCGGTGTTTGTGTGTTGTGTGTGTGCGGCGTTGTCTTTGTGTGTGTGGGTGTCTGTGTAAAAGGGTGTTTGTGGTTCCCAGTGTGTGTGTGGTCTGTTGTGCGGTGCGTGTGTGGCGGTGTGTGTGTGTTTTGGGGGGAGGTGTGCACCCCCCATCGTTCTGCATCCCCCATGCTGCACACCCCCATCGTGCTCCATCCCCTATGCTGCGCACCCCACGTCGTGCTCCATCCCCCATGCTACGCACCCCCATCGTGCTCCATCCCCCATGCTGCGCACCCCTAATTGTGTTTCATCCCCCCATTCTGGGCACCCCCCATCGTGCTCCATCCCCCATGCTGCATCCCCTATTGTGCTCCATCCCCCATGCTGCACCCCCCATCGTGCTCCATCCCCCATACTGCACACCCCCATCGTGCTCCATCCCCCATGCTGCGCACCCCCCATCATGTTTCATCCCCCCCATTCTGGGCACCCCACATCGTGCTCCATCCCCCATGCTGCACCCCCCATTGTGCTCCATCCCCCATGCTGGGAACCCCCATCATGCTCCATCCCCCATGCTGCGCACCCCCCATCGTGTTTCATCCCCCCATTCTGGGCACCCACCATCGTGGTCCACCCCCCATGATGCACCCCTCATCGTGCTCCATCCCTCATGCTGCACCCCCCATCGTGCTCCATCTCCCATGCTGCGAACCCCTCAGAGATGAGAATAATAGGAGGATTATAATAGGAGGAGTATAATGGGAGGAGTTGTCCTGGGGAAGAGGTGTACAGGTGCCCAACGTGTGCGGGGAGTGTGGCCGAGCGGGCATAGTGTAAGGGGGGCGTGGCCTAGCGGGCATCGTGTGAGGGGGCATGACCTAGTGGCATCGCGTGAGGGGGCATGACCTAGCGGCGTGTGCGGGGGGCGTGGCCTAGCGGGTATCGTGCGTGGGGGGGTGGCCTAGCGGGCATCGCATGCATCGTGTGCGGGGGCGTGGCCTAGCGAGCACCGCGTGTGGGGGCGTGGCCTAGCGTGCATCGGGGGCGTGGCCTAGCGGGCATCGCGTGCGGGGTCGTGGCCTAAGAGGCGTCGCGTGTGGGGGTCGTGACCTAGCAGGCACCGTGTGCGGGGGTGTGGCCTAGCGGGCATAATGTGTGGGAGGCGGGGCCTGGCCAAACGGCCAAACCATGCGGGGGCGGGGCCGAGCCGAGCGGCCAATCTGTGTGGGGGGGCGGGGCCAAGCCGAGCCCAGCGGCCAATCCGTCGGTTGTCGCTGTAAGGACACAATGTCACTGTAACGACACAATTTTGGAGCAAGACAGACAGACAGCAGACAGACAGAATAAGGCAATTATATATATAGATGGGATATGTGCCTGCATATAGGAGGGAAGGCGGGGCTCATACTGAATTTAGGGCGACTGTGTGGGAGCTCATGCTGAATATGAGGCTTATACTGTATATCGGGGGAGGGGGTGTCAGCGTGCTTAATTCTGCTCAATATTAAATGACACAATTCATATTCATATAAAATAATTTATATGTTAATATTAATATTGAGCAGAATTAGGTTTCAGCCTATTGGTTCGGCCTCCAAACCAGTCACCGTCTTTCATGTGGCCCCTTGGGATAATTAGTTGCCCACCCTTGTTATATAGTGTATAGATTAGTATATGTGGTATAGTACGGTATGTGGCAGACATCCAATGTTATATAATATGTGATGGTAGAATTAGTATTACATCGCATGCCTGTAGTTAATATCATATCATAACAGCACGATGGAATTAATGGTGCTCTATAAATAAATAATAATAACAATAATAATAATATCATACACCAGTCACACACTCTCCTGTATACTTGTAAGTATGGATATCAGATATTATATACAAGATAATATGTGACTGGTGTAATGTCTGATATTATGTACTTATAATATATCGGATGTCTGCAGTCAATATATCATACACCATTCAAATATTCTCCTGTACACTGTATGTGGTATACTATATACGATACCATATGTTATATACAGATATGTAACTGGTGGTGTAATATCTGATTTCTGTAATCATAGTGTATATACATACACACACACACACACACACACACACCAGTCCTGTATTCTCCTGTATACTGGGTGCAATATCCTATATACAGACACCAGATGTTATAAACAGATTATATGTGACTGGTGTAATATCTGATATTTTGCAGTCACAGTGCATGATATACTATCACATATTATCCTATAGCTGACATCTAATGTCTGTAGTCACTGTATATCATATACTGATCTATCTCTGAAGGAGATTGTGGTATCCAGAGATCTGAAGTTATATACAGTGCCTACAAGTAGTATTCAACCCCCTGCAGATTTAGCAGGTTTACACATTCGGAATTAACTTGGCATTGTGACATTTGGACTGTACATCAGCCTGGAAGTGTGAAATGCACTGCAGCAAAAAAGAATGTTATTTATTTTTTATTTATTTTTTTAAATTGAGAAAAGTTTATTCAGAGGGTCATTTATTATTCAACCCCTCAAACCACCAGAATTCTGTTTGGTTCCCCTAAAGTATTAAGAAGTATTTCAGGCACAAAGAACAATGAGCTTCACATGTTTGGATTAATTATCTCTTTTTCCAGCCTTTTCTGACTAATTAAGACCCTCCCCAAACTTGTGAACAGCACTCATACATGGTCAACATGGGAAAGACAAAGGAGCATTCCAAGGCCATCAGAGACAAGGTAGTGGAGGGTCACAAGGCTGGCAAGGGGTACAAAACCCTTTCCAAGGAGTTGGGCCTACCTGTCTCCACTGTTGGGAGCATCATCCGGAAGTGGAAGGCTTATGGAACTACTGTTAGCCTTCCACGGCCTGGACAGCCTTTGAAAGTTTCCTCCCGTGCCGAGGCCAGGCTTGTCCGAAGAGTCAAGGCTAACCCAAGGACAACAAGGAAGGAGCTCCGGGAAGATCTCATGGCAGTGGAAATATTGGTTTCAGTCAATACCATAAGTAACGTACTCCACCGCAATGGTCTCCGTTCCAGACGAGCCCGTAAGGTACCTTTACTTTCAAAGCGTCATGTCAAGGCTCGTCTACAGTTTGCTCATGATCACTTGGAGGACTCTGAGACAGACTGGTTCAAGGTTCTCTGGTCTGATGAGACCAAGATCGAGATCTTTGGTGCCAACCACACACGTGACGTTTGGAGACTGGATGGCACTGCATACAACCCCAAGAATACCATCCCTACAGTCAAGCATGGTGGTGGCAGCATCATGCTGTGGGGCTGTTTCTCAGCCAAGGGGCCTGGCCATCTGGTCCGCATCCATGGGAAGATGGATAGCACGGCCTACCTGGATATTTTGGCCAAGAACCTCCGCTCCTCCATCAAGGATCTTAAGATGGGTCGTCATTTCATCTTCCAACAAGACAACGACCCAAAGCACACAGCCAAGAAAGCCAAGGCCTGGTTCAAGAGGGAAAAAATCAAGGTGTTGCAGTGGCCTAGTCAGTCTCCTGACCTTAACCCAATTGAAAACTTGTGGAAGGAGCTCAAGATTAAAGTCCACATGAGACACCCAAAGAACCTAGATAACTTGGAGAAGATCTGCATGGAGGAGTGGGCCAAGATAACTCCAGAGACCTGTGCCGGCCTGATCAGGTCTTATAAAAGATGATTATTAGCTGTAATTGCAAACAAGGGTTATTCCACAAAATATTAAACCTAGGGGTTGAATAATAATTGACCCACACTTTTATGTTGAAAATGTATTAAAATTTAACTGAGCAACATAACTTGTTGGTTTGTAAGATTCATGCATCTGTTAATAAATCCTGCTCTTGTTTGAAGTTTGCAGGCTCTAACTTATTTGCATCTTATCAAACCTGCTAAATCTGCAGGGAGTTGAATACTACTTGTAGGCACTGTACAGGATATTTGACTGTTACATATTATGCTGAGTATACAGAATATCAGATATTACCAGTGCATATTATCCTGTATATACCATCTGATGTCTGTATATTACATCCAGTATACAGGAGAATACATGTCTGGTGTATGATATACTGTGAATACAGACATCTGGTATTATATACAAGATGACATTTTATTGTCTGTGGTCATAGTATAGTATAATCCTCCCCGACCCCTTACATTCTGTGTAAATGTTAATGTATTGCAGTATCAGTGGGTTAATATATTCCTCTATTGCCTTCTCCAGTGTCCAGCACGGCTGCGCTGCTCTTTTGAGTCACGTGATGCCAGTTCAGACTCTGTCGATCACTTTGCTTTGTGTGTGAGTGACGTCTCTCAGTGTAAGTGTGGCGCCCTGGACAAGCCAGGTTGTCACAGGTACTACAGCAACACACCCCACACCCCGGCTAGGCACACCGAAGTCAGACAAAATCCTTGTTGCCTCCCTCCAGGGGCTGATGCCCACACCAGGGGGTGGAGCCAGGTGGTTGGCCCCACCCGCCGAGGAGTTCACAGTCCTGGAGGCAGGAAAAGGAAGTTCAGTGTAGTTGGAGTGTAGTTTGGAGAGCAGTCAGATTAGTTGGAGAGTGAAGTGGTAGAGGAGCAGACTGACCGTGTCCGGGTGCGTGGCCCGGGCACATACAGCAAGGTTGGCAGACGGTGGTGACCGTCTGCAGGAGAGGCCAATTGGAGTGAACTGTAAGGACCGGGGACGGGCGGTGGCCCGCCGGTACCAGATCGGGGAACGAAGAGAAGCCAGCATCATTCGGCAGGGCTTACGGACCCCGACCAGGCTTGGAGTCGCTGTAAAACCGGTCAAATCCATTAGCGAAGGGAACCTCCTGGGTTTCCCAGCAGTCAAGACCCGATTGAAGGCAACAGCTCACACCGTGAAGGGAAACACAGTCACCGCCAAGGCTACAGTTCCCAGGGCCAGAGCCTGCGGGCAAAAGGGGCTCCCTCAGCATCCATCTAAGCTGGGGAGCGGGTTACCGGTGGGAAGCCATCAGTACCACAAACAAACCAAAGGTGAAGGGAAAGACAGTCACCATCAACCTACCGGGAGCAGAAACCACCACAGCCATCAGGGGGCCCTGTCCATCCAGCCGTGTGTTTTACCAAGGACTTTGCATTCGTCATTGGCTGAGTGAGTACCACTGTGCCGTGCGGCACCGCGCTGCCCCCGCGACCCTGCACCTCACCAGGCCCCGTAACCCACCTGCTACACATCCCTCCCTCACCGGGCCCCGGGACAACCAACCCCCCCTACCCACGGAGGGGAAAACAACAACTGCGCTGCTCCCTGTCATCGCTCCCGGGATCCCCGTCCAGAGCAGCGGTGGTGTCACAACCTCACCACAACCGTGGGTGGCGTCACGGACAATCAAATCCCCAAAACCAATCCCCTTTTTACTCACGGGCGAGGAGCGCCGCTCGAGTCCCTGGATCCAGCCCACCGCTCGAGCCACCGAGCAAGCGAAGCAGTAGCCGTGCCGGACCCGAGCAGTGGGAGAGCGCAGCACCCTCCTCCGCCCGCGACAACTTGGCGTCACGAACAGGATCTTACCGCTCTGCCGTCTGGTAGAGGTGCGCCTTGTGACCGCCGGAGGTGTCCGGCCGAAAATTTTGAGAAGCCGCCATCTTGGGCGCGAAAAATCCCCGCTCAAGCGTCTTCCCGAGCAGTGGAGGCGTGAAAGCCGAAACCCCGCCCCTGTAGAGGAGGAGCCGGAAAAAGACTAAGGGGTACGGATGGCGTCTGGCCACATGTGAACCGCGGCTGTGAAAGCAGGGACTTCAGGACTCTGCGGCGATTTTCTGGTTCCTGGAAAGTACCGTTACCAACATGTCTGCTCCGTCCAACTACGCAGAGGTTACGGAGCCGGTGCCCGGAACAGCGGCATGGCTCAGGGCCCGAACGGCGGGGATCTGCCGCCGCTACCGGAGTCAGATATGTCTGCTGATGGAGCAGTGGACCGCGGAGGTGGAAGAGGTAGCTGCGGTCGCCCGGGTGTACGGAATGGAGGCCATGATGGAGGAGCTGGTGAGTGACCCACGCCCCTGTGTCCCCGAGGGACCGGCCACTGCGGCTGAGGGACCCGGTCTACCCCTGGCCCCCATGCCATCTCTGTCTTCCCCGCCCGTGCACCCCGCTGATGCTGGTCCGTCTGGCGTACACCCCCTCGTAACGGTAGCCGAAAGAGTGGCGAGCCCGGAGACTGCGGCAGCTGGCGGCAACCCGCCTGGCGCAGGGACAGATGATAGTGACTCCGGACCTGACACAGAGCCTGTTTCAGAGGAGGACGAAGGAGTCGTCGCCTTGGATGGCATGGAGGCCACTTACATTCCCCGGAGTGGAAATAACGGATTCCGGGCGGCCCTTCCTCGTCGCACCCGCTATGCGCTGGAGGGGCTGGTGCCCGTGTTCTTCCACCCAGGGCCGGGTGAGGAGGACGAAAGTGAGCAGTGATGGCAGCGGAGCTCCGCTGCAAGTTGTCCCCGTTGGGACCATCAGCACCGTTATTGTTGAAAGTTTGAATGATAAGTAAATCAACAGAAGTTATCTGATTGGAGCTTTCATTAAACCGGCCGTTGCCGGCAACTGGTCCCCGTAGGGACCTCTTGAAACCATTGCGTATAAACTGCTACGGACACGCCCGAGAACTGGCAGGGCAACTACAAACTTGTGGCATGTAAAGAAATGTTGGCTTGATACCGTGACCGCCATCTAAGCTGGGGAGCAGTACCACAAACAAACCAAAGGTGCAGGGAAAGACAGTCACCATCAACCTACCGGGAGCAGAAACCACCGCAGCCGTCAGGGGGCCCCATCCATCCAGCCGTGTGTTTTACCAAGGACTTTGCATTCGTCATTGGCTGAGTGAGTACCACCATGCCGTGCGGCACCGCGCTGCCCCCGCGACCCTGCACCTCACCAGGCCCCGTAACCCGCCTGCTACACATCCCTCCCTCACCGGGCCCCGGGACAACCAACCCCCCTACCCACGGAGGTGAAAACAACAACTGCGCTGCTCCCTGTCATCGCTCCCGGGATCCCCGTCCAGAGCAGCGGTGGTGTCACAACCTCACCACAACCGTGGGTGGCGTCACGGACAGTCAAATCCCCAAAACCAATCCCCTTTTCACTCACGGGTGAGGAGCGCCGCTCGAGTCCCCGGATCCGGCCCAAAGCTCGAGCCACCGAGCAGCGAGCAAGCGAAGCAGTAGCCGTGCCGGACCCGAGCAGTGGGTGAGCGCAGCGCCCTCCTCCACCCGCGACATAAGTCTATGGAGCCTTGTTCTGGACCTCATTCTGACACTACATAGACTTACATTGTAAAAGCCACTTCTGTATTGTGTAGAGCGGTGTGTGACCCGGAGAGTGAAGAGCCATCAGGTGACTCAGGAGTGGACTGGAGCGGCGCTGGACACCGGAGAGGCGCTGGACACCGGAGAAGACAGTGATCGGAGGGTATATTAATAGATTGACACTATACTAACATTTACACAGGTTTAGAGAAGTTACTGTGCGAATTCTTTAAATAGACGGTTTTGTCTGTTTTACAATGGAGCTGTGTATATCTGAATCAATTCTGAGTACAACATGCAATTTCCAAGCCACACACTTTTTTCCTAACACTGTTTTCTGAGCTCTATATAGATTTCTGTAGTCACTATGTGACAGCAGACTGATGAATGGTGATAGAGCGCTGTGCGCACTGTCAGGATTCCTCTGTATTCCCAGGATAGGTCATCAATGTCTGATTGGATTGGGTCCAGCCCTCTGCCAATCGGCTATTCTAGGTGCCAGCAGTGGCAGCAGATGGCTGGAGTGCTCAATTTTGCCCCATCTTCTGATAGAGGCCATGGCCCGATATTGCACATCCGCTCCTATTCAAATCAATGAGGCGTATGTGCAGTACCCGGCAAACCTATGCTCATATGACCGTCCACTCTCACCACTGACATAAGAGAATCCTAAAAGTGTGCAGAGCATGTGTTGCGAGAATTCAGAAGTTTGCAGTTACCTAGAGTGACTACAATCTTTCATCATAAACCTGGATTACCCCTGTAATTATAACATTAAGCTCTGTAGCCCAGTCATAACAGCATGTAATACACTGCCTATCAGGATTCAGCTCTGCATTCTGGCTCCAGCAGTCATTACATGGCTGCTCCACTCATATGCGGTTTTCATATTTAGTCATGTGACAATTAGCTTCTCCTTCTACTTCTCTGATTTTCATTGAATAATGAGAGAGTTCGGAAGAGCAGCTCATCCACATGTGACTGAGTGTGCAAATCATATATGAATGAGCGGTCACATGACAACTACCGAAACTGCGCGGAGGGGGGGAGGGGGTGCGCTGAACTGAATTCTTGCCCTGGGTGCCAGAAAGCCTAGATACACCTCTGCTTTGTGTATAGTCTGTACAAGGTATCTTTTTGTCATAGCTGGTGGGTTTACTGGGCCCTGAGAGAGTCACATGCTCATTGCCTTGCAAGTGACCAGGCATGTGGAATGGAGATCTGGTTGGTGGAAGACAGGGCCCAAAAGGTGGATATAAATGCTTGGAAATATTTGATGATGATGATAATAATAATAATAATAATAATAATAATAATAATAATAATAATAATAATAATAAAAAAGATGCTGTGACCATTTGTCTACCCAACATTGGTTTATGGTGTGAGTTATTTCACTGGTAATTTGGTAAGTGTTCAAAGATCATTTCTGCATTCACTGATATTTAAGGCTGGAGGCAGTCTTGAATCGTGGTGTCTGCAAAGCAAAAACAAAATCACCATTTACTGTTTGCAGACATGTTTGCTGACATGGCTCCCATGAGAATGGTAAGACCTCTTCTGAGACGCAAGGCCATTTATAAATTCTACTCTACTTGTTAATTTTTATTGTGAGAATGTCTAAGATATGCCATTTTGTGTTTATATTTTTAATTTATTTTTTTTAATCTGTTTGTGTTACCTTAGTGTAATGCTGTATATTGAACAAGAACATCACAGTCACTGCTTCTGGGTGCAACCCTACTTCTGGAGTATCCTGATAAGGAACACTTCTTGAATCTACCATGTTTCCCTGAAAATAAGACACTATCTTATATTATTTTTTGCCCCAAAAAATGGCCTAGGGCTTATTTTCAGGGTATGGCTTATCCTCGGCCAAACACGAGTTTATCCCCCAAAAAAGGCAGGCCCCCTCCCCATGGACCCATCTGCGTCACTCCCAGGTCCCCTTGCGATCCTCGGCAGGTGCTCCCAGAAGATGTGCTCCACAACGGTCCTCCTATGCTAACGGCCGGCTCTCACATACACATCAGATCGCACACACAATCCACATCAGATCGCGCACACAATCACACATCAGATCGCACACATCAGATTGCACACACAAAACATCCGATGATACCTACCGTGTTTCCCTGAAAGTAAGACAGTGTCTTACATTCTTTTTACCCCCAAAAGTGCCACTATGTCTTACTTTCGGGGTATGTCTTATATTGGAAAAAATCCCACAGCAATCGCAGCAAGTCTCCATGCAATGTACCGTATGGGGACTTGCCGCGATTGCGCCCTAAGTGTACCGCAAGTTAAGGAAACTTAACCACCCGCGGCTGCACATGAGGTCATTGAGCCTGCGTGATTTTGTATGTTGTCCATGGTCCTGATGGACCACGGACAACATTACTGCAACATTTCAACATTTCTCGGTAGCCGAGCGTTCAGCTGAGCGCCCGACCGCCGGCATGTGTCAGCTCTCAGCTGAGCGCTCAGCCGCCGGCATGTCAGGGCATTCAGCTGAGCGCCAGACCGCCGGCATGTGTCAGCTCTCAGCTGAGCGCTAAGCCGCCGGAATGTCAGGGCGCTCAGCTGAGAGCTGTCACATGCCGGCGGCATGTCAGGGCTCTCAGCTGAGCGCTCGGCCGCCGGCATGTCAGGGTGCTCAGCTCAGCGCTCGGCCGCTGTAACTGTACTGTAAAGAAGAAAAAAAAAAAATTTTTTACTACGTCTTACTTTCAGGGTACGTCTTACATTAGCCGACCCCCCAAAACCCCCACTACGTCTTACTATCGGGGGTGTCTTACTATCGGGGAAACACGGTATTGTTTCTGGTCGGCAGGGGAACCTGGGATGCAGTGCAATGGAGCGCAAGGACCTCCAGTGGAATGCATTGATGCATTGCACTGCAGGTCCTCGATGTGGTCCTCCACAGTTTCTCGTGCTCCATTGCATTGCGTCCCAGGTTCCCCTGCTAGCCATAAGCAATAGGTGTCATCGGATCTTGTGTGTGTGCGATCTGATATGCGTGTGTAATCTGATGTGTGTGTGCAATCTGATGTGTGTGCGATTTGATGTGTGTGTGTTCTACCACAGCTCCTTGATGCGTTCTGCTGCAGTTGCTCCCGTTCAGGTCCTGGTGAGTATGATTGTGGGATATTCTGTCTTCTTTCTTCTCTCTTTTGGGGCTGTCTGCTTTCTATAATGAAGTGCCCTGCAATATTCCTTAACTTTTTAGCTGCAAAGAAACTTCATTATTGTACGGCAACTACGGCTTATTTTCAGGGTAGGGCTTATATTTAAGCTTTACTTCAAAAAGACTGAAAATTCCAGCAAGGGCTTATTTTCGGGGTAGGGCTTATTTTTGGGGAAACACGTTATATCCTGATTTTTGCAAGTTTGTTTTTTCACCTTCAAACTTTGATCATGTGATTTTTTTGTTAATGATGTTTTGAATATTTTTGCAGATACCCTGATAAATTATTCTCATTTTTTCGGCTTACCATCAATGCCTTTCACAATTTGAATATCCAATTAGTCTCTATATAATGACCATTTACTGTTCAATACTTAGAAATCACCAGAAATTACATGTTAGACTCAATTATAAAGAGAATGTGCCAATTACCTCTAAAATGGTTAAAAAATTATATATTTTTTTAAGATATTTAAATTTAAACATTTGCATAAAATAAACAAGGAGTCTAAATGGGTGGATATAAAAGAACCAGGTACATTAATTATTTGTTTTGAAAAAAAGATCATATCAAATGTTACCAAACCGCAGTATACATCAGATCAATTGTGCAATGTGCCATCCATAGAACATAAGGTGCAATTCAATAAACTTGTGCAATTCAATGCATATAAAGTGATGGTCAATAGAGTCCCTCTTATTTTGATACACAGCCAAGATAAGCACATGACTGGGGGCTGCAGCCTGTATGCTTTATCATCACTAGGTATCACAATCTAAGGGGACTGTAAGCCAAAGTATTTATTTATATATTTACACCACTATAGGGATGCAGACAGCGTGTGTGATTCCAACTAATCACAGACGCTGTCACACAGGGTGGGGATGCGGGCTGACTGCAACCAAACACACACGCTGGGACTGATTGTGGGCGGGGAATCAGTGAATATGTATGAGGGTTAATCAGCGGACCCAAAAGTAGTGTTACAGCCATTTACAGCACAATGTTTGGGTCCCCATAGACTTATATGGGGTTTGGCATCCAGGCAGATTTTTGGGTTCAAGTGCAGTCCCAAACCAGACTTTTTTTTTAAAGTACGTCAGGACAAGGGATGGGCGAACCCGAACTGTAAAATTCGGTGTCCGTACTGAACACATGGTGTTCGTGCACACGAACACGAGCTTTCTGGGCCGTTCATGTTACAGTTTGTGTAACCGTTCGGGTCCAGGAGCTGTTAAAAAAAGCACGTTATTAAAAAAACATTCTGATCATACTTACAGGTCCCACAACGCGTCCATCAGACTCTGCCTCCCAGCGCTTCTGCTTTCGCGTCCGTCCGAACATTGCTGTGCCCTCCGGTAAGCAACTCTGACTAAAAGAGCCTGCCGTGACCTTGACGTCATACCCATGTGACCAGTCACGTGTGAATGTTGTATTACCTCATTGGCTACAGACTGGTCACGTGAGTATGACTTTATCACAGGTCCTAGCACGCCGCGATGTGAGTGTCATCGCATCACGGCGCACATTCTCCTGCATGTATGTCCACAGCTGAGGCGTTGCTGTCGGGAGAGTGGGGTGATGCACTGCGAGACGCAAGTGCAATCATACCGTCACTGTTAGCCTCTGCATCGCTCTGACCAGAATGATGCAGCAGACCTGACATGGCTCTCTGTGCTTCGCACTGTGTATAGACTGTCTATGCACAAGATGAAGCAGAGTTGACATTGCTCTTTGCTTCACACTGTGTATAGACTGTGCACAGTGATGAAGCTGACATGACTGTCCCTGTGGATTACGTCGGACTGAGGATTTTTTTATAATAAAGGTGGAGTCTCTAAATGTTTTTTGTTTTATTTCTAATATAAAAAAAAATTCTATGTGTTGTGTTTTTTTTACTGTTTCCTAGAAATTCATGGTGGCCATGTCTAATTTGGCGTGACACCATGAATTTCAGGCTTAGTACCATATGAGGATACAAAGCTGGTATTAACCCCTGTACTACCCAGCGAGCCACAGCCATCACGGCCGCTGGACGAAGCGAGTAAAGCACCTGAAATGGCGCTAAGAAACAATGCGCCATTTCCAGGGGCGGCTGCGGGCTGCCGAGAATCCCAGCCCCAAGCTGCCTTTACCTGACCGGCGATCAAAATACGGTGGGAGCCCACGCATTTTTTTTAAATAAAAAAAAAAATGGGCTTCCCTGTATTTTGATTGCCAGCCAAGGTAAAGACAGGCAGATGGGGGTGGCAGCCCGTAGCTGTCTTCTTTATCTGCGCTTAGAATAAAAAATACCGTGGAGCGCTACATCATTTTTTTAATGATATATTTATTTTTACAGTACTGTGTTGTCAGGCAATCAAAATATACAGGGAAAGAGGTGATCCAGCTCAGCTGTGGCAAGGTCCGGCATGCAGGGATAACACTCTGGTAGTGCAGGGATCCAATAGAAGAAAAAAGATAATCCAGCTTCCGGAATAATATAAAATCTTGTGCATGCGCATCCCAGAAAAAGAGTGTTTTATGTGATTTTTTTATATTTATATATATATATATATATGTGGAAGAAAAAAAAAAGAGAAAAAAATTATTGTATGTTCATGCATATATGATTTTTTTTCTCTTGTACATAATTTTCTTTGTTCACTTTTTGTGGAATATTTTGTATCATGTGTGTTTTGTATGTAATCTACCCTGTTTGTAATAGCACATGTGTTTTTCTGATTAAACTCACCCCTCCCATTGGTAGGAGGGAGTTTAAAAGCTTGTGGGTAACATTCGTTTACTCAGAGAACGCAGGTAGCGTTCGAAAGGCGTTGCTGCACATGGGCTCCCTATTTTGTCCTTGTAATAATACATATTTTTTATGTCCTTTAAAATAAAGCTTGCACAAGATTTTAAGGGTAATCCAAGCAGCTACTGGCTGCTAACCCCAACTGCTTGGTGTTACCTTCACTGGCAATGGAAAATCCAGGGAAGCATTTTTGCCAAAAAAATTAAAAAAAAATGACGTGGGCTTCGCCATATTTTTGTATGCTAGCCAGGTACAGCAGACAGCAGGCAGGTACGGGCTGCACCCAACTGCCTATTTGTACCCGGCTGAGAACAAAAAATATAGGAAAGCCCCTTTTTTTAATTATTTCATGAATTTCACGAAATAATTAAAAAAAACCCCGACATTGGCATTGCCCCATTTTTGTGTTTAGCCAGGTACAACTAGGCAGCTGGGGATTGGAATCGCAGGTTGCTGTAGCACAGGTTGGCCCAAGCTTTCTGGACCCCTCCGCTGCTAATTGCAGTCTGCAGCTGCCCCAGAAAATGGCGCTTTCATAGAAGCGCCATCTTCTGGCGCTGTATCCAACTCTTCCAGTGGCCCTGGTAACGGGTGGCATGCTGGGTAATAAGGGGTTAATACTAGCTTTGTTTTACCAGCTAGTATTAAGCCAGAGATTCTTAATGTCAGGCCAAGTTTGACCTGGCCATTAAGAATCTAAAATAAAGGGTTAAAAAAAAGACACCACACAGAGAAAAAATATTTTATTAAAAATAAATACACAGACACACTTAGAGACTCCATGTTTATTATTCCCTCTCACCCCTCCACGATCCTGGTCTTCTGTATTCTTTCTCCTTCAACCCATGCAGCTCTGCTACATCAGACAGCACTACATGGGAGGAAAAACGCTCCTTCTCCCCCGTGCAGTCTAATCACTCAGTGAGTGAGCAGAGGCTGCGGGTTGTAAGCGGTGACGTCACCGCTGCCACCGTTGCAATAGTTACCTGACAAGAGTTACTATAGCAACGGTGATCTCCGATCACCTGATTCTCGGCGCCGCTATTCACCGGCTGTGGCAGCCAGTCCCTGCATGTGGGCTGCTCTGTAAAGAGCGATGACATGCAGGGACGGGCAGCTGACCATGTGCCCGAGCATCTCGCCAGTACACGGAGCACTGCGTACCGGCCAGATACACTGACAGGACCTAGCATGATGTCATAGCCATGTGACCAGTCTGTGGCCAATGAGATAATACACACGTGACTGGTCACATGCTATGACGTCACGGAAGGTCCTATCATTAGTGCTGGTTACCGGGAGGGTATAGCAATGATCGGAAGGAGATACGGTGGGAACCAGAGTCTGCAGGATGCGTCGCAGGACCTGTAAGTATAATGACAATGTTTATTATTAACTGTATTCTTTATTTTACGGCCCCCCCACCCCATCACATAACTGTAAAGTCCACGTTCGGTGTTCGGACGCACGTTTGTGTTATATCAGAACCCGAACGCGAACTTTACAAAACGTTTGGGTGAGTCTCTCGAACACGAACATCAGGGGGTTCGCCCATCCCTAGTCAGGACCCGCCAAACACGAACATCATGGGTTCTCCTAATCTTTAGTCATTGTGTAAGTTGTATCCATGTGCTATAGTGTCTTATTTCATATCCAGCTGATCATGTGGGTATGTTAAGCCAATCCTCCATAAATTATTTTGGACATAAAATAATGGGTTTAATTCCTATAAATATATTGATAATTTATGTACCACGTTATATAAACTATGTTAATGTTGTTATTAGAGATGACCGGGCAGGTTTAAGTTTGTTTCAGCGGGTTAGCTGAATTCTAAATTAAGTTTGGTTTGGGATCCGAACTTGAACTGGACCCCAATGGAAGTCACTAATTGAGCTGTTAGGGACTCCGCCTACATACAGCCAGCCATAAAGAGTTCTTTTCTGGGGGCAAGTGGGGGAGCTATTCCTTTTTTTTGGGGGGTGCACACTACATCAGATCATGCTGATTTCACCCCAAGTACGAGCCGTTCAAACTCTGCAATTAGCTCGCAGTCAGTTGAGAACTGAGCATACCCATGCACAGCGATGCTTGCGCGAGTGATGTTCATAGTAAAACACTCAAACTCCAAACCTGAGCTCTGTTTTTTCATAAAAATCCGAACATCGAACCTTGGGTTCTCTCATCTCATGTTGTTACTTCAATTATTTATTTCTAATGGTATGTTTTATCTGGTTTAATATTTAGACCCAACATGGATCTAGTTTGTAATAGGAAGATACACCAAGCTTCTCAAACAAGAAGATCCATCTTGGTCACCTCCCTTAATAAGTGGAGTAAAGGGGGCTTTACACGCAACAACATCGCTAACGAGATGTCGCTGGGGTCGCGGAATTCATGACGCACATCCGGCCTCGTTAGCGACGTCGTTGCATGTGAAACGTACGAACGACCGCTAATGATCAAAAATACCTAATCGTTGAATCATTGACATGTCGTTCTAATCCCAAATATCGTTGCTGTTGCAGTACGGAGGTTGTTCATCGTTCTTGAGGCATCACACATCGCTACTTGTGACACCCCAGGAACGAGGAACAACACCGTACCTGCGTCCTCTGGCAACGAGGTGGGCGTCACTTTCTTTTGGCTGCTCTCCGCCCCTCCGCTTCTATATGATGGCTGCCGTGTGACATCGCTGCGACGCCGCATGAACCGCCCCCTTACAAAGGTGGCGGTTCGCCGGCCACAGTGACGTCGCTAGGCAGGTAAGTACGTGTGACGGGTCCTAGCGATGTTGTGTGCCACGGGCAACGATTTGCCCATGACGCACAACAGACGGGGGCGGGTGCTTTCACCAGTGATATCGCTAGCGATGTCGCTGTGTGTAAAGCAGCCTTAACTCGTTCAATCCTTTGAACTTTCCATGATTATAAAATCCCATAATGTTTTTCCAAAAAATGTTTAGTGGCTGCTGAACATTTAGTAATTAATTTATTTCTTGCATCAGACAGGTGTCTACGTATTCTCTTCTTTAAAGGCCCTGTTGTACAGCCGACATATTGTAGTGCATATAGGTCACATGTAATAGGATATACTACAAAAGCTGTATTACAATTTATGAAGCTTTTGATGTTATAACTCTTTGTGGTGACAATAGAATGGAATGTTTTTGATGGGTCAGTATAATTGCAGCACATACAGATTGAATAGCCACAGTGAAAAATACTTTTTTTGGGAAGCAAAGTTGAAGTGTTTCTTGTTTTAAAAATAAGACTAGGGGACATGACAGACTCAAGAGTTGGAGATCTTTTTAGATTAGATAGATTTTTTTTAATTTTGGATCCTCGTATAAAATTAGTAATTGCTCTACAATTATATTCCTGATAAGATGAAATTGAGGACTGTATGCAGTACTAAACAAAATTACATTTGTCTGTTTATGGTTAGTGGTTTTTTGTCTGTCTTTTAGCAGATTATCAAAAAGGAGACAGTTGCACACTATAGTGCTAAGATATGTGGAACAATGAATATGGGAATATAGACATGGATTACTGCTATGAAAAAACATGTAAAAATTGAGATACTTAGCACATCAAATTTGCCAGATTTTTCTGCCCAATAGCCAGCGGCAAGTTAACCTCATGTTTGTTGGGTACCTATCAAACTAATGCCTCTATTTGGGTTAAAAAACCCCTACAATTTATGGGTGGACAGGAACCTGCAAATGGAGAATTAAAATCGCCTTAGGCTGAAGAGCAAGAGTGCTCAATCAGAAGGCATCACCCTGTAATCGAAGAAAAAGACTGATGGCACATCTTATCTTTCTAATGTGAACAGGTGCAAATTGAATATGAAACAAAGTAACAAAAAGGAGACAGTGGCACACTACAGTGTTAAGATATGTGGAACAATGAATATGGGAATATAGACATGAATTACCGGTATGAAAAAAATGTTAAAATTGAGATACGTTGGACTCACAGAAAATCTGGCAAATTTTGTGTGCGCAGTATCTCAATTTTTACATGTTTTTTCATAGCAGTAATGCATGTCTATATTCCCACAGGAATTCATTGGAAAACTGAACACATATCCGTACAATATCAAGTTGACCTCTGGATATAGCCAGGACACTATGAAATTTCTGGACATTTTGATTATGAGAGTTAAGAATAAATTTCTGGAAAAAGGATATACAGAAAGGAGACAGTTGTGAATAGTGTACTTTATACCACCTCAGCTGATCTGAAGCACTTAAAAGAAGACATTCCTTACAGACAGTTCCTTAGATTCAGAAAGAATTGATAGAAGACAAAGTTTTCCATCAAGAATCTAGGGAACTCTTTCGACGTTTTCTGGAGAGAGGTTAAAACAGTGAGAAAGAGTTTCACACATGCGCGTGCAACACAAAGGAACGATCTATGGAACTCAAAAACAGCAAGGGAAGAACAAGTGAGATTCATATCAACATTCAATGAATGACAAATCAGAATGAGGAATGCTCTGAAAAAGTCTTGGCGTCTCTTGACAACTGACCCAGCATGAAAGAAATGGATTACAAGTGATCCCTCAATCACGTTCAGAAGAGCAAAGAATCTGAAGGATGAATTGGTCCGGAGTTACCATCCAGGTAATTGCAGAAGTCCTAAATTGGAGTTTTATCCATGTTGAATGTATTTGGCTTGCCCCAACATGGTGACAACGACATCATTTGCATCCAGTGAAAATAAATAGTTGCAGATCCCACAACACTTGACATGTAATTCTGAGGGTGTAATATATCATGCAACATGCCATTGTGGTCTTATTTACGTGCAAATGACCATCTGGAAAGTTAGTTACAATAAAGGAATGAGTCCTTGATAATAGAAAAGCCTGGATGATGCAACATTAAACCAATCTCTAGATATTTTAAGTCATTTTATGGCTTAATTTTTATAAGTAATGGGGTTGTCCAGGTTTGAGATGAAAATCTGCAGTTACTATGTGACTGCAGACTTCTCAATTCTCACAGTGCGCATACTGCCCGCTGTCAGGATTCTCTGGTGCCGGCGGAGAGAGTGGGAGGTCACGAAACTGCAAGTATGTGATTTACATATATGTGGTAAAGTGCTGACTAGACATGCGTGGCCTCACTCAAAATGAATTGAGTGAGGCTGGACATGTCAAATCAGAATGTGGCCAGAAATATAAAAATCTCATACTTGCGCTCACATGACCGTGCACTATTGCCACTGGCACCAGAGAATCCTAAAAGTGTGCAGAGCATGCATTGTGAGAATTCAGAAGCCTGCAGTCACCTGGAGTCTCTGCAGAATTTCATCTCAAACTTAGACAAGCCCTTTACTTAAACAATTAAGCAGTGTATCTCACAATTTATGAATTGTTACTTGTGTACAGAATCAGAGTTAATAACAGCACCAGAACCAGCAGAGGTACAGAAATACATAATTGCAACACCCAACAGTACAGAAACACAGCATCACAACCACCAGCAGCACCGAAATTCATCATCAGAACCATCAGCAGCAAAGAAATACATCCATATCACCCTATCAGTTCAGAAACACAGCATCAAAACCCTCATTGGTACAGAAATACATCAGAGCCACAAGCAGAACATGGTACATCAATTGTAATGTCAGGTCAGATCCATACATATTTGTATTGCATGAACTGACAACTTCCAGTACATCCAGGGTGGGCCCCGGGCAAAAGAGTCTCAGTGGGCCCCATACACACTTAGAAACGCACATATACAATGCTGGCCAAAAGTATTGGCACCCCTGCAATTCTGTCAGATAATACTCAGGTTCTTCTTGAAAATGATTGCAATCACATATTCTTTGGTATTATTATCTTCATTTATTTTGCTTGCAATGAAAAAACACAAAAGAGAATGAAACAAAAATCATATCATTGATCATTTCACACAAAACTCCAAAAATGGGCCAGACAAAAGTATTGGCACCCATAGCCTAATACTTGGTTGCACAACTTTTAGCCAAAATAACTGCGAACAACCGCTTCCGGTAACCATCAATCAGTTTCTTACAATGCTCTGCAGGAATTTTAGACCATTCTTCTTTGGCAAACTGCTCCAGGTCCCTGAGATTTGAAGGGTGCCTTCTCCAAACTGCCATTTTGAGATCTCTCCACAGGTGTTCTATGGGATTCAGGTTTGGACTCATTGCTGGACACTTTAGTAGTCTCCAGTGCTTTCTCGCAAACCATTTTCTAGTGCTTTTTGAAGTGTGTTTGGGGTCATTGTCCTGCTGGAAGACCCATGACCTCTGAGGGAGACCCAGCTTTCTCACACTGGGCCCTACATTATGCTGCAAACTTTGTTGGTAGTCTTCATATTTCATAATGCCATACACACGGTCAAGCAGTCCAGTGCCAGAGGCAGCAAAGCAACCCCAAAACATCAGGGAACCTCTGCCATTTTTGACTGTAGGGACCGTGTTCTTTTCTTTGAATGCCTCTTTTTTTTTTCCTGTAAACTCTATGTTGATGGCATTTGCCAAAAAGCTCTACTTTTGTCTCATCTGACCAGAGAACATTCTTCCAAAACGTTTTATGCTTTCTCAGGTAAGTTTTGGTAAACTCCAGCCTGGCTTTTTTATGTCTCGGCGTAAGAAGTGGGGTCTTCCTGGGTATCCTGCCATACAGTCCCTTTTCATTCAGACGCCAACGGATAGTAGGGGTTGACACTGTTGTACCCTCGGACTGCAGGGCAGCTTGAACTTGTTTGGATGTTAGTCGAGGTTCTTTATCCACCATCCGCACAATCTTGCGTTGAAATCTCTCATCAATTTTTCTTTTCCTTCCACATCTAGGGAGGTTAGCCACAGTGCCATGGGCTTTAAACTTCTTGATGACACTGCGCACTGTAGACACAGGAACTTTCAGGTCTTTGGAGATGGACTTGTAGCCTTGAGATTGCTCATGCTTCCTCACAATTTGGATTCTCAAGTCCTCAGACAGTTCTTTCGTCTTCTTTCTTTTCTCCATGCTCAATGTGGTACACACAAGGACACAGGACAGAGGTTGAGTCAACTTTAATCCTTGTCAATTGGCTGCAAGTGTGATTTAGTTATTGTCAACACCTGTTAGGTGCCACAGGTAAGTTACAGGTGCTGTTAATTACACAAATTAGAGAAGCATCACATGATTTTTCAAACAGTGCCAATACTTTTGTCCACCCCCTGTTTTATGTTTGGTGTGGAATTATATCCAATTTGGCTTTTTGACATATATACATTTTTTTTCATTGCAGACAAATTAAATGAGATAATAATACCAAAGAATTTGTGATTGCAATCAATTTCAGGAAGAAACTGAGTATTCTCTGAGAGAATTGCAGGGGTGCCAATACTTTTGGCCAGCACTGTACATATTTAAAGATAAATTCACAAGAATACATCTAAATAGACAAATCTATACACAGTGATATACACTGACATACATAGATACACATCATACATGCACACACAGACACAGAGGTATTAATATGGAGAAGCCGTCAGCAGCCTCATTCACCTCCCATCCATCTCCTCCTGTGCATGTGGCTGTGCCGTGCTTATTGGTGGCCGTGGCTAATAGACATGGCCGCACACAGTGCACACTGACACTGCTATATACATCACAGGAAAGACTAGGTACATACAGCTCCAGAGGGGGGCAAACAGCTCTGAAGTGGCATACAGCACTGGGGTGGGGGGACATACAGCTCTTGGGGTGTACAGCACTGGTGTGGTGTGGAGATAAAGCTGTGGGATGGTATACCGCACTGGGGTGGGGGGACATACAGCTCTGGGGATATAGCACACTGAAGCGGAGAGACAAACACTTCTGGGGGGTATACAGTACTGGGGTTGGTGGATAGACAGTTCTGGGGTATACAGTATTGGGGTCGGTGGACAGAAGTTCTGGGGGAATACAGCACTGGTGTCGGGACAAACAGTTCTGGGAGCATACAGCACTGGGGTGGGGGACAGACAGTTTTTGGGGTATACAACACTAGGGAGGGGGGACATAGTTCTGGGTATTCAGCACTGGGGTGGGGCGACAGACAGTATTGGGGGCATACAGTTCTTGGGTGGTAGGGACAAACAGTTCTGGGGGTATACAGCTCTTGGGTGTGTGGGACAGATAGTTCTGGGGGTATACAGCTCTTGGGTATGTGGGACAGATAGTACTGGGGGTATACAGCTCTGAGGTACATGGGGAAGATAGTACTGGGGGTATACAGCACTGGGGTGCGTGGGACAGATAGTACTGGGGGTATACAGCTTTGGTGTGTGTGGGACAGATAGTACTGGGGGTCTACAGTACTGGGGTATGTGGGACAGATAGTACTGGGATATACAGCTCTGAAGTGCGTGGGACAGATAGTACTGGGGGTCTACAGCACTGGGGTGGGAAGGATGACATACAGCTTGGCGGTATGTTGATGCTTTGGCTCCTCTGTGTGTTAAGCCTAGAATGTATGGGCTCCTTCCATGTTAGTGGGCGTGACCAGCTTCATTACATATTAAGTCATACCTGGAAGGAGCCCGTACATTCTAGCATCTACCTTCATCTGTTGGACGGGTGCACAGTGTAAGTGACTCGCCCACCCCAGGGCTATGGGACACCCGGTGCCGGGCCGGACTAGTCCGGGGGTCGTCAGTGGTGGCGGGGCCCGGCTCCGTGGCCCTGGTGGGTGTCAATTAATATGGCTGGTGACTTGGGAGTAATTAAAGTTTTTATTTCGTGACGCCACCTGTGGTTTGCGGCTATTAAGCCGCCGCTGCTGTGTGAGGCCTCCGGGGTGATGATATGGCAGCAATGGTGGTACTGCTCCCCACAGGTGGAACGGTGCCCCGGGGACACTGTTGGTGCCCGTGAGAGTCTATGGTGTTGTGTGGATAACACGGTGCAGGGCCGACAGGCAATGAAAGAAACAGGCACAAACAACAGTCTCTTTACCTTCTCCTCTTTTACTTCACAAACAATTAGTCCTGGGAGACCGTCACAGGTGGTAGAGGGCTCCGGCCGGCCTGGAAGTAACTGAGATGTCGTTTTGGCCAGATGAGTATGAGGCCTACTCCTGTTCTTTTCCTTACTGTGATAGGACCCTGCCCTCTGAATTTAGCAATGGCCCTCTTGCTGCTGGGACTGGTGGTACGTCCCTTTCCCTCTGTGGTAGGCCGTGCAGGCCCTCTCTGGTGCTTCTCTGCTGGAGTCCACACCGGGCCCTGATGATGCAGCTGTACCTTCGGGCTGTTTATGGGCCAGGTGCTTGCAGCTCTCTTGCCCTTCGGATTCGGCTACCAGGGAGTATTTTAGGCCCTGGTGGCCACAGACTCCGATGTCCGAGTCTCTTCTGTGCCTCTCTGCTCCTCCTGCTTCACTGGGCCAAGCTGCTCCAGCTCTAGGCCCCAGTTCCACAGGACAGCACACTCTGCGTCTGCACTCTCTTCTTTCTCCTAAAGACTGCACACTAACCCCTCCTTCAGGCCAGACTTAAGGAATGCTCCCTGGAACTCCAGGTTCAGAGCTCCTCCTGCTGGCCTGAGGGAGAAACTGCGTTGGATGTTAAACTTACTGGCCAATAGACCTCCTAATTACCTCCAGGCTCAGCATTAACCCTTTGGAGGGGCAATGCTGTTGTGGCGACCAGGTCCTGGGGCGCCACACTCCCCCTTAGTTAAACTCAGTTCTCCCGGACTGAAGAAACAAAACAAAACATGTTACAACCTTAAACAACTATAAGAGTCCAGTGTGGCTCCCTGCCGGGTGTCCATTACACTGCTCCATGGGGGACCCTCCGTGATAAAACCCCCAACGTAGGCTCTGGGCGTGCGTCAGAGCATTGCTGACCCCACTCTATGCACGCCGGACGGGTTTTTCTTCAGGGGTGTTGAGCACACTGGTGCTAACTATGAACAATTAAAGTGTTGGCCACTCATAGTCCAATGACCCAATTGTCCATTTACTTAATCACCTAAAACAAAACATTACATACAAGACATTTTCACATAACTATATACATTCTAATAGGTACTTTTTCTTTTTACTCTCTATACCTTGGAGGGGGCTGTCCCCGAGTGCTGCGTTGGGACCTGTGTAACTCTGGTGTTTGTCCCTGACTATTTGGAGTGTCTGCTATCTCAGCACTACGGGTAGGCCTAACCCTGATAGGTATGCGTGATGATTGCCTACGTGGTCTGAAAGTTGCCAAGGGTACGACAGGTTCACCACTGACAGGGGGTTGATTCTCCTGTTCCACTGCTGGCGTGTCATCTTGTGTTGGGTCGGACAGTTCCTTAGGTGGATCTGGAACCTCTTCTGTCTCTGGCTCGACCAACTGCGGGAACGTCAAGACTGGTACCACTATGGCATTATTTATTCAGGTCCAAGTTTTGGGGAATTTGCCAAGGATTGTTTGTATCATCTCTTCCTCTTTTTCTTGAATTTCTTCCACTTCTTTTTGGATTTTGCACCGCTCAGGGCACGCTTTCAGGCGGTCTCTAGAAACTGTTTGATAGGTCTTGCCTTCATCTTTGCTTATGAGGCATACCTTACTATTGTCAAAGTTGGAGGGAATAATGGTGTAGGGTTCTTTCTCCCACTGATCATCTAATTTATGCGCCCTCCGCTTTTTCTTGAGGACCTGTTCTCCAGGTGCTAAGGGAGTTGCTGGGGCTGTTTGATTGTAGTTCTGCTCTTGTCTCGTTCTTGCTTGGGACAGGCTCTTTTCTACACATTCCTGGACTTTGCGGTACTGCTGTTGTCGCTCTGTATCCCAAACTTCTATCTCTTGAACCGCTTCAGGTGACACAGTTCCCATCTCAAAGTCTACAGGTAACTTGCCAGGTCTTGCTCGCATCAAGTAAGCAGGGCTGCAGTTGGTCGAGTTTACTGGGATATGGTTATACAGGTCTACCAGATCTGGTAACTTCTCTGGCCATTGGTTTCTTTCTTCCAGAGGTAGAGTCTTGAGCATATCAATAACCACATGGTTCATCTTCTCGCACAATCCATTGGTTTGGGGGTGGTACGGTGTTGTTCTGATTTTCTTACAGCCGTACATGTTACAGAACTCTTGGAACACTTCTGTCTCGAATGCAGGACCTTGATCAGTCAGTACCCTTTCCGGATAACCGTGTGGTCGACAAAAGTATGCTTGAAATGCTCTAGCTGCGGTTCTGGCTGTCTGGTCTTTCACCGGCACTACTACCAGGAAACGAGAGTAATGGTCCACAATGGTGAGGGCGTACACATAGCCTGACTGGCTTGGTGTTAACTTCACGTGGTCCAGGGCCACCAACTCCAGGGGCTGCTTCGTGACAATTGGCTGTACGGGAGACCTCTGGCTGGCATCATCCTTCCGCCCCAGGTTACACGGACCACAGTCTCGGCACCACTTCTCGACTGTCTTTCTCATGTGCACCCAGTAGAACCGATCGCGGAGTAGGGTCTCCAACTTCTTCCACCCAAAGTGTCCTGCTTTATCATGGTAAGCTGCTAGGACCATTGGAGCATTCCTCTGGGGGACCACTATCTGCCAGACGAGTTCATTCGTTCGCCAGTTGACATATCTCTTGCAGAGCTTGCCTTGGTAGGTGAACAGTCGTCCCCTCTCCTTCCACAGCTGCTGGGCTTCTTGTGGAGCGTCTGGACCGAGATGGGTCTCAGCTTGTGCTAGCTTTTCTTTGACCAATCGCACGGATGGGTCACCGTTCTGTGTCTCTTCCCAATTATGGTGGAGTAATGGGTTGATCGAGACCTCGTGCTGGCTAGAGCGCTTCACTTCTACAGCATGCTCACACTGGGAAACACCTTGGTGATGGAAAGCCGGTAACTCTATCTCTTCGAGTTCATCCAGGTCTTCTCCAGACTCGGGTAAGTGAGGCATTCTGGACAGTGCATCAGCATTGTTATTCTTCTTGCCAGCCCGGTACTTGATGGTAAAGTCAAAGTTAGACAGCCGGGCCATCCATCGCTGCTCCAACGCACCTAACTTGGCTGTTGTCAGATGTGTCAACGGGTTGTTGTCCGTGAAGATGGTGAACTTGGCCGATGCCAGATAGTGCTTGAAGCGTTCAGTCACTGCCCAAACAATAGCGAGGAACTCCAGCTTGAAGGAACTGTAGTTTTCTGGATTCCTTTCTGTGGGACGAAGCTTCCTACTGGTGTAAGCTATCACCTTCTCCCGGCCTCCCTGCACCTGCGACAGAACTGCTCCCAGTCCCACGTTGCTGGCGACTGTGTACAGTAGAAACGGCTGGCTGTAGTCAGGGTAGGCCAGAATTTCATCTCCCGTGAGAGCCCCTTTCAGCCGGACAAAAGATGTTTCTATTTGACTGTTCCATTCAAATGGAGGGCTTTGCTTCTTAACCTTCTTTGGCTGGCCCACCAGGAGATCTTGAAGAGGCGCCGCTATCTTGGTGAAACCATCAATGAACCTTCGGTAGTAGCCCACCAGCCCAAGGAACTGCCGCACCTCCTTTACCGTGGTGGGTCTTGGCCAGTCCTTGATTACGGTGACTTTCTCCGGATCAGGTGCCACACCTTCTGCGCTGACCACATGACTCAGGTACTGTACCTTTGGCTTCAAGAGGTGACATTTGGACGGCTTTATCTTTAGGCCATACTCCGACAAGGACTCAAACACTTCTGCTAAGTGCCTCAGGTGGTCTTCGTAGGTCTTGGAGTAGACTATGACGTCATCCAGGTACAATAGCACGGTTTCAAAGTTGTGATGGCCCAAGCAGCACTCCATCAATCTCTGAAATGTCCCTGGGGCATTGCAGAGCCCGAACGGCATACAATTGAACTCGCAGAGACCCATTGGTGTCGTGAATGCAGTCTTCTCCTTGTCCGCCTCTGCCACGGGAACCTGCCAATACCCACTGGTGAGATCCAGGGTGGAGAAATAATTAGCTGATTTTAAGGCTGTTAGTGACTCTTCTATTCTGGGTAGTGGATAAGCATCTTTATGTGTAATGCGGTTAATTTGTCTGTAATCTACGCACATTCTCATTGTACCATCTTTTTTCTTTACGAGCACTAGTGGAGCTGCCCAGGGGCTACAACTATCTCTGATAACCCCAGCCTCATTCATTTCCCGTAACATTTCTTTGGCACGCTGATACTGTTCTGGGGGTACAGGGCGGTATCTCTCTTTAATGGGATGATGATCACCCGTGGGGATTTGATGTTTAACCCCTTTTACCTGCCCAAAATCTAGGGGGTGTTTGCTGAAGACCCGCTCGTACTCCTGCACCACCAGTTAAACCCCATGCTTTTGGTGTGAGGGGGTGGAGTCGGTGCCCACATGTAATTTTTGGCACCAGTCTTCCAGCTGTCCCTTGGAGCCATTGTCTTCTGCCTGGTCGGACGGGATCAAGGGTTCCACTGCTTTGATGGTATTGTTACTGACAGTGTACAGTTTTGCTACAGTGGCGTATCGGGGCAATTTGGCTTCCTCCTCCCCACAATTCAGGACACGGACGGGCACTCTTCCCTTGCGGACGTCTGCTACCCCTCTGGCTATCAGGACTCCAGGCCTGCTGTCTGAATACACCGGTTCTACCAAGGCCTGGTAATCTTGACCCTTGAGGCCTATTGCTGCCCGACACCATATCAACATTTCACTTCTTGGGGGTATTGCAATGGGGAGGGGGTCACTTACCCTCACACTGCCAATTTCTCCTCCAGCCAGCTCTACCTGCTGCCTCCTCATCAGGGCTCGGATTTCCCTCTGTAGGGCACGCTGCTGCCCGGAGCTGGCAGTTTCAGACGCCTGCTGCAACAAAATTATCACTTCGGCAATACAATTTTCCATCACATTTGTACCAATGGTTAGCAGTGGGTTAGATTCCTTGCGATCAATATCTACAATTATCATCCCCTGACACGGCAATTCTACCCGCCCCACTTTAATGGTTACTTCCTTGTACCCAATTTGAGGCAAGGGCTGACCATTACTGGCCACAATTGTTAAATCATCATCTGGGCCATGGTCAATGTCTGAATCAGCCCAATATCTTTTATACAGTTTATAAGGGATGGTTGTTACCTGGGACCCCGTATCCAGGAGGGCATTCAAAGGGATCCCATCCAGCACAATAGGAAGGACCGGGCGTCCTCCCACATACTTGCTGCGACTGGGGTTTGAGCCGGGCTTCCTTACACCTGGGTGTTGGCTCCTGGCCCCAGGTTCGGCCCATTTAAAGGACAGTGTCTTGCAATATGGCCCGCCTGGCTGCAGCGGCGGCAGATCGGTTGTCCCGTTGAATCATACCGGTCTGTGTCTTTTCCTCGAGTCGGCGGAATCCTCCTCTGTCGCATCCATGGGACGTCATCTGGGCTGGAGGCAAACTCGATTCTTGCAGGCGATGGGGTCACTTGTAGAGACTGCACGGTCTTGGCAAGGGCAGCTACAGTCTTGGTTAGCTCCTGGACCTGCTGTCTGAGCTCTGCAGTGGGATACTTATCCAGGTGTCGCAGGCGGAGGAGGGGACGCCGCGCTATCCCTTACTGCTCGGGTCCGGCCGCCGCTGCTGCGGCGGCCTGCTGCTGCTCGATGGCTCGAGCGATGGGCCGGAACCCGGGGACTCGAGCGGCGCTCCTCGCCTGTGAGTGAAAAGAGGTTTGGTTTTTGCGATAGTTTATTGTCCGTGATGCCACCCACGGTTGTGGTGATTGTGTGGACACCACCGCTGCTCTGTATGGGGATCCTGGGAGCGGTGACTGGGAGCAGCAAAGTTGTTAGTTCTCCCCTCCGTGGGTAGGGGGTGGTTGTCCCGGGGCCCAGTGATGAGGTGGGGGATGCTGGATGGCAGGGCCGTTGCAGGGCTTGGCAGGGTGCAGGGACGCGGGGGCAGCGCTGTGCCTCACGGCACTGTGGTACTGCACCTAGTGTTATGTTGGTAGCGATGGGTTCCCACCGGAAACCCGCTCCCCGGCTTGGATATGGGCCGGAGGAGCCCCTCTTTGCCCGCAGGCGCTGGCCCTGAGAAACTGGTGCCTTGGCGGTGGCGGTGTCTCTCTCCTACGGTTGGACTGTTGCCTTCAATCGGGACTTAGCTGTTTGGAGACCCAGGAGGTCCCCTTCACTGACGGATTTGGCAAATTCACGGCGACTCCTAGCCTTGCTGGGATCCGAAAGGCCCCTGCCAATGGTGCTGGCTTCTCTTCGTATACCGCTCCGGTACCGCCGGGCCACCACCCGTCCACGGTCCTTTCGGCAACCTCCGATCAGCCTCTCCTGCAGACGGTCACCGCCGTCTGCTGACCTTGCTGTCTCAGTCCGGGGCACACACCCGGACCAACTTCAGGCTTTTTGCTGTCACTTTCCTCTGTCACTACCCTCACTGTACTACTCCTCCTTCCTCTCACTTTGAACTCTCCACTTAATCTGCCTGGTTTTCCCGCCTCCAGGACTGTGAACTCCTCGGTGGTCGGAGCCAACCGCCTGGCCCACCCCCTGGTGTGAATATCAGCCCCTGGAGGAAGGCAACAAGGATTTTAGTGTAGCTTTGGTGTACCTATCCGGGGTGTAGGGTGTGGTGGTGTCATGACCTGTGACCCCTGGCTTGCCCAGGGCGTCACATTCCCCCTTAGCAAAATGCAGACCGTCCGCGGGCTGCCCGTCCAACACCGGTTTTATTTTTCTGAAAAGAGATAAACAATTGAACAAATAGAAAAACATCATCCCACAGCGGGAGGTACGGTACTTAAACGTTGCAAAACAGTAACATTTTAAACGGTTGCTGCTGCCGCTCTCTCCCACCCAAGTAACCTGGCCCTGATGCTGCCTCTAAGAAACAGGCAGCACCCCTTGACCCCAGTCCTGCACCAAGTTACCCGAGCGGGATCTGTCCTTCCCCTCCAGAGGGTAGCCACCGGTTCCGGTGGTGGCTGGGCCCCAGGGTGCTCCACTGCGGGCCCTCCCTCCAACCTGCCTCTCCGGAGGCGGTAACGGTAGCTGCAACAAACAAATTTTATTTACAACCCACTAACGTTTGTGGTTGCCCTGCAAGTTCACGGGCTTGTCCGTAAGGAGTCCCTTACGCAACTAGAGGGTCCCCTCGGGGACAACACTGCCGGCAACGGCCGGTTCCAATCACGGTTAATCAGGTGAACTTCATCGGTTGATTACTCTCATTTGTAAACTTTTTCCAACTTTCAAATACACAGACGGTCCCAACGGGGACGGTACAGCGGTGCTCCGCTGCCTTTACTCTGATTCTTCGGCATCACCTGAGGTAGGGGGCGCGGCGCTCACACGGGCCTCCTGGCTGCCCCTTAGCTTGGCATCCAGCGCAAACCACCCCCTCTCCCCACAGTGCCGGGTGTACTGTACTATGTCGCCCGGCATCAGGTTACGACCGGGGTGCTCCTCTGGCAGGTGAGCATTCACATCCCGCCGGGCTATAAACACTTCGGCCTCCAGGCCCGGTTCATAAATGAATCCATAGCCCCAGCGGACATCAAACCGCCTCACCTGCCCCTCATACAGCGGGCCCCGGACCCGGAAAGTAGCTTGTCTCAGGCTCTCCTTCTCCCGGATCGTGCGGGCCACCATCTCCGCCTTCTTTCTCTCTCTCTCTCACCGATTTCCAGGCCCAACGGTACCAGCTCCCTGTCCCAGCAGTATGGCGCTGCTGCGAGCTCCGGCGCATGGGTTGGGCTCCGTGGGACCTGCTGGACACTGCCCACTGCTGGTGATCGTGGCAGCAGGCCTCGCGGTGTCCCGGCCTTGGGCGCCGCCTTCCAGCGGCAACCGGGCGCAACCCTCGGCCGAGGTGTGGGCGATGGGCACAGGGGCTTTCTGCGGCTGGGCCTTCGGCACAGAGCGGGTTGTCGGCTCCGGCTCGGGGGACTTCTCGGGGGACGCCTCCGGTTCAGACCTCGGGGCTTTCCATGGCAGCACCTCCGGTCGACTACGGGCTCCGGCTACAGGTCGGCCCGCCGGAGCGGGCATGCTGGGTATCGCTACCGGTTGCGGTGGTAGCGGGCCTAGTGGCCGGGTCACGGCTTCCGAGACGGGTGGCGAGGGAGGCAGCAGGGTAAGAGGGTTTAGACCGGGTCCCGCAGCCGCGATGACCGGCCCTTCAAGGGCATCGGGACGTGGGTCACTCACCCTCTCTTTCTCAGCTTCCTCCTCGCGTCTCCGCACGGCCGCTATAACCTCCGCCATGTCGGTCTCCCACTCCTCCATGAGGAGCTGCATCTTGACCTGCAGCCTCTGGTAGAGCTGCGCGGTCCGGATCTCCACCCACACCGCGGTTCCAGGCGCGGGGGCTACGGTGCTTCGGGACGGCATCCACATGTTGCTGGCGGCTTCTCCCAGGAACAAGATGGCTCCAGAGTCCTGGCGTCCCTGCTTTTATAGCCGCGGCTACATGCGACCAGTCGCCATTTCGTCCCCCTTAGCCTCTTTCCGGCCCCTCCTCTATCGGGGCGGGGTTTTGGCCTTCGCGCCTCCACTACTCGAGAAGACGCTCGAGCGGGAACTTTTCGCGCCAAAGATGGCGGCTTCTGCAATTTTCTGGCCGGATACCTCCGGCTATAACAAGGCGCACCTCTACCCAACGGCAGAGCGGTAAGATCCTGTTCGTGACGCCAAGTTGGCGCGGGCGGAGGAGGGGACGCCGCGCTCTCCCTTACTGCTCGGGTCCGGCCGCCGCTGCTGCTGCGGCCTGCTGCTGCTCGATGGCTCAAGCGATGGGCCGGATCTCAGGGACTCGAGCGGCGCTCCTCGCCCGTGAGTGAAAAGGGGTTTGGTTTTTGGGATAGTTTATTGTCCGTGACGCCACCCACGGTTGTGGTGATTGTGTGGACACCACCGCTGCTCTATATGGGGATCCCGGGAGCGGTGACTGGGAGCAGCAAAGTTGTTAGTTCTCCCCTCCGTGGGTAGGGGGTGGTTGTTCCGGGGCCCAGTGATGAGGTGGGGGATGCTGGATGGCAGGGCCGTTGCAGGGCTTGGCAGGGTGCAGGGACGCGGGGGCAGCGCTGTGCCTCACGGCACTGTGGTACTCACTCAGCCTGAGACGGTGACACAGTTCTCGGTAAAACACACGGCTGGAAAGACGGTTCCCACGGACGGCTGCTGTTGCTTTTCCCCGGTAGTTGACGGTGACGGTCTCTGTCCCTGCACCTAGTGTTATGTTGGTAGCGATGGGTTCCCACCGGTAACCCGCTCCCCGGCTTGGATATGGGCCGGAGGAGCCTCTCTTTGCCCGCAGGCGCTGGCCCTGAGAAACTGGTGCCTTGGCGGTGGTGGTGTCTCTCTCCTACGGTTGGACTGTTGCCTTTAATCGGGACTTAGCTGTTTGGAGACCGAGGAGGTCCCCTTCACTGACGGATTTGGCAAATTCACGGCGGCTCCTAGCCTTGCCGGGATCCGAAAGACCCCTGCCAATGGTGCTGGCTTCTCTTCGTATACCGCTCCGGTACCGACGGGCCACCACCCGTCCACAGTCCTTTCGGCAACCTCCGATCAGCCTCTCCTGCAGACGGTCACCGCCGTCTGCTGACCTTGCTGTCTCAGTCCGGGGCACACACCCGGACCAACTTCAGGCTTTTTGCTGTCACTTTCCTCTGTCACTAACCTCACTGTACTTCTTCTCCTTCCTCTCACTTTGAACTCGCCACTTAATCTGCCTGGTTTTCCCGCCTCCAGGACTGTGAACTCCTCGGTGGGCGGAGCCAACCGCCTGGCCCACCCCCTGGTGTGAACATCAGCCCCTGGAGGAAGGCAACAAGGATTTTAGTGTAGCTTTGGTGTTCCTATCCGGGGTGTAGGGTGTGGTGGTGTCATGACCTGTGACCCCTGGCTTGCCCAGGGCGTCACACAGGGACTGCACCTCAGCCCCTGCAGCGGCTCGTGTTGCAGGCACCACCCCTGGGTACATGATAGCAAGAGGCCGGAGGGGTACTGGGTCATTTGGTGTAGATTCTCTCAGTACCCGGATGGCCTGGTCCTTAAACTTTGCAAAGTCCAGAGCAGGGTTCTGCAGGACCATGATACGCAGCTGGGTTCTGTGGGCATCTGACAGGAGCCCCTCTATGAACTGCTCAGTTAGGAGTTTGTCTTCTTCACGTACACTCTCTGGGTCCACCTGTTTAATTGCTTTCAGGGCCTCCTGCAAGTTTAAGGCATAGTCCCTTATGCTGTCTGTGGCCCGTTGTTTGCACCCAAAGAATCTCGTCTTTATTTCTGCTGCGGTGCGGGTGTCAAAAGTACTCTTTAACTTGGCCAGTATCTGGGTTGCTGTCCCTTTATCTGTATCAGGCCAGGACTTCACTTCACGCTGGGCCGCGCCGGCTAGCTGCCCCATTAATATGCCCACCTTCTGGCTCTCAGTCAGAGGATACACTCTAAACAAGCTGTGCAGCCTTTCTCTGAAGTCGCTCAGGGTATGTGACTCCCCGGAGTACTGCGGCAGCCATTCTGCTCCCGGGATGTACGGCATTGTGATCGGCATTACCGGCGCTACAGCGGGGGCTGGGGCGACGGCGACTGGGATTGCTTCGGCTGGTGCTGCGGCGTCTCGGGCTATGGCAGCCACCTGCTCTCCTTCTGAGTCGGACATCTTCCTCCCCCTTAGTGAACCTTACCAGGCTCCATTCACTTTTCAAATTCCCTTCTGGGTCGCGCGGGGTTAACGGCGCTCTGCTCTGATGGCGCGCTCCCTTCGCGCTCTTTTTCAGGCACGCCCCCCTTCTTCCTGCGCTCAGCGAGGCTAATGGCGGCGGCAGTTTTCAAACAGTAACACAGTCTTTTAAGCACAGTTTCTGCAGGCGCACAGTACCCGGTGGGACCCGGCACGAAATCCTGTTTGTGACGCCAAAGTTGACTCGCCCACCCCAGGGCTATGGGACACCCGGTGCCGGGCTGGACTAGTTCGGGGGTCGTCAGTGGTGGTAGGGCCCGGCTCCGTTGCCTTGGTGGGTGTCAATTAATATGGCTGGTGACTTGGGAGTAATTAAAGTTTTTATTTCGTAACGCCACCTGTGGTTTGCGGCTATTAAGCCGCCGCTGCTGTGTGAGGCCTCCGGGGTGATGATATGGCAGCAATGGTGGTACTGCTCCCCACAGGTGGAGCGGTGCCCCGGGGACACTGTTGATGCTCGTGAGAGTCTATGGTGTTGTGTGGATAACACGGTGCAGGGCCGACAGGCAATGAAAGAAACAGGCACAAACAACAGTCTCTTTACCTTCTCCTCTTTTACTTCAGAAACGGTTAGTCCTGGGAGACCATCACAGGTGGTAGAGGGCTCCGGCCGGCCTGGAAGTAACTGAGATGTCGTTTTGGCCAGATGAGTATGAGGCCTACTCCTGTTCTTTTCCTTACTGTGATAGGACCCTGCCCTCTGAATTTAGCAATGGCCCTCTTGCTGCTGGGACTGGTGGTACGTCCCTTTCCCTCTGTGGTAGGCCGTGCAGGCCCTCTCTGGTGCTTCTCTGCTGGAATCCACACCGGGCCCTGATGATGCAGCTGTACCTTTGGGCTGTTTATGGGCCAGGTGCTTGCAGCTCTCCTGCCCATCGGATTCGGCTACCAGGGAGTATTTTAGGCCCTGGTGGCCACAGACTCCGATGTCCGAGTCTCTTCTGTGCCTCTCTGCTCCTCCTGCTTCACTGGGCCAAGCTGCTCCAGCTCTAGGCCCCAGTTCCACAGGACAGCACACTCTCGTCTGCACTCTCTGCTTTCTCCTACAGACTGCACACTAACCCCTCCCTCAGGCTAGACTTAAGGAATGCTCCCTGGAACTCCAGGTTCAGAGCTCCCCCTGCTGGCCTGAGGGAGAAACTGCGTTGGATGTTAAACTTACTGGCCAATAGACCTCCCAATTACCTCCAGGCTCAGCATTAACCCTTTGGAGGGGCAATGCTGTTGTGGCGACCAGGTCCTGGGGCGCCACACAAGCTATGTGCTAACTCCGCCCACAAACAAACTTAGACCCTGCAAGTGAAAGCTGCATGCAGGAGAGGAGTTAAGTGCCAGAAAATCAGGAAAGTCCGGCTGCCGGCATGAGCGCTGCAGTCCTTGGAACTCGGCCCGGGGGCCGCAGCATACATCACAGCCCTGGCCGCCGGGGAGACTCAGAGTGCTGCATCAGTCAGCATGACAGCTTCCCCCCTGACACTGCGCCTGGGACAGATGCCCCGCCAACCCCCCCCCCCCCAGATACGCCTCTGCCAAATGAATATGGAGATTCCAAACAGCGCGTCCAAAAGGTTTAACAGAAGTTCTCGGTTTTGTTCCTTTTTAAAGGTTACAAAGAGGCTCTGTTTTGCTTTTTTATTTTTTATCATAAGTCACACTTATTTTAGTCTTTTTATGTCATCTCTAACATTATGAACCTGCCATGTCGGGAAATTGGAATATGATGGAACTCAAAGAAATAAGTGTTACGAGCAACGTATGAGAAAGAGAAACTCATACAACTGGATCATCTCATTTTGATAACATGGGAATTTTTTTCCTTCTCCCAGATTTTTGCGAGCATTGTGTGCTACTATGTAAAATATCTGATTAGGGCCAACTGACCCACAAATTTGTGGGCAACTATAGGATATCAGAACATACCGAATATGGATGGCTGTAAAGGCCAACCAACATACAGATTATGACTAATTAATAGCTACTGTGAACTATGTTATATGAACAAACTGATGGAATCCATGTATGTAGTATAATTACTATAAGTAAATATTAATTGTGACACGAACCTGGATAAGAGCCCTTGATCCAAACCAGCGCAACAATCTGAAGCATATAATATTCATAAAGTAAAGATTTATATGACAGGATGCTTATTCTTTTATCTTTTCCTTCACTGTCAGTAAGGATTTCCCAAGTTCGAGTTTCATTCAAGGAGATGTGTTGTAGGAATTTCTCAATTCCAATTATGGTTCTAGATTTTTTCCCAAAGAGCTTTAGAGATACGTTGGCTGTTTATGGAGGTGATTTTCACCAATGTTATGAATGGTTACATTCCTTTTGACTCTCTTCACCAAACACTTGATAAATAGGAGGATGGTCACTTTAATGAAAGCACGGTGACTGAAGTGTGTTTTATCACGTGCCTTGTCCCGGTCTTATGTGTATAATAATAATAATCGATATATGCTATGAATTAGGCTGAATGTAATACATCTGCAGCCAAACTTACTATTCGTAATTTATATCTAAACCAAACCAGGATTGCCAGCACTATAAACTTCTGACTGTCATGGTAGTGGGTTCTCAGATGATGTCATGTGGGGTGGCAAATTCTCTCAGAGCCTTTTAACCTGATAAGTCTTGCATGCGCAGTCACAGTTCAGTGCCGAAGAAAAGCTTCCAGCAGAGCCTTAGGGACGAACTCCGAGAGGAGTTCACAGGAATCACTTTGCCATGGAGCTGGATGCTGGACCCGGAATTTCCAGCATTTGCGATGGGCATGCTTTCTATATCGAGACCTTGTGTGTAGCCGTGGTGCTTATTGCAGGAGCATGGAGAAAGCGTTCCAGTGGTGTCCTGGCAGCGTGCTACTACTGCATCGCATGGAGATCATGCTGCCGTAACGTTGGACTCTTGACTCAGAAGTTCTGGCAGTGGCAATTGTGGTGTGCACGTCATACGTGTGGCTCATAATTATTCAATGGGATAAAGAAAGGCAGAGCACTGGTCCGTAACCACAATCCCATCTGAAGACATACGCGAAACGCATGTTAAGGGGGCAACAATCCAACACAGGTCATAACGGTCAGTTTGTCATATGATTGGATAGCAAGATTTTGAATGCCATTAAGTAATTTCAGCTATATGGACTAAAAAGGCTGATACTGCCATCTAGTGGCCATTTGAATACATAAACACTTACGATGGAAACTTTGGCTTAGATTGCTCCATTTTGAGCTAGGGTAGTCCTTGGTGGTTATTTATAGCACCATCACACTTTATAATAATAAAAAAAAAGCAGCGGCATTTTACTGTTTGAATAACTAGTCCATGAAATTGCTCACCAATGAACTGACTAGATAACTCCATAAGGAGAAATTTAGTACAGGCTTTGTTTGAATGGCTATAATGTACAAAGAATTTGGCAACCAGCCAGGGTTCCTTGTCTATTCCAATAGAATAAGATCTGTAGAATTGTACTAACAAGCCAGTGTTTTCTAGAAAAACTTTGCTCATGAACAACATCTAATGATATACATAGTACATGTCATGCTGCCACCAGGGGGAGCCGGAGCTCTGCAGCAGAAGACACTACACAGAGCAACCAGAACCAGGAAGTAAATATACAGGGTTCTCATACACTGCCTCACAGCACAGCTGAGAAGCAGAGCTGCAGGGTGTGCGAGGAATGGTCAGGCAGGCTGGGTCAAACACAGTACGGGGACAAGCAGGACTGGAGGAACGAGCAGAAGCGGAGTCAAAGTCAGGCCAAGGTCAGTACCAGAGGAAGCAACTGAGTGGGGAAGGAGGAGAGGGGACAGAGGACAGGAGGGACGACCAGGGGACAGAACACAGACAAGGGCACGGGGGCACAGGAACAGACAGATCAGGATATCACTCACAGAACCAGCAATCACAGGCAAAGCAGTGCTAAGCTTATAGCCGGCACTGGTTCACTGGAAATGTCAGCTTTTAAGGCATCCAGGCTCCGGAAGTGAGGTCCGGGAGAAGGCTCCGCCCCCTAGCCATGTGGACGGGGGGGGGCGAGCCACCCCTCCTCAAGGGGGGCCACCGGACCCCCGGGCTTCCCAGGAAACTTCCAGTGGAAAGCTGCAATCAACCGATCGGCCCGCACGGATTGAGCCGGCACCCAGGACCTGTCCTCCTGACCGTAACCCTTCCAATGGATCAGATACTGGAGGGAACTACGAACCCAACGAGAATCGATAATACGCTAGATCTTGTACTCCTCCTCACCGTCCACCAATATCGGAGCCGGAGGGGTCTGAGAATCCACCACCGATGTAACAAATGGCTTAACCAAGGAGGTATGAAATACGTTAGGAATACGCAAAGTCTGGGGCAGTTGCAGCCAAAAGGCCACCGGGTTGACCACCTCGATGATCTCATAGGGTCCTATAAACTTAGGACCCAACGTAGCAGACGGAAAGCCTAACATTCCGAGTGGACAGCCACACTTTGTCCCCCACTTGAAAGGAGGGTCATGGAGAACGCCGTTTGTCTGCCTGGTGTTTCTGGGACTGCTGAGCCCTCTCGATGCACCGTTGTACCTCCTTCCATACCTCCCCCAGACGCTGAACAACGGAGTCGGCCCCCGGACACCCCGAATCTACTCTGGAGAAGGCCCCGAAGTGAGGGTGAAACCCGTAATTACAGTAGAAGGGAGACGTACCCGCAGACTGGTGGACTCTGCTATTAAATGCAAACTCCACAAGGAGCAAAAATGTACACCAATCCTCATGCTGAGCAGAAACCAAGCACCGCAGGATTTGCTCAAGGGTCTGATTCGTCCTCTCCATCTGCCCATTGGATTCAGAATGATAGGTGGACGAGAAGGCCAACTCAATCCCCAACCGCCTGCACAAGGCCCTCCAAAATCGAGAAATGAATTGTACCCCCCTGTCAGATACAATATTCAGGGGCAACCCATGTAACCGAACCACCTGGTCGATAAAGTGGTTGGCAAGGGTCGCCGCATTAGGTAGACTTGAGAGGGGAACAAAATGTGCCTGTTTACTAAAGCGATCCACCACCACCCAGATCACAGTCTTGCCATTAGAGACAGGAAGGTCCGTAATGAAATCCATGGACAAGTGGGTCCATGGCCTTTCAGGAACAGGCAATGGAACCAGTTCCCTGGCCGGCCAGTTACGACATACCTTAGCACGGGCACATACAGTGCCTACAAGTAGTATTCAACCCCCTGCAGATTTAGCAGGTTTACACATTCGGAATTAACTTGGCATTGTGACATTTGGACTGTAGATCAGCCTGGAAGTGCGAAATGCACTGCAGCAAAAAAGAATGTTATTTCTTTATTTTTTTTTTTAAATTGTGAAAAGTTTATTCAGAGGGTCATTTATTATTCTACCCCTCAAACCACAAGAATTCTGTTTGGTTCCCCTAAAGTATTAAGAAGTATTTCAGGCACAAAGAACAATGAGCTTCACATGTTTGGATTAATTATCTCTTTTTCCAGCCTTTTCTGACTAATTAAGACCCTCCCCAAACTTGTGAACAGCACTCATACTTGGTCAACATGGGAAAGACAAAGGAGCATTCCAAGGCCATCAGAGACAAGATCGTGGAGGGTCACAAGGCTGGCAAGGGGTACAAAACCCTTTCCAAGGAGTTGGGCCTACCTGTCTCCACTGTTGGGAGCATCATCCGGAAGTGGAAGGCTTATGGAACTACTATTAGCCTTCCACGGCCTGGACAGCCTTTGAAAGTTTCCACCCGTGCCGAGGCCAGGCTTGTCCGAAGAGTCAAGGCTAACCCAAGGACAACAAGGAAGGAGCTCCGGGAAGATCTCATGGCAGTGGGGACATTGGTTTCGGTCAATACCATAAGTAACGTACTCCAATGCAATGGTCTCCGTTCCAGACGAGCCCGTAAGGTACCTTTACTTTCAGGTCTTATAAAAGACGATTATTAGCTGTAATTGCAAACAAGGGTTATTCCACAAAATATTAAACCTAGGGGTTGAATAATAATTGACCCACACTTTTATGTTGAAAATTTATTAAAATTTAACTGAGCAACATAACTTGTTGGTTTGTAAGATTTATGCATCTGTTAATAAATCCTGCTCTTGTTTGAAGTTTGCAGGCTCTAACTTATTTGCATCTTATCAAACCTGCTAAATCTGCAGGGGGTTGAATACTACTTGTAGGCACTGTATAGCACAGGCAGAAACAAAACGAGCCACCAAAACAGTCGAGCAATATCCCTGCGAGTGGCTTTAATGCCTGGGTCGCCACTAAGTATGGACGCATGGAACTCTTGTAATACCCGTAATCGAAGGTGCAAAGGGACAAACAATTTAGTGGCTGGAGCGGAGGATGGCGCTAAGGACTGGGCTTCCCGAACCTCAGCCTCCAACTCGGATGACAAGGCAGTGACCACCACCCCTCGCGGAAGAATGGAGGAAGAAGGCTCTGGAGGGGACACCGGGTCCAAACTACGGGATAGGGCATCCACCCGCACGTTTTTGGACCCAGGCCGAAAAGTAATGGTAAAATGGAATCTAGAAAAAAAAAAGGGCCCACCTCGCCTGTCGAGGCGTTAGTCTCTTGGCCGACTCTATATACGCAAGATTTTTATGATCTGTGATGACTGTATTACGATGAGTAGCACCCTACAAAAAATGCCTCCATTCTTCGAATGCCAACTTTACTGCCAATAATTTGCGGTTACCCACATCATAATTCCGCTCAGCCGGAGTGAATTTCCTGGAAAAGAATGCACAAAGTAGCAGATTGGTCAGACTGGCAGGACCCTGAGAGAGAACTACTCCCACCCCCACCTCCAAGGCGTCCACCTCCACAATAAATGGCACCTTGAGGTCGGGCTGTACCAGGACAGGGGCGGACATGAACCGATCCTTCAATTCAAGGAAGGCCTGGACAAGCTGTCTGAGACCAGTTCTGCAGATCCGCCCCTTTCCGAGTAAAGTCGATCAAGGGCTTGGCAATCTGGGAAAACCCCTTAATAAACCTCTGATAACAATTGGCGAAACCCAAAAAGCGTTGTAACGCCTTGATATCCCTGGGTTGCACCCAGTCAATGATAGCCTGTACTTTCCCTGGGTCCATCTTAAACCCATCACGAGAAAGGAGTAACCCAAGAAAGGCTTTTTCCTGAACAGAAAAAACACATTTTTCAAGCTTGGCAAACAATTGATTATCACGTAACCTCTGTAATACAGAACGGACATGTGTAATATGCGTCTCCTTGTTGACAGAATAAATCAAAATGTCATCGAGATAGATGACCACGAAACGACCAATAAAATCAGAGAAGACATCATTGATGAAATTTTTAAACACTGCAGGAGCATTTGATAAACCGAAGGGCATCACCTAATTCTCGAATAACCCCTCTGACGTAAGAAAGGCCGTCTTCCACTCATCCCCTTCTCTGACACGAATTAGATTATAGGCCCCCCTAAGATCTAGTTTAGTAAACCACTGGGCTTCGGAGAGTTGGTTGTAGAGATCAGGGATGAGTGGAAGCAGATACGTGTTTTTCACGGTAATCTTGTTCAATTCTTGGAAATTGAGACACGGCTGAAACCCTCCGTCCTTCTTCCTTACAAAAAAGAACCCAGCGGCCACAGGGAAGAAGAAGGACGGATATGCCCTTTACGTATACTGTCGGATGTGTAAGATTTCATAGCAGCCCTTTCTGGACCCGAGAGGTGATATAAACGGGCCTTGGGCAATTTGGAGTTGGGAATCAAATGGCAGAGTCATATGGGCGATGAGGTGGCAAAACCTCGGCCTCTATTTCCAAGAATACATCTCCGTAGTCCATCAGGTATTCCGGAAGACCTTCAGGACTTACGGAGGACACAGATATGGTTTTTATACACCTTTTATGACAGGCAGAACTCCACTTGATTATGGTACGACATTCTCAATCAATAACAGGATTATGCAACATTAACCACGGATACCGGAACACTAAGTCAGCAGGGAGGTTGTCCATTACAAAACAAGAAATCAGTTCAGAATGCAGAGACCCGATCACCAGAGTAAACATTTCTGTAGCAAACCGAATGCAGTTTTGAGACAACGGTGTTTTATCAATTGCTAGGAATTGGATAGGTCCATCTAACCTCACTGTCCCTAACTCTAATCTTTGAACGCATCTAGAGTCAATGAAGTTCATAGCGGACCCAAAATCAACAAAAGCAGTAGCTGACCAGACCGACTCCTTGACCCGGAGGGCAAAGTTTAGAAGTATCTTATTGGAGGAGAGGAAAGGTACCTGATAGTCTGGGCAACCTCCTCGGCCGTTACCCAGACTTAGAAGTTTCCCGATGACTGTTTAGCGGGGGGGGGCAAGCTGGACAGTCCTTCCTCCAGTGTCCATGGTGTCCACAATAGAAACACAGCTTGAGATTCCGGCGTCTTCTCCTCTCTTTCTCATCTGGACTGACGGCTCCAACTTCCATGTGCTCTGTAGCTGGCAAAGGAGGCGTTATAGGCAGAGTGAGAGGAATCTCATGCTTGATACCCCTTCGTTCCCGTAATCTATGGTCCATGCGAACTGCCTCCGTCATTGCTTCGTCCAAGGTACTGGGAGGAGGGTGTAGAGCCAAGGCGTCTTTCAGTGAGTCTGAAAGACCTCTCCGGAACTGGCACCTGAGGGCAGAATCATTCCACCGTACCTCAGTGGACCACTGCCGAAACTCAGAACAGTATTGCTCAGCAGTGTGATTTCCCTGAGTGAGACACATAATCCTGTCCTCAGCCACCCATACTCGGTCTGGTTCATCTTATATCACCCCGAGGGAGTCAAAGAAGAGATCAACCGAATGTCGTTCTGGGGCCGAAGGGGGTAGGGAAAACACCCAGGCCTGGGGTCCCTCTCTAAGAAGTAACGACATAACGATCCCCACCCGCTGAGTCTCGTCCCCTGAGGACAGAGATCGGAGAGTGAAAAGAAGTCGGCAGCTCTCTCTAAACGTCCGGAATACGTTTTTCTCCCCAGAGAATTTATAGGGGAGCATCACCGTGGGTTCGGGACTGTTAAGTTGGACATCAGTGGGACTATGACAACCCACATTTTGTTAGGTAGATGCACCCGAGGTGACCCTCGCGGAGGCGGAGACCTCACTCTGCAGCATATTATGTGAAGCTACCAGGGTGCAATGCTCTGCAGCCAAATCCTGAACCAACTGAGTGAGGTTGGCCACTTGCTCACACAAAGTACTAAGTGGGTCCATTATAGTATTCCTCAAATGCATAGAAGGATCCCACTACCAAGGTAACTGGCATTAAATTCCTATTGTAAAACTAATTACTGTTTAAGGCCGGCTATACTGTCAAGCTGCCATCAGGGGGAGCCGGAGCTCTGCAGCAGAAGACACTACACGGAGCAACCAGAACCAGGAAGTAAATACACAGGGTTCTCATACACTGCCTCCCAGCACAGCTGAGAAGCAGAGCTGCAGGGCGTGCGAGGAATGGTCAGGCAGGCTGGGTCAAACACAGTACGGGCAGAAGCCGGACCGGAGGAATGAGCAGAAGCGGAGTCAAAGTCAGGCCAAGGTCAGTACCAGAGGAAGAAACCAAGTGGGGAAGTAGGAGAGGGGACAGAGCACAGGAGGGACAACCAGGGGATAGAACACAGACAAGGGCATGGGGCACAGGCACAGACAGATCAGGATATCACTCACAGGACCAGCAATCACAGGCAAAGCAGTGCTAAGCTTAAAACCGGCACTGGTTCACTGGAAATATCAGCTTTTAAGGCATCCAGGCTCCGGAAGTGAGGCCCGGGAGAAGGCTCCGCCCCCTAGCCATGTGGACGGGGGGGCGAACCATGACAGTACATAGTAACATATATATAGTTTCTAAGGCTGAAGGAAGACTTTATGTCCATCTAGTTCAGCCTATTTTTAGTGCCGCTGTTCTGCAGTGTTGAACCAGGGGAAGGCAAAAACTCAGAGTAGAAGCCAATTTTCTTCATAGGGAAAAAAATTCTTTCTGGACTCCTAAGCTGGGTCAACTATCTACTTGTAATATTATGTTATTCATAGCCTTCTTTACTGTTGCTATCAAGAAAAGCATCCACTCTGCTCTTAAATTCATTCAGTGAGTTGGCCATCACCACTTCCTCAGGAAGAGAGTTCCAGAGCCTCACTGCTCTTAATGTGAAGAACCCTCTTCTATATTGGTGCAGAAATTTTCTTTCCTCCAAACGAAGAGCATGCCCCCTTGTACTTGTCACAGTCCTTGGTACAAACAGATCATGGAAGAGATCCCTGTATTGCCCTCTGATATTCTTGTACATATTTATTAGGTCTCCCCTAAGTCTTCTCTTTTACAGTTAATAGACCTAATTTTGATAACCTTTCTGGGTATTGTAATGCACCCACTCAATTTATTATTTTAGTAGCCCGCCTCTGAACCCTTTCAAGTTCAGTAATGTCTTTGTTGAGCACCGGCGCCCAAAATTGCACACAATACTCCAAGGGCGGCTTTGCACGTTGCAACATCGCACGTGCGATGTCGGTGGGGTCAAATCGAAAGTGACGCACATCCGGCGTCACTTTCGACATCGTAGTGTGTAAATCCTAGATGATACGATGAACGAGCGCAAAAGCGTCGTTATCGTATCATCGGTGTATTCTCCGACATTTCCATAATGCCGGTGCCACGACAAGTACGGTTTTGTTCCTCGTTCCTGCGGCAGCACACATCGCTGTGTGTGAAGCTGCAGGAGCGAGGAACATCACCTTACCTGCCGCCGACGGCTATACGGAAGGAAGGAGGTGGGCGGGTTGTTTACATCCTGCTCATCTCCGCCCCTCCGCCGCTATTGGCCGCCTGCCGTGTGACGTCGCTATGACGCCACACGACCCGCCCCCTTAGGAAGGAGGCGGGTCGCCGGCCAGAGCGACGGTCGCAGGGCAGGTGAGTGCATGTGAAGCTGGCGTAGCGATAATTTTCGCTACGCCAGCTATCACAAGATATTGTACCTGCAACGGGGGCGGGGACTATCGCACTCGACATCGCAGCATCGGCTTGCGATGTCGTAATGTGCAAAACCCGCCCAAGTGTGGTCTGACGAGTGATTTGTACAGAGAGAGAATTATGTTTTCATCTCGTGCCCCCAGACCTCTTCTAATGCATCCCATGACCTATTTGCTTTGGTGGCAGCTGCCTGACACTGGGTACTCCAGTGTAGCTTCTTATTGACTAAGATGTCGAAGTCTTTTTCTATGTCTGATTTCCCCAGCAGTTTCTCGTTTAGTAAGTAATCATAGCATCTGTTTCTCCTTCCCATGTACATAACCTTACACTTATATGTGTTAAACCTCATTTGCCATTTTTCAGCCCAATTCTCTAATTTACTCAAATCCGTCTGTTGTTGCAATCTGTCCTCCTTTGTGTTCACTACCTTACATAGTTTTGTATCATCTGCAAATACTGATATTTTACTCTGTACTCTGTAAGCCATCCACCAGATTATTAATAAATATATTAAATAGAACCAATACAGACCCCTGTGGTACCTCACTAGTAACCCTGTCCCAATCTGAGTATGCACCATTAGCCCCTTAATGACCCATGACGTACTGGGTACGTCATGGATCGTGTGAAGTTAATCCCCACCCCCTACCGTGGGCAGGCCGCGGCGATCCGCACACATATCAGCTGATTTCAAAAGCTGACATGTGTGCCTCCTAGTCGCCAGTGGAATCGCATTCCACCCGTGACTATTAACCCCTTAACATCAAAAAAACAGGGAAGGAGTCCTGCGAGGAAAATCTGCATATTCCCAGTGCATTCTGGGATAAGCAAAGAATCTCTGCGAACTCAAGGAGCATCGGGTTTTGGCCGTTCAAGCTGAAAGGAAGACTTCTGAAAATGAGGGGAGGCGTCCTGCAAGAAAAATCTGCATATTCCCAGTGCATTCTGGGATAAGCAAAGAATCTCTGAATTCAAGGAGCATCAGGTTTTGGCCGTTCCAGCTGAAAGGAAGACTTCTGAAAACCAGGGGAGGAGTCCTGCGAGGAAAATCTGCATATTCACAGTGCATTCTGGGATAAGCAAAGAATATCTGTGAACTCAAGGAGCATCGGGTTTTGGCCCTTCCAGCTGAAAGGAAGACTTCTGAAAGCCTGGAGAGGAGTCCTGCAAGAAAAATCTGCATATTCCCAGTGCATCCTGGGATAAGCAAAGAATAAGCGCGCAAATTGTGGCCCAGTCTTTGCCTGCTTTCACATCTACAGATTAATAACATGGAAGAGACAAGGAGCCATCTGGTGTGCTGCATTTCATGCTACATGTTCACAGACTTACCAGTGGAGCAGCCAAACTTCACCTGCCAGAAATGCAAGCTTGTGTCCCTATTGGAGGAGAAGCTACAAAGTCTAGAAGAGAGAATAGCTATATTGAAAACTATTAAGGAAGGTGTGGAGTTCTTAGACAGAGCAGAAGTATCTCTTCAGAATACAGAAAGAGAAGAAATTTGTAGTGCACCTGAAGAACCAAAGGAATGGAAGCATGTGACCCAGAGAAGCAGGAGGATCAGGAGACAGTCAGCACCCATACCTCTCAGGAACCAGTACCAGGCACTCACGGATGAGAACGATGATACAACACATCAAGATAAGACTTTGGTCATAAAGAACATCCTTGAAAGCACTCAGAGTCCTCTTGGATTGAGAAAAAAAACGTTGTTGAGAAGAAGAAACGAAGAGTAGTGGTCATGGGGGATTCATTTTTGAGAGAACAGAGGCCGCCATCTGTAGACCGGATATAACCTCAAGAGAAATGTGCTGTCTTCCAGGTGCAAAAATCAAAGATGTGTCTGACAGGATATCGGGACTCTTCAGACCAACAGATGACTACTCATTCCTGCTATTACATGTGGGGACCAACGACACAGCAAGAAACAAGCTGGAAAACATCTGCAGTGATTTTGAAGACTTAGGCAAGAAAGTGAAAGAACTGGGAGCGCAGGTGGTCTTTTCATCCATCCTCCCAGTGGATGGCCATGGAACAAGGAGGTGGAACAAGATTCTACAGGTGAACAACTGGCTATGTCGATGATGCCATCAGCAAGGATTCGGATTTCTGGATCACGGAGTGAATTATCTGTATGATGGACTACTTGCTAAAGATGGGCTGCACCTTACCAAGACTGGAAAACACATATTCAGAAATCTCCTTGCTACGCTCATCATGAGAGCTTTAAACTAGAACAGCATGGGAAGGGAAGAAAATGTCCAGGAAATGCCATACAGGTGACAAATACTATTGAAAACTCTCCTGTTAGAAATGGAAAGGAAGAACTAAGACAAAAAAATCTGAATAATGAAAATATGGGGGAATGTAAAAACAATCACAAACTAAAATGTTTTTTATACAAATGCACAGAGCATGGGCAACAAACAAGGAGAATTGGAGTTACTAACTCAGGAATGGAAATATGATGTCATTGGCATCACTGAAACTTGGTGGAACAATACACATGACTGGAATACAAGGCTAGAAGGATACAACTTATTTGCAAGAAACAGACATAATAAACGATGAGGAGGTGTTGCATTGTATGTTAGAAAATCATATATATCTCCACAGAGATTGAAGCTTCAGAAACTGGGAGTTCTGTGGAAGTTGTTTGGGTAAGAACACAAAGAGAAAACAAGGGAAAGAACACCATTGTAAGTGTGTACTACAGGCCACCTCAACAAGCGGAGGATATGGATAAACTCTTTATACATCAGATGACCAACTTCTCAAAAAAATATGATGATGTGATCATGGGAGATTTCAATTATCAAGACATTTGTTGGGAATCTCTCTCAGGCAAAAGTAACAGTTCCAACAAATTCGTATCCTCTGTTGCTGACAACTTTATCTTCCAAAAGGTAGAGGAGAAAACAAGGGGATCTGCTACCTTGGATCTAATCCTTACAAACAGGGAGGAAATGGTTGAGGAGGTAAGGGTGGCTGGGACCCTGGGAAGCAGTGACCATGCTATCATAGAGTTTTGGATTATTAGAGGAGGAAGACCTGTGAAAACTCAGAATTCAAGGCTGGATTTCAGAAAGGAAGATTTTAAGGGACTCAGAAAGAGGATAGCAGGGATTCAATGGCCGTATGTCCTTAAGGACAGAAATGTCCAGGAAGGATGGGACATCTTGAAAAATAAGATTCTGAAAGCGCAATTGTTAATCCCTAAAAGAGGGAAGAATAAGAAACATTTAAGGAAATCAGAATGGATGAACACAGAACTTAAACACACGCTAAAAAGGAAGAAAGAAATGTTTATTAAATGGAAAGAGGGAGGCATATTTAAAGAAGAATATAACACAGTCTGCAAAACCTGCAGGGCACACATCAGATTAGCCAAAGCTGATAATGAAATAAGGCTTGTAAGAGATGTCAAAAGCAATAAAAAAGGATTTTGGAGTTATGTCAAAAATAAAATAAAAGTCAAAGATGTTATAGGAATTTTACAGGATGATGAAGTTGTAAAAAATGAAGTTGAGAAGGCCGAACTTTTAAATTGTTATTTTGCATCTGTTTTCTCTGCAGAAGTAAATGTAAAATCAACTGATCTTCACCGTTCTATTGTAGGATTAGAAGAATCCAGGCCATCAATAAACAAAGAGATAGTGAGGGAATACTTAGCTAACATTAATGAATTCAAGTCCCCAGGTCCAGATGAATTACACCCCAAAGTACTGAAGGAGATAGCAGAGGAAATATTAGAACCACTCTTCATAATTTTTGAAAATTCTTGGAGAACAGGAGAAGTTCCAGAAGACTGGAGAAGAGCAAATGTTGTCCCTATCTTCAAAAAGGGGAAGAAGGTGGACCCAGGGAACTACAGGCCTATGAGCCTGACTTCCATACCAGGAAATATCTTTGAACAAATTATTAAACAACATATATGCAAGTACCTGAATGAGAATGGAGTGATTAACCAGAGCCAGCATAGGTTTGTAACTAATAAGTCATGTCAGACTAACTTAATTTCCTTCTATGACAAATTCACTTAATGGGTGGATATAGTATATCTTGACTTCAGCAAAGCATTTGACAAAGTATTTCCTACAATCCTTATTGAAAAAATGACCAAGTGTGGAATGGGCAAGGCAACTGTTAGATGGATTCGTAACTGGCTTAGTGATCGGAGTCAAACAGTGGTCATAAATGGCTGCACATCCAGATGGAAGACTGTTTCAAGTGGGGTACCACAAGGCTCTGTCCTGGGCCCCGTGTTGTTCAACATCTTTATCAATGATTTAGATGAAGGAATTAAGGGTAAACTGATTAAATTTGCTGATGACACAAAGCTAGGAGGAATAGCAAATACTAGAGAAGAGAGAGAGAGATGATTCAACAAGATCTAAACAAGCTGGAACAGTGGGCAGCAACTAATAGAATGGTTTTTAGCAGGGAGAAATACAAAGTCATACATCTTGGCAAGAATAATGAAAAGAGCATATACAGCATGGGAGGAATAGAGCTATCCAACAGCATGTGTGAAAAAGACTTAGGTGTACTAATAGAGCACAGACAGAACATGAGTCAACAGTGTGATGCAGCAGCAAAAAAGGCAAATACCATTCTAGGATGTATTAACTGAAGCAGACAGTCTAGATCATGTGAAGTCATTATCCCCCTTTACTCCTCTTTGGTCAGACCTCATCTGAAATATTGTGTTCAGTTCTGGGCACCACATTTTAAAAAAAGACATCAACAAACTGGACCAAGTTCAGAGAAGAGTGATCAGAATGGTGGCTGATGTGCAAACCATGCCCTATGAGGAATGGTTACGGGATTTAGGATTGTTTAGCTTGCAAAAGAGAAGACTGAGAGGAGACCTAATAGCCGTCTACAAATACCTTAAAGGCTGTCACACTGTAGAGAGATCAGTTTTATTCTCATTTTCACAAGGAAAGACAAGAAGCAATGAGATGAAACTATTGGGGAGGAAACACAGATTAGATATTAGAACAAACCTTTTGACAGTGAGAGTGATCAACGAGTGGAACAGGCTGCCACGAGAGGTTGTGAGTTCTCCTTCAATGGAAGTCTTTAAAAAGAGGTTGGATGGACATCTGTCTGGAATGAATTAGTGAATCTTTAGATACAAAGGACTAGAGCGCTCATAAAGTGATAAGGTGAGGGTTAATACAGATTTACCACAGTTTTAAAAGACTATATTACGTACCGGTAATGGGATTTTCCTGAGTCCACGACAGCACCCACGAGAGAGGGATCCGCCCCCTTCAGGACAGGAAACCTACAGATAAAAAGGGGCGGTCCCCCTCCCTCATCAGTTGGTTGCAGAGACCGGGAGAGGAACCGCCAAAGAATCAGTAAATAACACAGACCAATCCCAGGACACCGAAGCGTGAGAAAAAACAAACAAAGAAAGGGCAGGGGTGTAAAGGGTGCTGTCGTGGACTCAGGAAAATCCCATTACCGGTACGTAATATAGTCTTTTCCTTTCGTCACGACAGCACCCATGAGAGACTTAGAGAGAAGACACACTGAGGGCGGGACAACCACGGGAAGAGCCAAGCTGCCAAACGGAAGGTTAGTGGAAGAACCAAAGGCCAGCCGGCAGAGCCCGGAAAGGTGGAAGGAGAAGACCAGGTCACAGTCTTACAAAACCGTCGAGGAGACATCCGCCACAGCCACCAAGTAGGAGGCCATCTCGCAGGAGAATGATCCGTCACCGAGAAGGACAGGAGAACAGGCTGCACCACAGACGCGAGGGAAACCGTAGCCCACAGCCATCGGGGTAAAGGACGGCACGACACCAGAGGAACACAGCTGGAACCCTGAAAGACAAAAAACAAAAGACCCATCCAGCCGCCAAGGGGCCGCCGAGCGACCCGGGGGGGGGACAGTGCCCCCCCAAGCAAGGACGCGAAAGGAAGGAAGGGAGAAAGAGCACAAGACAGAGAGGGGCAAGAAGGGCGCAAAGGGTAGGGCGCCCAACCCCAGAGCAAGACCCCAGGGAGGAGAGCCGGTAGACGGACCGGCCGGCAGGGGACCGACCGAGAGACCCATAACCCTTCCTAACAGGAGAACACAGAACAGAGGACAACGGAAGACAGCAGATGAGGAGGGAGGAAGGGAGTGCAGGAAGAGCATCTACAGCCGACCACAAGGTTGGGTGCGGACTGGCGGCCGACAGCGCAGCAAGGACGGGAAGGCAGCAATGCCCCGACAAAAAACACCAGAAGCGAAGCAAGAAGCCCGAGGCGCCAGGCCCGGCGCAAGGCCAGGGAGGCGCAAGGCGGCAGAGGTGGAAGACCAGAACACAGGCCCCCGCGGTCCAAAGGCCAAGAGGCACAGAGGCCAAGAGGCCCAGGGGCCAAGAGGCCCAGAGGCCAAGAGGCACAGACGCACAGAGGGCCAGACGCACAGAGGGCCAGACGCACAGAGGGCCAGACGCACAGAGGGCCAGAGGCACAAAGGGCCAAAGGCACAGAGGGCCAGAGGCACAGAGGGCCAGAGACACAGAAGCCCAGAGGCACAGAAGCCCAGAGGCACAGAAGCCCAGAGGCACAGAATCCCAGAGGCACAGAAGCCCAGAGGCACAGAAGCCCAGAGGCACAGAAGCCTAGAGGCCCAGAAGCCCAGAAGCCCAGAGGCACAGAAGCCCAGACGCACATAAGCCCAGAGACACAGAAGCCTAGAGGCACAGAAGCCTAGAGGCACAGAAGCCCAGAGGCACAGAAGCCCAGAGGCACCCAGACGGCCAGAGGCCAAGAGGCCCAGAGGCCCAGAGGCCCAGCTGCAGGAGACGCAGAGGCCCAGAGGCACAGAGGCCAAGAGACACAGAGGCCAAGAGGCACAGAGGGCAGAAGGCACAGAGGGCAGGAGGCCAGGAAACACAGAGGGCAGGAGGCCAGGAAACACAGAGGGCAGGAGGCCCAGAGGCCCGAGGCCAGGAGGCACAGAAGCAGGAGGCCAGGAGGCACAGAGGCACAGGGCCCGGAGGCCCAAGGCCGGGAGGTCCAGAGGCCAGGAAGCCACAGAGGGCAAGAAGCCACAGAGGCCACAAAGGCCAGGAGGCCCAGAGACCAGGAAGGCCGGAGGCCAGGAGGCAAGGAAGCACAGAGGCCAGGAGGCCCGGAAGCACAGAGGCCAGGAAGCACAAGACCCGGAAGCACAGAGGCCGGAGACACGAGACCAGGAGGCAACAGAGGCACGCGGCCAGGAAGCACAAGGCACAGAGGCCCGAGGCCAGGAGGCACCGAGGCAGGAGGCACCGAGGCCAGGAGGCACCAAGGCCAGGAGGGAGAGAAGCCCGAGGCCAGGAGGCAGAGAGGCCCGAGGCCAGGAGGCAGAGAGGCCCGAGGCTAGGAGGCACAGAGGCCCGAGGCCAGGAGGCACAGAGGCCCGAGGCCAGGAGGCACAGAGGCCCGAGGCCAGGAAGCACAGAGGCCCGAGGCCAGGAGGCACAGAGGCCCGAGGCCAGGAGGCACAGAGGCCCAAGGCCAGAAGGCACAGAGGCCCGAGGCCAGAAGGCACAGAGACCCGAGGCCCGGAGGCACAGAGGCCGAAGGCCAGGAGGCACAGAGGCCCAAGGCCAGGAGGCACAGAGGCCCCAGGCTCGGAGGGACAGACTGACAGAGGCACGAGGCCAGGAAGCACAAGGCCAGGAATCACGAGGCCCGGAGCACGAGGCCAGGAAGTACGAGGCCAAGAAGCACGAGGCCAAGAAGCACGAGGCCAGGAAGCACGAGGCCAAGAAGCACGGAAGCCCGGAGGTACAGAGGTCAAGCAGCACAGAGGTCAAGCGGCACAGAGGCCAAGCGGCACAGAGGCCAAGCGGCACAGAGGCCAAGCGGCACAGAGGCCAACAGGCACAGAGGCCAACAGGCACAGAGGCCAGCAGGCACAGAGGCCAGCAGGCACAGAGGCCAACAGGCACAGAGGCCAGCAGGCACAGAGGCCAACAGGCACAGAGGCCAACAGGCACAGCGGCCAACAGGCACAGCGGCCAACAGGCACAGAGGTCACAGAAGCCCGGAGGCCCAGAGGCCACAGAAGCCCGGAGGCCCAGAGGCCACAGAAGCAAGGAGGCCCATAGGCCACAGAAGCCAGGACGCCACCGAAGCCAGGAGGCCACAGAAGCCAAGAGGCCCCGAGGGCACAGAAGCCAAGAGGCCCCGAAGCCACAGAAGCCAAGAGGCCCAGAAGCCTAGAGGCCACAGAAGCCAAAAAGGCCCAGAGACCACAGAAGCCAGGAGGCCACAGAAGCCAGGGGGTCCGAAGGCCACAGAAGCCAAGAGGCCCGGAGGCCACAGAAGCCAAGAGGCCCGGAGGCCACAGAAGCCAAGAGGCCCGGAGGCCACAGAAGCCAAGAGGCCCGGAGGCCACAGAAGGCAAGCGGCCCGGAGGCCACAGAGGCCAGGAGGCCACAGAGGCCAGGAGGACACAGAGGCCAGGAGAACACAGAGGCAAGGAGGACACAGATGCAAGGAGTCCACAGGGGCCAGGAGTCCACAGAGGCCCAGAGGCCACCGACGACCACAGAGGCCATAGGAGGCCACAGAGGCCAGGAGGCCACAGAGGCCAGGAGTCCACAGAGGCCAGGAGGTCACAGGGGCCAGGAGGCCACAGGGGCCAGGAGGCCACAGGGGCCAGGTTCCACCGAGGCCAGGAGGCCACAGGGGCCAGGAGTCCACAGGGGCCCAGGAGCTCAGAGGCAGGAGGGCACAGAGGCCACCGATCACAGACCAAGAGGGCACCCCAGCGCACACCCCAGTGCAGACACCACCAGGACGCCTGCCACAGCATAGCATGAGGGACGCTGACGGCAGAGGGACCGTCCCAGAAGGGGACTAACCCCGGACAGAAGGGCAGGGGGAAAGGCTGGCAGAGATCCACAGCCCCGATCCGGAGAAGCAGGAGCACAGCCGGGCCACCGGCGTGGAGACAGAACGCAGACGCGGCCGGCCCAGGACACCCTTTCCCGCGTGCACACGCCGTGCAGCGGTGAAGACGCAGGCACGCGTCAGGGAGAGGCTCCGGCCCGACCGCCATAGCAACTCACCAGCACCGCAGCGTCCGGCCAGGATGGAGGGGACCACGGGCTTCACTAGGAACCTTCCCGGCCGCTCCCCCGGAAGCGCTCCTGCATACTTCCGGGTCACTACAGCAGGGAGCGCGCGCTGACGCGGCAGGGCCCCCCCCGCCGCGCACACGATCCGGTAGAAGCACGCTCTGCTGCAGGCGTCATATCCCTGGAGGCAAAGCCGGACCAGGAGAAAGAGGACGAGGTGCACCGGAGGACGGAGTCCACGAGGGGAGCTCCACCGACCTTGCTTCCGGATCCTGAGCTCCGCCGTTCCCTTGGAGACCGCACGGACTCAACTGGACCCAGGTACTGTAGGTTCCGATCCCTGCAGGACAGGAAACCAACTGATGAGGGAGGGGGACCGCCCCTTTTTATCTGTAGGTTTCCTGTCCTGAAGGGGGCGGATCCCTCTCTCGTGGGTGCTGTCATGACGAAAGGAAAATAGTGTTAAATGGATGGGGGAAACTTACTTGGTATGATTGATAACAGTAGATGTGGATGACAGTGGAAACAAATCCTTATCTGACCAGCGTGGACCACTGCTGAGATGACTGTGTTTCTGGATGGCTAAGTTGCAGGAATTGCAGCTGCTTCTTCCCAGTGGGTGTGAGGACTGGTGGTGTGTTGCGGGCGGGCTTCACGGGGTAAGAGGTGACTTGGTGAAGGGATGCGAGTCAGAGCTGGTGTCTGTATCCAGGAGCCCCGGCCGGTGGCTTCCCTGGATACTGAGACGCGTGCGTGTGGAGGAGCGCGTGACGTCACAGGGCTCAGGACAGGCGTGTGACGTCACAGGGCTCAGGACAGGCTACGGAAGCTTGTAGAGGGCAAAAAGGGTCCCAACGCGTTTCAGAGGTGCAAAACGTGCCTCCTTTGTCAGGGGATGAATGCCCATGGTCACACTGCATTTTTATGCTCGTTATAACAATGAAAGCCGCCCAAATACAATTAGGTAAATTAGGTAAACTAGCCAGTATCAATAAAAATGTGGAGCCCACCAATAGAGGATTGTAATATGGATCAGAGAGTGCCTCCCCCCTGCAACCCCAACCCAAGGTGTTGGTACGTTTGGGAGTGCGCAGCATGGGGGATGGAGCACGATGGGGAATGCGCAGCATGGGGGATGGAGCACGTTTGGGAGTGCGCAGCATGGGGGATGGAGCACGATGGGGAATGCGCAGCATGGGGGATGGAGCACAATGGGGAGTGCGCAGCATGGGGGATGGAGCACGATGGGGGGTGCGCAGCATGGGGGATGGAGCACGATGGGGAGTGCGCAGCATGGGGGATAGAGCATGATGGGCAGTGTGCAGCATGGGGGATGAAGCACGATGGGGAGTGCGCAGCATGGGGGATGGAGCACGTTTGGGATTGCGCAGCATGGGGGATGGAGCACGATGGGGAATGCGCAGCGTGGGGGATGGAGCACGATGGGGAGTACGCAGCATGGGGGATGGAGCACAATGGGGAGTGGGGATGGAGCACGATGGGGGGTGCGCAGCATGGGGGATGGAGCACGATGGGGGGTGCGCAGCAAGGGGGATGGAGCACGATGGGAGATGCACACCTCCCCCCAAAACACACACACACACACACACACACACACACGCACTGCACAACACACCACACACACACTGGGAACCACAAACACTGCCCTACACAGACACCCACACACACAGACAACGCCGCACACACACAACACCCAACACACAAACACCGCGGCACACACAAATATACGCACATACCGCACAACACACACATTGCACAAAACATACCTCCCCCCAAAACACACACACACCCCACACCAACCGCGCAACACACACACATCGCTACAGACACACAGCGCTCCACAAATAATGACACACAATGCAACACACAAACAACACCGCTTTCACCCCCCGCCACACCCAGACAACACCCAGAACATGTACAGCCCCTACACAAACACTTGGTAACTACAGACAACATATAACAAAAATCATACATTAACTACACAATACGTAAATTCTAGAATACCCGATGCGTAGAATCGGGCCACCTTCTAGTATATATATAAAGCTGTGTGTATGTGTGTGTGTATGTGTGTATGTCCGCTAAAGGAATCCGCACCGTCGCATTTACAATCACGAAATTTTGCACAGACGCCTCATGTGACCAGGGAGCGTCGTAGACTATGTTTTGACAGAAAAATTAACCCTGTGCTTTACAGTTAGTCTCTAAAATCCTGCCGCCATTAAACTGAATGGAGGTGAGAGCTATAGGTAATTAATATCAACTGTCAGTGGTTGCTATAGGAACAAAATAAACTGTAAAGCGGGCTTTACACGCTACGATATTGCTAGCAATTGCTAGCGATATCGAGCGTGTAAGCACCCGCCCCGTCGTACATGTGATATCGTGTGTTCGCTGCCGTAGTGAACATTATCGCTACGGCAGCGTCACATGCACTTACCTGGTCGCCATCGTCGCTGTGACTGCCAAACAATTCCTCCCTCAAGGGGGAGGGACGTTCGGCATCACAGCGACGTCACCGCAACGTCACTGAGCGGCCGGCCAATCAAAGCGGAGGGGCGGAGATGAGCGGGACGTAACATCCCGCCCACCTCCTTCCTTCCGCATTGCCGGTGGAGGCAGGTAAGGAGACGTTCGTCGCTCCTGCGGTGTCACACACAGCGATGTGCGCAGCATGGGGGATGGAGCACGTTTGGGAGTGCGCAGCATGGGGGATGGAGCACGATGGGGAATGCGCAGCGTGGGGGATGGAGCACGATGGGGAGTACGCAGCATGGGGGATGGAGCACAATGGGGATGGAGCACGATGGGGGGTGCGCAGCATGGGGGATGGAGCACGATGGGGGGTGCGCAGCAAGGGGGATGGAGCACGATGGGAGATGCACACCTCCCCCCAAAACACACACACACACACTGCCACACACGCACTGCACAACACACCACACACACACTGGGAACCACAAACACTGCCCTACACAGACACCCACACACACAGACAACGCCGCACACACACAACACCCAACACACAAACACCGCGGCACACACAAATATACGCACATACCGCACAACACACACATTGCACAAAACATACCTCCCCCAAAACACACACACACACCCCACACCCACACAAACCGCGCAACACACACACACAACGCTACAGACACACAGCGCTCCACAAATAACGACACACAACGCAACACACAAACAACACCGCTTTCACCCCCCGCCACACCCAGACAACACCCAGAACATGTACAGCCCCTACACAAACACTTGCTAACTACAGACAACAACATCTATATACATATATATATATATATAACAAAAATCATACATTAACTACACAATACGTAAATTCTAGAATACCCGATGCGTAGAATCGGGCCACCTTCTAGTATATATATAAAGCTGTGTGTATGTGTGTGTGTATGTCCGCTAAAGGAATCCGCACCGTCGCAGTTACAAATTTACAATCACGAAATTTTGCACAGACGCCTCATGTGACCCAGGGAGCGTCGTAGACTATGTTCTGACAGAAAAATTAACCCCGTGCTTTACAGTTAGTCTCTAAAATCCTGCCACCATTAAACTGAATGGAGGTGAGAGCTATAGGTAATTAATAGCAACTGTCAGTGGTTGCTATAGGAACAAAATAAACTGTAAAGCGGGCTTTACACGCTACGATATTGCTAGCAATTGCTAGCGATATCGAGCGTGTAAGCACCCGCCCCGTCGTACATGCGATATCGTGTGTTCGCTGCCGTAGTGAACATTATCGCTACGGCAGCGTCACACGCACTTACCTGGTCGCCATCGTCGCTGTGACTGCCGAACAATTCCTCCCTCAAGGGGGAGGGACTTTCGGCATCACAGCGACGTCACCGCAATGTCACTGAGCGGCCGGCCAATCAAAGCGGAAGGGCGGAGATGAGCAGGACGTAACATCCCGCCCACCTCCTTCCTTCCGCATTGCCGGTGGAGGCAGGTAAGGAGACGTTCGTCGCTCCTGCAGTGTCACACACAGCGATGTGTGCTGCCGCAGGAGCAACGAACAACATCGATAATCAATCATTACCGACTTTTGGTTTTGGGACGACCTCTCCATGGTGAACGATTTTCACCATTTTTTAGGTCTCTTAAGGTCGCTGGTAAGTGTCACACGCTGCGATATCGTTAATGACGCCGGATGTGCGTCACTAACAACGTGACCCCGATGATAAAACAATAACGATATCGTAGCGTGTAAAGCCCCCTTTAGTTGAAGCTTACGCGTGAGGTTATATGATGTCGGTAGAGAGATGGATAGAGAGGCAGAAAAAGACAGACAGACAGAGACACAAACAGAGACAGATGGGGAAGGAGACAGACAGAAGGGCAAAGAGACAGATGGGCAAAGAGACAGCCCTTGAAAAAGACAGCTGGGCAAAGAAACAGCCAGGCAAAGAGACAGACCTGGAAAGAGACAGACGGGGAAAGAGACAGACCTGGAAAGAGACAGACCTGGAAAGAGACAGCCGGGGAAAGAGACAGCCGGGGAAAGAGACAGCCGGGGAAAGAGACAGCCGGGGAAAGAGACAGCCGGGGAAAGAGACAGCCGGGGAAAGAGACAGCCGGGGAAAGAGACAGCCGGGGAAAGAGACAGCCGGGGAAAGAGACAGCCGGGGAAAGAGACAGCCGGGGAAAGAGACAGCCGGGGAAAGAGACAGCCGGGGAAAGAGACAGCCGGGGAAAGAGACAGCCGGGGAAAGAGACAGACGGGGAAAGAGACAGACGGGGAAAGAGACAGACGGGGAAAGAGACAGACGGGGAAAGAGACAGACGGGGAAAGAGACAGACGGGGAAAGAGACAGACGGGGAAAGAGACAGACGGGGAAAGAGACAGACCTGGAAAGAGACAGACCTGGAAAGAGACAGACCTGGAAAGAGACAGACCTGGAAAGAGACAGACCTGGAAAGAGACAGACGGGGAAAGAGACAGACGGGGAAAGAGACAGACGGGGAAAGAGACAGACGGGGAAAGAGACAGACGGGGAAAGAGACAGACGGGGAAAGAGACAGACGGGGAAAGAGACAGACGGGCAAAGAGACAGACGGGCAAAGAGACAGACCTGGAAAGAGAGAGCCCTGAAAAGAGAGAGCCCTGAAAAGAGACAGCCCTGAAAAGAGACAGTCCTGAAAAGAGACAGTCCTGAAAAGAGACAGTCCTGAAAAGAGACAGTCCTGAAAAGAGACAGTCCTGAAAAGAGACAGTCCTGAAAAGAGACAGTCCTGAAAAGAGACAGTCCTGAAAAGAGACAGCCCTGAAAAAAGACAGACCTGGAAAGAGTCAGCCGGGCAACGATACAGCCCTGGAAAGAGAGAGCCCTGGAAAGAAACAGCCCTGGAAAGAGACAGATGGAGAAAGAGACAGACGGAGAAAGAGACAGCCCTGGAAAGAGACAGCCCTGGAAAGAAACAGACCTGGAAAGAGACAGCCCTGAAAAGAGACAGCCCTGAAAAAAGACAGACCTGGAAAGAGTCAGCCGGGCAACGAGACAGCCCTGCAAAGAGAGAGCCCTGGAAAGAAACAGCCCTGGAGAGAGACAGATGGGGAAAGAGACAGACGGGGAAAGAGACAGACGGGGAAAGAGACGGAAGGTCCAATTCTAAACAACCAACCAACAACACTTGGTTGGGTCATACCCCATTACCCAAAGGTTTCAGGACTTGCGGCAACTGTATCTGTATCTGTTGCCGCAAAACAGAATCCTGCAGATCCCTCACAACACAATATACCAATATGTTCAACAATAATTCTTTCCTTATACGTCAACATATCACATGTTCATCAACAGGGGTCATTTACATCATCATGTGCCCTTGTGGTAAACAGTATGTAGGACGTACCAAAAGATCTTTATCCACCAGAGTCAATGAACACCACAATAACATAGTATCATAGTTTTTAAGGTTGAAGGGAGACTCTAAGTCCATCTAGTTCAACCCGTAGCCTAACATGTTGATCCAGAGGAAGGCAAAAAAACCCCAATGTGGCAAACAAGTTCCAATGGGGAAAAAATTTCCTTCCTGACTCCACATCCGGCAATCAGACTAGTTCCCTGGATCAATACCCTGTCATAAAATCTAATATACATAACTGGTAATATTAAATTTTTCAAGAAAGGCATCCAGGCTCTGCTTAAATGTTAGTAGTGAATCACTCATTACAACATCATGCGGCAGAGAGTTCCATAGTCTCACTGCTCGTACAGTAAAGAATCCTCGTCTGTGATTATGATTAAACCTTCTTTCCTCAAGACGTAGCGGATGCCCCCGTGTTCCAGTCGCAGGCCTAGGTGTAAAAAGATCTTTGGAAAGGTCTCTGTACTGTCCCCTCATATATTTATACATTGTGATTAGATCCCCCCTAAGCCTTCGTTTTTCCAAACTAAATAACCCCAAGTTTAATAACCTGTCTTGGTATTGCAGCCCACCCATTCCTCTAATAATCTTGGTCGTCAAACATCATAAACATCATAAAAGGCTTTCTGGGACACCCTTTATCCCGGCATTATTGTGAATTTCACAACAAATCCTGGAAAGGTTCGACCTTTCTGGGGAAAGAATTGGTAGTCCCAAACTGGCGGGGGGGGGGTGACTTTATGAAGCAGATGTCACAGGCAGAATCCAAATGGATTTTCTCTTTAGACACATTGGCCCCAAGGGGGCTCAATGAAGAACTAGAATTATATGCTTTTAATTCATGCTTTTATTTAATCCTTTCTTCGTATGTATATTACACTCACATGTAGACACGTATATCCGTACAGGTATATCCATAGGGAATAAATAAATATATATATATATTATTTATTGAAAATATAATATATTATAATATATATATATATATATATATATATATATATATATATATATATATATATATTCTCACATTCCCACACCTCCCTGAAGAAGGCCACGAAACACGTGTTGGTTTGGCGTCGGCACGGCAGCGGGACATGTCTACAGGTATATCCTTATCATCACCTAACTACCTATTCTTTTCTATGTTTGGGTATTGACCCCTTATCACCTTCCACAATTATTATGCATTAATACTGGACATGAGCTTCTGATCCTTGCACTAATTGATTGCACTTTGCTACCTGCAGTGGATCTTTATTCCATTCAGCACTTTATATTGTGCATGATTATTTATTATTTATTCAGTGCATGTGACTATTTATTATATTTATTTCATTTATATTTATTTATTTATTCATCTTTTCCTTACACTGCAACTGTGCAATCTTGTGCCATATTTATTTATTTATCTTTTGTCATATATATATTGCCCTGTCCATTTACATTTTCTAGAATACCTATGGTGGAACTATCTATATAAATTCTTCTATGATAATTTTTGTAATTTTTGTGCTTTTGATAAATTATTCCTGTCCCCTGTCGTGCGACCTTTTGTGCAAAATTGCACTTTTAATTATTCACATTTTAATCATTCATTAATAAAACCTGCTTTTATTATGATCATTTATGTACTGGCTATTTATTTATAGGGTTACTTGGGTTGTTTTACATAGCCTTTCCATTTATATTGCATGGGGGTGTGTTGATACCTTGTTATCATCAGACACTGTTCATTTCTCACCCTTTGTGTGACATTCTTTGGGTAACCGATATTTTCTCACATAGATATACGGTCTCACGTATTTTATTCCATTTTATTTTATTCCATTTTATTCCACTTTAATAAATATCTCCATGCATTTCACTTCACTTTTTGTTTGTAATATTAAAATAATAATTCCTGTCCTTACCGGCATTTGGACACATTTTATTGGAGGAGGCACGTTTTGCACCTCTGAAACGCGTTGGGACCCTTTTTGCCCTCTACAGGCTTCCGTAGCCTGTCCTGAGCCCTGTGACGTCACACACTCTTCCACCGGCCGGGGCTCCTGGATACAGACACCAGCTCTGAGTCGCATCCCTTCCACGTGTCACCTCTTGCCCCGTGAAGCTCGCCCGCAACACACCACCAGTCCTCACACCCACTGGGAAGAAGCAGCTGCAATTCCTGCAACTTAGCCATCCAGAAACACAGTCATCTCAGCAGGGGTCCACGCTGGTCACATAAGGATTCGTTTCCACTGTCATCCACATCTACTGTTATCAATCATACCAAGTAAATTGCCCCCATCCATTTAACACTATTTTAAAACTGTGGTAAATCTGTATTAACCCTCACCTTATCACTTTGTGAGCGCTGTAATCCATTGTATCTAATTTTTCCCTTTCATTCACTCTCATGTGGAGTGTGTTTACTATTAGCAGCTCCAAAGCTGATTAGAGCCCACACACACAGTACGGCTCCAGACACTGTCAGCCCACAGATTAAGGCTACTTTCACACTTGCGTTGAACGGCATCCGTCACAATGCGTTGTGTGACGCACGTGACGGATGCCTTGCAAAAAGTGTGATAATAAATGCAACGGATTCCAGTGAAATAACGCGTTGCGTTAAGTTTTCTTTAGCCGATAGAGAGAAAGAGAGAGCCCTCATCTTCACCGCACACATCCCGACACTACAGCCCACATCATCACCGCACACATCCCGACACTGCCACCCACATAATCACCGCACACATCCCGACACTGCTGCCCTCATCTTCGCCGCACACACTCCGACACTGCCGCCCACATCATCACCGCACACATCCCGACACTGCAGCCCACATCATCACCGCACACACCCTGACACTACCGCCCACATCATCACCGCACACACCCTGACACTGTCGCCCACTTCAACACCGCACACATCCCGACACTGCCGCCCACATCATCACCGCACACATCCCGACACTACCGCCCACATCATCACCGCACACACCCCGACACTGCTGCCCACTTCATCACCACACATATTCCGACACTGCCGCCCACATCATCACCACACACACGCTGGCACTACCGCACCCATCATCACCGTACACACACAAGTATTACTTCGGTGACGTTCCCGCTGACAGCGCAATTCACTTCAGTTGCTGTGTGGAGCTGACAGGAGCGGCGGTGTTCTATGGCTGCTCCTGTCAGCTTCAAGTAGCAGAGCTGGATGCGTCGCGGGACCTCGTGTGGATTACGCCGGACCTGGAGGGGTATTTGGGGATTTTAATAAAGTGGTGAAAGAGGGTGTTTTTTTTGTCTTTTATTCCAAATAAAGGATTTTTACGGGTGTGTGTTTATTTACTTTCACTTACAAATTAATCATGGAATGTGTCTCATGATTAACCTAGGACTTAGTGGCAGCTATGGGCTGCTGCCATTAACTCCTTATTACCTCGATTGCCACCGCAAAAGGGCAATTCGGGATGAGCCGGGTAGAGTCCCAGGACTGTCGCATCTAATGGATGCGGCAATTCCGGTGTTACGTCACCGCCGAAGTCTGCTCCAGCGACTTCTGCTACGATCGCCAGGCGACGCCGTGTTCCTGCCGTGGATGGTGCTGGTGATGGGAGAGGAGTGGATGCCAGCGGCACCGGTGGGCGCAGGCTCCGATCATCCACTGGGCTGGGTTATCTTGGGATCTGCAGTACCGCTGGCTGACTGTGGGTGGCATGTGTCTTCCAGCTGAAGTTGCCAACATTCAGCTACAGCCAATGGGAAGACACCGCACCCTTCTTATTCCCCCTCCTGTCACATGATCACTGCCAGAGATAGTTCTGATTTTCCTGGCTCCTGTTATGACCTATTCTGTTTGGTGATTCCTGTGTGTTGACTTCTGCGTGTTTTCTGACTACCCTCCTGCCTACTGTTTTTGCACCTCGCTGCCTGATCCGGATTTGACCTCTGCTACGTTTGCTGACTACGTCATTGCCTGCCGATTCTGTCCCTGTTCCGCCATTCCTGGTTTGACCCTGCCTGACTACTACTCTCATCGGACTGCAGCCTTCCACAGGTAGTGATCTCCAGGGCCCTCTGTAATTCCAAATCCCTGTATAGAGGTTAAAGGGTTTCAGGGTTCTGGGGGTCCTGCTTGGTGAGTGGCTTCCCACTAGCCTCCCCTTTACAGCCCATCTGAGTCTGTGGATCCAGGCAGGCGTTACATTATCTCTGGCCCATCTAACTAGGAGAAAGAAAAAAAACAACCAATGGGTTATATATTGTCTGCAGAAGGCTTCCGCATGGATCCCTCTAAGCTTCAACTGATTAAGGAGTGGGTACAACCCAAGTCTCTGAAGGCCTTGCAGCGTTTCCTTGGGTTTGCTAATTATTACCGCAAATTTATTAGAGATTTTTCCAAAATTGCCAAACCCCTCACCGATTTGACTAAAAAGGGAGCTGATGTAATTAATTGGAAGCCAGAGGTGATCCATGCCTTCTCAAAATTAAAAGACTGTTTTTCCTCAGACCCGATTCTGGTTCAGCCTGACCTTATGCGTCCGTTTATTGTGGAAGTCGATGCATCCGAGGTTGGAGTGGGAGCGGTGCTATCACAAGGTACTCCGTCTCTCACTCAGCTTCGTCCTTGTGCCTACTTCCACAAGTTTTCTCCCACAGAGAGAAATTATGACATTGGTAATCGTGAACTGTTGGCAATTAAATGGGCCTTCGAGGAATGGCGCCACTTCCTCGAAGGCGCCAAACATAAGGTCACAGTCATCACAGACCATAAGAACCTCACTTATCTGGAATCTGCTAAGAGACTCAATCCTAGGCAAGCTAGGTGGGCATTGTTCTTCTCCAGATTTGATTTTGTGGTAACATTCCGGCCTGGTACCAAGAACACCAGAGCTGATGCACTTTCCCGTAGCTTCTGTCCCTCTCAGTCTGAAAACTCTGAACCAGTGCATATTTTAGCTAAAGGCATTATTATGTCATCTATTTGCTTAGATTTGATAGAAGAGGTCCATAATACCCAAGACCAAGCTCCTGAAACCACTCCTGTCCATAAACTGTTTGTCGCCCCCTCACTTCGCCTACGGGTACTCCAGGAATCCCACAATTCTGTGCTGCCAGGTCACCCTATTATCGGCAATACCCTCCGATTAGTAACCAGGAATTTTTGGTGGCCAACCGTAGCGAAAGATTGTAAGGAATATGTACTGGCTTGTGAAACTTGTGCTCGAGCCAAGGCACCCCGTACCCGCCCTGCCAGATTTCTCCAGTCCCTACCTACTCCAGTAAGCCCTTGGACACATCTCTCCATGGACTTGATCACTGACCTTCCACCCTCAGAAGGGAAGACCTGTGTCTGGGTAGTAGTGGATAGATTCAGCAAACAGTGTCATTTTGTTCCTCTGTCCGGATTACCCAATTCTGAAACTCTTAGCAAGTTGTTTGTTAGGCATATTGTGCGGTCACACAGGGTTCCGGAAAATATTGTTTTTGACTGAGGAACACAGTTCGTCTCGAAATTCTGGAGGGCGTTTTGTAAAAAGATCAATATAGAGCTATCTTTTTCATCTGCCTACCACCCAGAGACCAATAGTCAGACCGAACGTTCCAATCAAACCCTTGAACAATATCACCGGTGTTATGTGTCTGACCGTCAGTCTGACTGGGTGGAATATCTGCCGCTAGCTGAGTTCGCTTTCAATAATCAGTATCAGGAAACCATCAAGACTACCCCCTTTTTCTGCAATTTAGGGTTGCATCCACGTTTTGGTTCTTTTTCTTCTGCTGTGGTGGATACTCCTGAGTCCTGAGGCTGAATCAACTGTGGACAAATTGAAGGCTATCTGGTCTGAGGTGAAAGAGAACCTGAAGAAGGCAAAGGTTGGTCAAGCCTCCTCTGCTAATAAGAGACGTTCCAAGGGCCCTAACCTTGGAGTTGGGGACAAGGTATGGTTATCCACACGGAATATTAAACTCAAGGTCCCTTCTGCTATGCTGGGTCTGAGGTTTATTGGACCTTACGAGATAATCGAGGTAATTAATCCCACAGCTTTCCACCTGCAACTCCCCCATCCTTTAAGATATCGAATGTGTTCCATAAGTCCCTCCTCAAGTTATATCGTGTCCCCATTCACCCAGTCAGTGACCCCCCTCCTCCTGTTTTGGTTGAAGGTAACTTGGAGTATAAGGTACACAGAATACTTGATTCCCGTATTGTCAGAGGGTCGGTACAGCATTTGGTGCATTGGAGGGGTTACGGCCCTGAGGAGAGGTCATGGGTCTCTGCGAGCGATATTCATGCTAAGGGTCTGGTCCGGCGGTTTCACCACCAACTTCCTGGGAAGCCGGGTTTTGATGGTCCGGAGGACCCTCGTGGAGGGGGGGTACTGTTACATCACCGCTGGAGTCTGCTCCAGTGACTTCTGCTCTGATCGCCAGGCGACGCTGTGTTCCTGCCGTGGATAGTGCTGGTGATGGGAGAGGAGTCGATGCCAGCGGCACCGGTGGGCGCAGGCTCCGATCATCCACTGGGCATCTTGGGATCTGCAGTACCGCTGGCTGACTGTGGGTGGCATGTGTCTTCCAGCTGAAGTTGCCAGCGTTCAGCTACAGCCAATGGGAAGACACCACACCCTTCTTATTCCCCCTCCTGTCACATGATCACTGCCAGAGATAGTTCTGATTTTCCTGGCTCCTGCTATGTCCTATTCTGTTTGGTGATTCCTGTGTGTTGACTTCTGCGTGTTTTCTGACTACCCTCCTGCCTACTGTTTTTGCACCTCGCTGCCTGATCCGGATTTGACCTCTGCTACGTTTGCTGACTACGTCATTGCCTGCCGATTCTGTACCTGTTCCGCAATTCCTGGTTTGACCCTGCCTGACTACTACTCTCATCGGACTGCAGCTTTCTACAGGTAGTGATCTCCAGGGCCCTCTAATTCCAAATCCCTGTATAGGGGTTAAAGGGTTTCAGGGTTCTGGGGGTCCTGCTTGGTGAGTGGCTTCCCACTAGCCTCCCCTTTACAGCCCATCTGAGTCTGTGGATCCAGGCAGGCGTTACATCCGGGTGTCTGCTGGCTGATATTTTTAGGCTGGGGGGCTTCCCATAACGTGGGGCTCCCCATCTTGAGAATACCAGCCTTCAGCCGTGTGGCTTTACCTTGGCTGGTATCAAAATTGGGGGGGGACCGCACGCCGTTTTTTAAATTATTTATTTATTTTTTGTACTGCACGATATAGATTGGTTGCAGTGAGACAGCTGTCACTCAGCGTGGGGGCGGGTCTGACTGCAACCAATCATAGGGGCCGGTGGGCGGGGGAAGCAGTGAATACGAGATGGAATAATGAGCGGCCGGCTTTTTCAAAAGAGGAAAAGCCGCAGGAGCTTTCTGACAACTGTGCAGCGTCGCGCCCGTGATCGGTGAATATGAGAGAGGGAGAGAGGAGGGAGAGAGACCAGGAGTGATTTTAAACGATTTCGATCGTTTTGCTGGACATGCTAAGCATGCGCAGTAGAACGTGATGGAATCCGTCAGCGGATTCCGTTGCTTAGCGCATAGCGGCGGAATCCGCCACCATAGACAATCATTAGACACCGTGGCGGATTCCAACGGAATCTGTCAAGGTGCGCTATTTTAACGACACAAAAAACGCTACATGCAGCGTTCCTTCCGCCCGACGCAGCGTCAACATAACGCAAGACCATCCATTGCTATACGTAGCTAATGAGTAATGAGGAATAATGAGGAATAAAACGGTTTCCTGCAATGGTCACCGTAATTCCTCAGCAACGGAAGCCATCCAACGCAAGTATGAAAGTAGCCTAACTCACTCTGCAGCATTAACTGTTTGTCCGCTGCCCCTGAGCGCTGGTATCTCTTGTTTATCATTTAGTGAATCCTGCTTTGAGCAGGGGGTTGGACTAGATGACCCAGGAGGTCCATTCCAACTGTAATATTCTATGATCTCACTGCCAAAATCTGGCAGCGAGATGTATATGCACGCAGCCATAACGATGACTTACCCCGCCCCCATCGGAAGTCACGTGACGTAATCATGTGACTTCCGGTGGCTGCCATGGTAACACAGGGTCATGTGATGACATCTGTAGCTAACATGAGTCACTTTCTCTCAATGCTGGAATAGTGTCGGCATTGAAATTAAAGCACCATATCTGCAGATCTCAGCTGTGTAACTGTGATCTGGAGATAAGGATAAGCAATCCATAAAGCCCCCTAAAGGTCCAGTCACACTAAGCAACTTACCAGCGATCCCAACAACGATAGGGATCGCTGGTAAGTTGCTAGGAGGTTGCTGGTGAGATGTCACACTGCGACGCTCCAGCGATCCCACCAGCAACCTGACCTGGCAGGGATCGCTGGAGCGTCGCTACACGAGTTGCTGGTGAGCTCACCAGCAACCAGTGACCAGCCCCCAGCGCCGCATTTATGATGCTGCGCTTGGTAACTAAGGTAAATATCGGGTAACCAACCCGATATTTACCTTGGTTACCAGGGCACGGAGCTACACGTGCAGAGAACAGGGAGCAGCGCACACTGAGCGCTGGTTCCCTGCTCTCCTAGTTACAGCACACATCAGGTTAATTAACCCGATGTGTCCTGCAGCTACGTGTGCACAGAGCAGGGAGCAGCGCACACCGCTTAGCGCTGGCTCCCTGCTCTCCTAGTTACAGCACACATCGGGTTAATTACCCGATGTGTGCTGCAGCTAAATGTGCACAGAGCAGGAGCCGGCACTGACAGTGAGAGCGGCGGAGGCTGGTAACAAAGGTAAATATCGGGTAACCAAGGACAGGGCTTCTTGGTTACCCGATGTTTACATTGGTTACCAGCCTCCGCAGAAGCCGGCTCCTGCTGCCTGCACATTTAGTTGTTGCTGTCTCGCTGTCACACACAGCGATCTGTGCTTCACAGCGGGACAGCAACAACTAAAAAATGGCCCAGGACATTCGGCAACAACCAACGACCTCACAGCAGGGGCCAGGTTGTTGCTGGATGTCACACACAGCAACATCGCTAGCAACGTCACAAAAGTTGTTCGTTAGCAGCGATGTTGCTAGCGATGTTGCTTAGTGTGATGGGGCCTTAAGAGACCTAGTAAAAAAAAAAAAAGTTTAAAGTTTTAAAAAATTAAAAAAAAGTAAAATAAAACTAAAAGTTCAAATCACTCCCCTTTCACCCCATTGAAAATTAGAGTTAAAAAAAGAACAAATACACATATTTGGTATCACCGTGTTCAGAAATGCCCAAATCTGTCAAAATATAAAATCAATTAATCTGATTGTTAAACGGCGTAGCGGCAAAAAAATTCCAAACGCCAAACTTACGTTTTTTTGGTCGCCACAAATTTTGCGCAAAATGCAATACCAGACAATCAAAACGTAGCATCTGTGCAAAAATGGTACTGTTAAAAACGTCAGATCGAGACGCAAAAAAATAAGCCATCACTGACCCATAGATGCCAAAAAATGAGAACGTTAAGGGTTTCGGAAAATGGCGGAAAACATGTGCCACTTTTTTTGGACAAACTTGTGATTTTTTTTAACCCCTTAGATACAAGAAAACCTATTCATGTTTGGTGTCTCCAACCTCGCAGCAACTTCAGGAATCACAGCGACACATCAGTTTTACCATATAGCGAACATGGTGAATAAAATATCCCAAAAACTATTGTGTCACACTTTTTTTGCAATTTTTCCAGACTTTTTTTTTGCTGTTTTCCAGAACACTATATGGTAAAATGTATGGTTTCACGTAAAACTACAACTCGTCCCGCAAAAAACAAGCCCTTATATAGCAAGGGTGACAGAAAAAAAAAAAAGGTACAGCTCTCAAAAGAAAGAAAGGGGAAAAAAAGGAAAAACGGAAAATGCCCGGGGGCTGAAGGAGGGTTATTAACCACTCTTGGTTTTTTATCACTAAGCCAGATACCTACCTATCTACATACATTTTCCACGAGCCCAAGCTTTCTCATTTTTCTTATCAATCTTTTATGTGGGACAGTGTCAAATGCTTTACCGAAGTCGAGATAAATGACATCCAATGATTCTCCTCAGTCCATGTGAGAGCTTACATCCTCGTTGAAACTGATCAGGTTATAGTTTGACAGGAGCGATCCTTCATAAATCTATGCCAATAGGGCGTTAAACATTTATTAACATTGAGATATTCCATAATAGTATCCCTTAAAATCCCTTCAAACATTTTACCCACAACAGATGTTAAGCTTACCGGCCTATAGTTTCCAGGTTCATTTTTAGACCCCTTTTTGAATATTGGTACCACATTTGCTTGCTGCCAATCCAGTGGAACAGACCCGGTTTCTATAGTCTTTAAATATAAAGAATAGAGGCCTGTCTATCACATTACTTAACTCCTTTAATACCCAAGGATGAATGCCATCAGGGCCTTGTGATTTGTCAATTTTAATGTTACTAAGTCGGTTCTGCACTTCTTTCTGGGTTAGGCAGGTCATACTTAAAGGGGCATTTACATGATCACTCTGCATTTCCCCTGGCATATCCTTTTCCTGTGTGACCACAGTTGAGAAAACAATATTTAAAACATTTGCTTTTCCCACATCGCTCTCTATGATTTTACCCTCATTGTTCTTTAAAGGGCCGACACCATCAATTTTAATCATTTAACGGTTTATATAGTTAAATAATAGTTTGGGATTTGTTTTGCTTTCCTTAGCAATAAGTCTCTCAGTTTCCACTTTTGCTAAATGTATTTGTTTTTTTACACATTTTATTTTTTTCTCTATAACTTTTTAATTCTTCTTCGCCGCCTTCTTGTTTTACTTCTTAAATGCCTTGTTCTTATTATTTGTTGCCTCTTTTACATCCTTATTTAGCCACATTGGTTTTCTCCTGTTCCTAGCCCTTTTATTTCCGTTCGGTATGGCTAGCTCGCAGTGGGTGTTTAATACTGATTTAAAAATTTCCCATTTATTTTCTGTGCTCCTACTTTTGAGGACATTGTCCCAATCAATTAGGCGAAGGTCCTCTCTAAGGCGGTTTTCACACATCCGGCATTTCGCCGCTTTGCCGGATCCATCACACTCCAGTACAGTGCAATACAGTACAATGCCATCACGGCAAGCTCCGGTCACATGCTCCAGTCACAGGACAGCATGTGACCAGAACTTGCCGCGATGCCATTGTACTGCATTGTACTGGAGTGTGACGGATCTTGGACTTTATATATAGACCACTCTACCCTTTCTTTTTTTTACGATCCTTCCTAAACAAATCATAGCCTTGCAAGTTACCCGCCCAGTCATAGCTGTCATCTAACCATGTCTCAGTTATTCCTACTATGTCGTATTTTTCCTCATATATTACCAGCTCCAGTTCTTCGATATTATTGGTCAGGCTTCTTGCATTGGTCAGCATGCAGGAAATAAGTTTTGCTCCCCTTTTCTTAGCTTCCTTCTGAGTAGCCTGTCTTGGGTCCTCTTTAACACATCTAGTATCATTGATTAGTTTGTCCTTCTGCTGCATGTTCTTGTCTGCTGTTTTTCCTCCTATCCCCTCTTCTACTAGTTTAAAGCCCTCCTGATGAGTGTGGCAAGCCTTCTGGCGAACATGAGTTTCCCAACTTTTGTGAGGTGTATCCCGTCTCTTGCGAGACGTCCATCGTAGAGGTAATTCACTCCGTGGTCCAAGAATCCAAATCCTTGCTGCCTCCATCATCGTCATAGCCAGTTTTTCACCTCTAGTATCCTATTCCTTCTTCTGATGCCATGACCATCGACTGGGAGGATTGATGAGAAAACAACCTGTACGTTCCGTTCCTTTATTTTCTTCGCCAGAATGCAAATAGTTGGTAGGTCATTTCTTGCCTTGTCGATTGTGCCTACATGTATCAATAGGAATGGGTAATCATCTGTGGATCCCAGGATAGTTGGTATCCTGCTGGCCACATCCTTGATTTGTGCTCCTGGGAGGCAGCTTACTTCTCATGCGGTTATGTTCGGCTTGCAGATAGTTGCCTCCGTGCCTCTTAGCAGTGAGTCGCCAATAACTAACACTCTTCTTTTCTTTCTGGACCCACTGCTTGTTGCTTCTGAGTGTTTTTGAGTGTCTTTTGTTTCTGCTTTTGTTGACAAAGTAACTTCTTTTGCTGATAGTGTGTCTTCTCTTGTAGCTACGGTATGATCCTGAGCTGTGCCATTTTCGTTCTCCAGCACGAGGGCTTCATATTAGTTGCTAAGCTGTGTGGGTGATGTCGACCACTTGATCCACTGGCTTCTTTTGGTCATGACCATTGAGGAAGGATTCTCCAGTCGTGCTGTGTGTGTAAAGGCCCTGTCACACACACAGATACATTTTTGGTAGATCTGTGGTTGCAGTGAAATCATGGACATATTGTTCCATTTGTACACAACCACAAACCTGACACTGATTGTCCACAATTTCACTACAACCACAGATCTGCCACAGATTTATCTGTGTGTGTGACAGGGCCTTTACTCACCAAAATACCATCTGTAAATAATACACCGACTGCATGCGACTTGGTTCACATTGGCCACAGCAGCCTTTATTACCCATTATTTACATTGTAAACACAAGGGGGCACCGTTCAACGGGCGACCCCAACAAATAATTGATAACACAGTAACCAATACCGTAAATATAACCCTGGGTAGGCCCAGTCCAGGAACTATTTCTCACCCCAATATCCCTGGCCGCAACACACTGACCCAGAGATAAGGTATTAATCACCCACGGATTAATACCCTCAATTTTGCAGAACCCCGTGCCTGCAACATCCCGGAACCCGGAGCCACCATACCAAGACAGTGTCTCTCAGTCAAGTTACCATTTCCTTCAAACCGCCTCTGGACCAGACCTTCCTCCCGCTGCTGTGACAAATAAAACAACCCAGCCTAGTATTCCCACTATGTACTCAATCACAAGGGAGGGTGGGTAGGGATCGATCCACGTCCGGAAGTCAAGAGGAGGGTAAGACAAAGTTTCTCACTCAACTACCCCCTCTTCCTCCTAAAAACTCCTCCTACCCACCAATCCCATCTCTGCCCTGTTCAAACCACCCCCTGTCCCTATTAACCCCATCACTCCTTCTCTTCCCTCTAGTCATGTCGCCCCTCCATCCTATGGGTTCGATGGCTTTATCATGTGTCCACTTTTCAGCCTCTATATGTGTTCTAAAGCTTTTCTCGCTTTCTGTATCCTGAATGGTTGCTTCTGCTTCGTCAAAGAAGTCCTCATGTTCTTTAATTAGCTTCAATGTTGCTATTCTTTCTTCCAGTCCCTGCTCCTTTTCTTTTAAAAGGGCAACAAATTTGCACTTTTGACAGGTGAAGTTGGCTTTTTTGGTGCGGCAGATCCGTAAACATGTAGCTTGTGTTACAGGTGACCATGTGGATTTTCTTCTCTTCTATATTGCTGATGTAGTATATGATGGGCGGAAACTCAATGTCCTCAAACAGCGAGACCCGGCAAGTCCCAGCAATCGATCAACTTAAGGCGACTCTTCTCCTCTTCCCAGAATGCACTAGAAATATGTAGATGACCTTCCTGCTTCTCCAATCCCTATGGAATAACTTTGTCTTGATTGACCTTGAAACCTAAATCTATATGATGTTTATACAAACATTCAAATTGGACTGTGTATAGGAAAGTTTACCAGGAGGGTTTATCAACCAAGCTGCAACTTTTAATTATGTATTTGTTGATTTAGGTTTGTGTGTTGAATAAATATACCATTTTTTGCATCTATTGTGTATAGAGTCTGGTTTCTCCATAGTTTTTTTTTATATTCCTGATGAGATGAAATGGAGGACTGTCTGCAGTACTAAACAAAATTGCACTTGTCTATTGTTAGTGTTTTTTGTCTGGCTTTTAGCAGATTATGTCTGTCCAGGGGATCCACATTATCCTGGACTCTAGTTAGCATCTGTCAGGAAACAGAGGGAAGAAGGCCCCCCCCTTTCCATCAAAGTACGTATATCTAATCCTCCCTTGATCTCACTGGTCGCCCCATAATGATCCTTAGCATAAACCCAGTGCCAATAATCTACACTGTGTTTAGAATTATTAGGCAAGTTGTATTTTAGAGGATTTTTTTTTATTATTGAACAAAAACTATGTTCTCAAGCAACCCATAAATATCAAAGCTTAGAGTGGGTTTTTTTTTTAGATTTGGCTTTTCAAACATGGGAGCAGGATGAAAGGGTTCTCCATAGAACAAAAGGGTGAGGTACTTAATTAATTAATTAAGAAAGGAAAATGAATGGGACAATTTCTGGCCATATTCCATAACCTCTCCACAGCCATAACTCTCATTATATCTCTCAGCATAATCGTAACACCTCCTCCTTTTAAAGGGTGCTAGGGGTAGCACATTCCTGTGGTTCCTGTTGTGATCCAGTGACCGATGAGTACAGATAAATTGAAAAGCCGTCCCTTAGGAAATTTGCATCCAGGCACTAAGTCAATAGCGCAATCATAGTCCCTATGCGGAGGCAAGGACGCAGCCTCGGTCTCATTAAATACATCTATGAAATCTGTCAAGTAGTCAGGGACCTCCTGTGTCTGAGATGAAATAGACAAAACAGGAGTAACACTATGCATACATTGACAGCCCCAACTAGTCACAGACAAAGATGTCCAATGCAAAACAGGATTATGGGTTTGCAACCAAGGGAATCCCAGTACCAAAATGTCGTGCAAATTATGTAACACCAAAAACTTACAAACCTCCTGATGGTCAGGCGCGACCCGCATCGTCACCTGGGTCCAAAACTGGGGCTTATTTTCAGGTAAAGGAGTAGCATCAATACCCCTCAAAGGAATAGAAGTTTGCAAAGGTACACACACAAGCTAGGGACCCCAACGTAGAGAAATACTTTGGCGTAGTGTTGGGGCTCTATTGCATTGATCAATTCAGTAGCTAAATTTCTCTTGATTCATATGTTCATGGCAGTAATGCAGATTCCATTTTTCACATTTTCACTCTTACATATAGCTATTGGATTTTTCAAGTCAGTATTCACACAGCAGTTTCTGCTATTCCATGTATTCCCCTTACATAGTCACTGGTGTGCATACCTTATCTCCCCATATTGACAAGTGATGGGGACCGTCTTCGCATCCATCTGACAAATCGTGAGTAGACCCTTCCCCTCCTCTGGACAGGTTATGGGTGCAACTTTCCCATAACTTTGACCAGCTGTGGGAAGTCCTTCCCCACTGTCTTGACAGGTGGTGGGAACCATTTTCCCAGCACCCTGACGACCAGTGGGTACAATTTCCCCATTGCCTGGGCCGACAGTGACTTTCCCACTATCTGGAACAGCCAATGTGTACCGCTAACTGCCAGACCCAGGGCCATGCCTCTGGTGGATCCTGCAGGACCGGGACCCGGTACTGCTGCCCTCAGTTCCAGACCACCTGCTCCAGGTTTGAGTCCAAGGTGGGCTGTGCCACCTGCTCCTCCAGCGCTTTCAGGCTGTCATCAGCTTCCAACGCTGCCTGAAACCCTTGACTAGATGTGGCCAGACTGCCACATCTTCAGTCAGTACCCCGGGACCTGTGTCCTGGCCTCCGCCTGACACAGCTGACACTTGGTCAGAAGGGGAAGAGCTATCGTACCACCGGGAGGCCCCTTGAGCTCCAGCACTCCCACTGCAGGAGACAGCGGCAGCGGCCGTTGTTACCGTGGGTCGTGCCTGCTTCTCCATTCCTGACCAAGTTGCCGGTTCAAGCAGACCTACCTGGCATCCTGACACCCCAGTTGTGGGGGAACCCCACAAAGAGATCTTACCTGGGAGCACTTCCGCTCCTGGGGCAGCCCCAATCTCAACTGCCTGTTTCCCCCTGCAGCAGTAGCCGAACCCTGCTGTGAGGCCTGTTCCCTGGGCCCCGCATTTGCTGTGATAGCCCCCGACTCACACACTGGCTCTCTCCCTGCAGCGGCAGCCGAACCCTGCCGTGAGGCCTGTTCCTGGGGCCCCACATTTGCTGTGGCAGCCCCCACCTCACGCACTAACTCTCTCCCTGCAGTATCCTGCCCTCTGCTTATCCCCGCAGAGGGCAGGAGGTCCCAGCACACTGGCTGATCACCTATAAATGCATTGTCACACCTCTCTCTGACCCCCTCCCCTGTCACAGCTGCGTATGTGGCTGTGGTGTCAGTGTAAGCAGAAGACTCAGAGCTCACTCCCTTCTTCCTTACAGCAAACACTGTATGTCAGCACTGGCAAAAAGATAGCCCTTGGGGTTTCAGTGGCCACATACTGGGACACTAGCCATCCCAAATCTGTCCCAAGCAACACCTTGGTGGTAATATCAGTTATTCCCACCTCCCTCACCCCTTGTCCCGCGCCCCAATCCAAATAAACCTTGGCGACGGGAAGCGCCGGTTCAATGCATCCAATCCCGGAGACAGCAAGGGTTTTTAGGGGTACCAAGTCTTGGGGGGACACTATCTCAGGCCGTACCAGGGTCATCTCAGTGGCGGTATCCCTCAGTCCCATGGCCCTGGCCTTGCCTATGGTGAGGAGTTGGAAATTGTCCAGGGACCTACTATGACCCCCACCCACACACATCACCGTAGACGGTCTTTGGGGACACGTAGCCTTGAAGTGTCTGGCTTGATTGCAAAGGTAGCACCTTCCGGGTTCTGCCATGGGCCTGGAGAGGGGGGTTGAGGGGGGCATCCCCTGCAGTCTAGGGACAGGAGAAGCAGTTGGAGGATTCATCTTACCCCCTCTCCAGGTGCTGCAGGCGGCCGCTCTCTTGGCCTCAGGGGCCCGATTGTTGGTGTAGTCATCTGCCGTGGCAGCCGTAGCAGTGGACCCCTTTGGCTTCTGGTCTCGGTTGAACTGGCGGAGATCCTCAGGGCAGTTCCACAAGAGTTGCTCCATGATGAACAAATCCAGGATCTCCGGTCCGGTGGTAAGCTGCAGGCCTTTGGTCTAGTTTTCGGCAGCTCTGGCAAGGGCCCGCCGGTGGTCGGCCCAGGTGTCCTTGGGTCCCTTCTGCAGGCTCTGGAATTTCTTGCGTAGGACTCTGGAGTAAGGTTGTACTGTTGGATCAAGGCCCACTTGGTGGTGTCATAGCCCTGAACCACATCAGTAGGCAAGTCCCCAAGGATATCCAGGGCCTTACCCCTTAATCGGGGGGTCAGGTACTTGGCTCACTGACCCTTGTCCAGATGGTGCTGAAGGCAAGTTCATTCAAAGGCCATCAAAAAAAGAGTCCAAGTCTCCATCCTTCTCCAGCCATGGGAAGTCCTCAACACGGACCTTTGGAGGCTTGGTTTCTCGATTGTCCCGAGTGGATGATGAGGGCTGGAGCTGAGCTAGCCGCAACTGGTGGTCATGCTCCGCCTGTTGATCTCGCTCTGCGGCCTCATGCTCCGCCAGACGCTCTGCAGCCTTGCGCTCTGCGTGTCGCTCTGCGGCCTCACGCTCTGCCATGAGGCTCTTGTAGGTCTCCCGGTCTCCAGCTGGAGTAGGGCCAGAGCCATTTGTAGAAGGGCATCCGAGCATGTCTGACTGGGTGGATTGGCAAGCGATGAGCTGCAGCATGCTGCCGAGCCAGGTGCTATGCTCTCCAGTGCAGATCCTCCCCTGATCTCACTGGTCGCCGCACAATGATCCTTGGCATAAACCCACTGCCACCAATCTATTCCGATAACTATTAAGCCAAGCTCACAGAGATGGAATTCAGACTCAAGATAAAAAGACAGTCCAAGATTAAATTATATATTTAATCGCCTTAAGGGCACACTAGAAAGTAGAATATATACAGGATGACATTTACAGAAAATATATATATATATATATATATATGTCAGAGTACATTTACAGATAAGGTATGGATCACAAGCAGGCATACAGATATATCAATTCCCTTAGGGTCTCGGGTTTGGCCCATGCAGGGGGGTACTGTGTGGGGCCAGGGACGTTTCAGGTATCCTCTACTACATGAATGAAGCATGTGACCCCCGGAAGAAATACAATGCGCAGACCCCTGCACCTAACTTTTATCTTTTCTTTCTTGGGCTCATATGTGTCCCCCCTCATGACATCATCAAGTCTGGGAATGAACTCAACCTGCTGCTGGCTGAGAATAATCTAATGTTAAATTTCCCAGTATAATTCTGCTTCTGAGTTTCTCACCTGGAATATATGACCATCATTTTTATTCTGGTGAATTGCTCTCTGTTTTGATAGGAAATATGAAAGTTCTGCGGGCTTCCTGTGGCGAGTTATTCATTCTGGCTGTTCCACACAATGCACGATTAATATGAAATATGCGTGGCGTGCACCTTTTTATTCTGAAGTCATCAATATAAACATTGTGGGCATAAGGTGTGCGGCATTTTCATAATTCCTCTATGGCTTCCCAGACTAACCGTTTCCAATAACTCCAGGGATCTGTCCTATGATCCTCTGGGTATAATGGAAACTGTCCCCCTACTAGGGCCTGTGTTAAACGGGAAGGGGAGATTTCTTTTCCCATGTGGGAGCAGGATGAAAGTGGGAAGAGAAGATTGCTTTTCACATGTGGGAGCAGGATGAAAGGATTCTTCCATGGAACAAAAGGGTGAGGGACTAATTAAGGAAGGAACCATGAATGGGACAATTTCTGGCAATATTCCATAACCTGTCCATAGTCATAACTCTCATATCTCTCAGCATAATCGTCACAGCATCCAATTGGGATATTTTCTCTAGCTTGAACTGTATTTAAGTTTGGTCTTTTTAGTCTCCAAAGTTTCTGGTCATTTTATGTGGATCATTTCTCCAAACGGGATGTTTTTTATTGTTAGTTTCTAGTGACATGATGTCGTTAGTCATGTAGTTTTACATAAAACTGAAAGTTAAACATTAGAGGTAAAAGACAAATTCTGGGAATTATTGGTCATTTTATCAACAACCTGCTTCTAATATGGGATATATTGATAGTTCAGTTACTTTTGCAAAAAAACATCAATAATAATTGCAGGAATTTGTCTTTTACCCCTAATGCTCCACTTACATCAATTAATTTTTTGCACTACACAATAATGAAATTGCGCTCCAATACTTGACACATCTGAACCTATATAAAACAGAAATGTCAGGTAACACCACATAACTAGTGACATTATGTCACCAGAAACAAATAATAAAAAACATCCCATTTGGAGAAATGATACATATACAAATAAATAACACCACACCAGAAAATTTGGAAACTGAAATGTCCAAACTTAAATACAATTTAAGCCAGAGAAAATATCCCAATTGGATGCTTACTAGAGTCCAGGTTAATGTGGACAGACATAATCTGCTAAAAAACAACAGACAAAAAACCACTAACAATAAACAGACAAATTTAATTTTGTTTAGTACTGCATACAATCCTCAATTTCATGTTATCAGGAATATAATTGTGGAGCAATTACCAATTTTATACAAGGATACGAAATTAAAAAATATATCTAATCTAATTAGATTTATAGCAAAAAGATCTCCAACTCTTAAGTCTGTCATGTCCCCTAGTCTTATTTCCAAAAGAAGAAACACTTTAACTTGACTTCCCACAAAGGGTATTTTTCACTGTGGCTATTTAATCTGTATGTGCTGATATTATACTAACCCATCAAAAACATTCCATACTACTGTCACCACAATGAGTTATAACATCAAAAGCTACATAAATTGTAATACAGCTTTTGTAGTATATCCCGTTACATGTGACCTATGTGCACTACAATATGTCGGCTGTACAACAGGGCCTTTAAAGAAGAGAATACGTAGATACCTGTCTGATGCAAGAAATAAATTAATTACTAAATGTTCAGCAGCCACTAAACATTTTTTGGAAAAACATTGTGTGATGTTATCATCAGGGAAAGTTCAACGGATTGTACAAGTTACTCCACTTATTAAGGGAGGTAACCACAAGATGAACTTTATAATAATTATAATTTTTTTTTTATAATTTTATTCATTTATATAGCGCTATTAATTCCACAGCGCTTTACATACATTTGCAACACTGTCCCCACCATTGGGGCTCACAATCTAGAGTCCCTATCTGTATGTCTTTTGGAGTGTGGGAGGAAACCGGAGTACCCGGAGGAAACCCACGCAAACACGGGGAGAACATACAAACTCCTTGCAGATGGTGTCCTTGGTGGGATTTGAACCCAGGACCCCAGCGCTGCAAGGCTGCAGTGCTATCCACTGAGCCACCGTGCCGCCCATCTGGATCGAGAAGCTTGGTGGATCTTCCTATTACAAACTAGATCCCTGTTGGGTCTTAATATTAAACAAGATATGACATACCATTAGAAATAATTAATTGAAGTAACAAGTCGAGATGAGAGAACCCAAGGTTCAATGTCCGGATTATTATGAAAAAACAGACTGCCGAGACCCACCCACCGATTCCCCCTCCCCACCGCACAATGAATGAGACCACACATGTAATATCTTTCTTTTGTACTTTATTGAAGGTATCCACGTAACACCATTCAATTTTGATATAGAAGGGGGTTGCTTGATATTTTGGCCACAGCTTTAACCACGGGCACAAATCCGCCTTAAACCTCAGGGAGGAGAACCGATGCCTACGGCCGTCCGTGGCAGGTTGGCTCTCACCAAATCCCTCTTCCACCGGCTGTGACGTCCGAACTTGAAACAAAACCTTCTTGAGGGAGGGCGATGTTCACCCTGAGGGCAGATTGTGGTAAGAGAAAGGAGGGACTCCGGAGGCTGCTTATATGACCTGGAGGAGGTCTCAGCAGGGAAGGGGGGCAGCAGGGGGCATTGCACAGTGGGGAGGAGGGAGAGGTGACCATAGGGGGGACGTAGCGAGGGGCTCAGCAGTCAGGGGCAGTGGCATTAGCTGCAGTGCCCTGCAGACTGCCGAGACCCACCCACCGGTTCCCCCTCACCACCGCGCAATGAATGAGACCACACATGTAATATCTTTCTTTTGTACTTTATTGAAGGTATCCACGTAACACCATTTAATTTTGATATAAAAGGGGGTTGCTTGATATTTTGGCCACAGCTTTAACCACAGGCACAAATCCGCCTTAAACCTCAGGGAGGAGGCCCGATGCCTACGGCCATCCGTGGCAGGTTGGCTCTCACCAAATCCCTCTTCCACCGGCCATGGAGTGGCGAAGGCTCACGCCTGAGCTGCGACCCCCACACAGGGCCCTCATGGCCCGCTCAACCCCGTCCTGGATGTCTGACAGGAAAATATCCAGACCTATGTCATTGAGGTTAAAACCATCCTCTAGCACCAATCTGCTGATCTCTGATTCCAGCATCTCGTGTCCCAACACTATCCCTCTTCCTGCTGCTATAAATTTGACGATCCGCATATTGACATGCCGCCTTGACCTCTCCACAGCCGCTATGTTCCTTGCCCCTATCCAGCTTAATCTTGGTAATATACTGGACCATACCACCACTACGTTGCTGAAGATGCCGCTAAACCTATCCAGGTCTGCTTGCATGACCACGAGCAGTTCCTGGATCCTCACATTTACCAGGTCATTCCCACCCGCGTGGATGACTAGCACTACTGGGCCCGTGGCTATTCTTGCTATGTTCACTACCTCGGGAAGGACCTGTGTCCAGGCCATGCCCCGAACTCCTCTCCAATGGAAGTTGAGGTGATGAAATCCCAGCTCGCTTCCACCTGGTCTCGACTCGGCCCGCCGTGCTGCCCAAAATATGTGTCAGTGACCTATGATCCAAATGCTAGTTCTCGCCATATCTAGGAAGAAAAGCTGTTAGCAACTGTACACGGCATAGTTATCATAGTGTCAGCATCCATCATTGTATTAGTGTTTTCATAGCTTTCTGGTGGCGGGGAGCTACGGGACTGAATGGTTAAAAATGATTAGTTATCTGTGGGATGGAGAAAGGTGTGGCGACTACTGGGGGTGGTTCGAGGTTAAAACGTGTGGTAGAACCTGGCGGTTGACAGGGGTTGGGGGTTAAATAGGGTCTGGCCTGATGTAGCAGAAGAAACAGTCTGATTTCCACCGCCCTATCCGCTGTATCTCTTCGTTAGAGAAGCCTGCCCTTGCTGCCTTGGTTGCTGTGCCTATGCGGAAGGAGTGCGTGCTATACTCCCCTGGCTGTAAGCCCAGGCTTGAAAGTGACGTTTTTAGCAAGGCTGAAAACTGCGTTGCCGTGAGCGGGGATCCATCCGCATGCTTTAAAAACAATTTGTTGGGAACTCGAGGTTCTAAGTAACGCTGCAAGATAAGGATGGGACATAGGGGTCCGGGAAACGGGAAAATGGGGAACCAAACTCCTCTGCTGAGCTGATCTGTTTTAGAGCTCCTTATGCGAACCCGTACTCCACCATTGCAAATTATAACGTCGTCTCGTAGCAGACCACCAGGACAAGCTGATGATCTGCTGACTAATTCACTGATTCGCAAAGCCCCGAAGAATGCAAGCGAGAAGGCGGCCGAGAACAAGAGGACCTCGCTGTCATTGGCGCAAACGTCGCCTAGCTGGTTTATTATACTTGAAAGGATGGCGAATGAAATGGGCCTCCTGCTTTCGGTACACAGCCTCTTCCGTTTCCAGCCTTTAACGGCCTGCGTAAACAGGTAGGCCTTGGTGACATCGGGCCATCCACGAACCCGGAAGTGAAAGGCTATGCCTGCGAGCCGCTGCTGCGCTACCGTACCCAACACGCCATTAGTATGCAAATGCGCTATATACCGAGCAACGGCATTGCTGAGAAAATAAACAGACACCTGGCTAGGCAGCGGTTGTGCTAAATTTAACCATTCGTTACAAGCCTTACCGTACGAACGCCACGTAGATGGAGCTAGGGGTGCCTGGACCAAAGGCATCAGCTGTCCTCGGGGACCGTCCAGAGGAACTGTGGACAATTCTGGCCAATGTTGTCTGCTTCCGGATGTAATGCACGAAACGTCTGAAATTCAAAACGCGATAAGGCATCAGCGATAGTGTTATCGATCCCTGGCACGTGACGGGCCCTGAACCAGATGTTATGCTCGAGGCACTTCAGAACTAAATATCGCAGTAAGCTGATCACTGGTGGGGAGGAAGATGCCAGGTGGTTAATGGCGTGGACGACACTTATGTTGTCCGTCCAAAAGCAGATTTGTTTGTTCGCCAGCTGTTCTGCCCAGAGAGCCATAGCTACTATTATAGGGAACAGCTCGAGTAAAGTGAGGTTTTTTGTCCAACCTGACAAGTGCCATTTTTTGGGCCAGCGACTAGCGCACCAATTGGGACCAAGGAAAACTCCGAATCCGGTGGACCCGGCAGCATCTGAAAATAGAGATATGTCTGAGGTGGAAACCTGTCGTTCCTGGAAACATGTGCGTCCATTATAAGTGGCTAGAAAAGACCTCCAAACACCTAGGTCCTCCCGTAAGGCGCTGGTGATGCAAATCCTGTGGTGGGGGGCAGCTATGCCCCTAGTGGCTAGGCAAAGCCTCCGGGAAAAGACCCTTCCCATGGGCATGACTCTACAGGCAAAGGCGAGCATGCCTAAAAGAGATTGCATTTGCGCAAGGGTTATCTTACGAACTGCGCAGAACCCGTCAATGAGTGATTGTTTTTTGGACCTTTTCCAGTGGTAACCGAAAAATCATGTTAGTTGAGTCTATTTTGATTCCCAAGAAGGAAAGGCATGTCACAGGGCCAACTGTTTTTCCGTCCGACAGCGGAACCCCAAACTTGTCCGCTAATGCCTGGAAGGAATTTAACGCAGTAGCGCATGTTTCCGAGTTGGCGGGGCCAACGAACAGGAAATCATCTAGATAATGGGTGACCGATTTGTTCTTTGCCACGTCCTTAACCACCCATTCCAGGAAAGAGCTGAAGAGCTCGAAATGAGAGCAGGATATGGAGCAACCCATGGGAAGACACGTCATAAAATAATTTTTTGTTGAAATAGCACCCAGCAGGTGGTGACAATCAGGGTGCACTGGTAGCAGGCGAAAGGCGGACGCTATGTCCGATTTTGCCATTAATGCTCCTTGCCCCGCGTTACGCACAAGTGCAACTGCTTTGTCAAAAGACACGTAGGACACTGCTGAGTCCTCTGTGGGGATGTCGTCATTTACTGACCTCCCAGCCGGGAAGAATAAGTGGTGTATGAGGCGAAATTCACCCTTTTCTTTCTTAGGCACTACCCCTAGGGGTGAAACGCGCAGGTTTGGGAATGGTAAGTTAGTGAATTGGCCTGCTACGCGGCCTAGCGCCACTTCCTTGAGTAGTTTGTTTTCCAGGACCTGTGGGAGGTCCCGGGCAGATGTAAGGTTGGGGGCGAAGGTTGGTTCTGAGGAGAAATTAAAGGGGATAAAGAAACCGTGGGTGAAACCGTCTCTGATGGTGTCGGCTGCAGCCTTATTGGGGTAACGTTCGAGCCATGGCTGCATCTCGTGCACGTTCACTGGAGTCCTTGGGACCTGGTGGTGCATTTTTTGCGTGATGCCTGGCTGGTTGCTTGACGCATTTGGAGGAGGTGTGATTGCCCCCGCAGGATGAGCAGTCATGCTTGTATTTGCAGAGACCTTGATACCTGCAATGGCCTTCGTTGAAGAGCCAGCAGCAACCTGGTCTCGGACATTTGTGGCTCACAGTGTAGCGTGGTTTGAGGAAAATTGGCCTGGAAAGGACTGAAAGGACTTTTGCGCCATCATGCGTCTGAGCCACGAATCGGTTGCCTTAACGCCCCAACCCAGTTGGGGTTGGAGTGCCAGGCGTCTCCTAAATTCTTCATCATACTTCCACCACGCAGAACCCCCATGGGTTTTATAGGAATTGTAAATGGTGTCGCAGTAAGTGAAGAGTTCTGAGCAGCGTTCGGGGTGCTTCTGACCCATCATGCACCCCAGAACACAGAAAGCCTGCAACGAATTATTTATGGTCTTGGCTACGGTGGGTTTTTTAGCGAATTGGCGGTCGTTGCCTCGCCTTTCCTTGTCGACGGTGTTTTGGTCCACCGATATTAGGGACCAGATATCCACATAATTGTTAGCCCACATTTTTTGAACTGTTTCCGGGGTTAGGTGGGTTCCTAGCGGTGAAACACCACACTAGAACATGTCCCTGTGTAGGTCGGGGCGCTGCTGCACTATGTCTTGGCGTTTTACAAACACGGGGTTAACCAGAATTAGCCCCGATGGTGAACGAATCGCTTCCCTCATTACTCCAGGATGGGTCCCCCCTGCCCAAGCGCTGGTAAAGCTGTACTCACCGGCCGATATGGTAGGTTGGTCCTCTGGCGCCGCCATCTGGGGTAGTTCTTCGGGTAGTGGTTCGCTGTGGTGGTGGTTAGCAAACCTTTCACCTGGAGGGCCGCTTAGTGAGCGGCTGCGGCGAGAGTCGGATGCCACAGTGCTGGATGGTGTGTGGTGTCTCTTGCGGGATGATCTCTTGCTGCGGTTGGACGAACGGGAATGGTGATTGTGCCGTGAGCGCCGGGAGTGACGCTCGTGGCTATCCCGGCTCCTGCTGCGGGAAGTGGATGGCGATCTTCTGTGATTATGACCCCTAAGGGGTCTACGATGGAGAGCTGACGATCCTGGCTCGGCTGACCCCACGTGTGACGGGTGCTTTGCTTCTACCTGCGGTTGGCTTACTGGGAGGATGGACGATGGATGGATTGAAGGGGTTGGTAGGGGGTGCAGGGGTGGTAAATCTAGAGGTGGAGTACCTTGGATTTCCCGCTGTTGTAGCTGTAGGTTGGAGCATGGGGGTGTCAGGGATAAAGATGGATCCTCTTCTCCGTGGAACTCCATGTTCTTGCTAGGGTTAGATTGGGGAAGGTGCCCATGGTAGTCCCTGCATTCCTGGTGCGAGTCAGAGTGTGCTGATCCCTCAGCTGAAGAGCTTCTGCTTTCTGATGCTCCCATAATGTGGCCTGGCTGCTGATGTGAGATAAGAGGGCAGTGGAGATTGCTGGCTGGAAGGTGGGTGGGAGGCTGCTGCAGACCACCACGTTCGCTTTGTAATGAATGAGAACGCTGGGCAGGAAATGCAGTTATAAAGCATGTTTGTTTATGGCTGCATTTCCCTTTAAATTTGCCGCTTTTACTTTTACTGATGTCACTTCCGTTCCGGGGGCCGAAAACCGGAAGTGCTGTATAGTCACATGGTCTCCGCATCACAGGAAGTGACGCGGCAGCCATGGTTACAGGATGTGACACCGCATGTAATGTTGAGTCACATGGTCGCCGAGTCACAGGAAGTGACTCGGCTGCCATGGTTACCGGATGTGACGCAGCCTCTGCATGGAGCGGTAAGCAACATGGGGGCCGTGTCATCCGGGGCGGTGCAGCGTGCCTGGGGGGAGGCGCTCTGCGTTGTGGTGGCAAACGTGATGCCAGGGTGGGGACAGCATTCCTGAGGGGAGGGGGAGCAGCGCTGCGTGGCGTGAGCAAACGCGATGCCAGGTGGTGGGCAGCATGCCTGGGTGGAGGGGGAACAGCGCTGCGCGCGAACCCGATGCCCGGTGGTGCGGGGGTTCGGGGGCCTGGGGTGAGAGCGGACCGGACCTTCTGGACCGGGCCGCCCTGCGCCTGGGATCTGTGGTGGGGCTTAGATGCTGCTGGACGGGAGGGTCTGGAAGACCTGCGCCCACCGCTGCTGGGAACCGGCAGGAGGGAGCTGGTGCCCACAAGGGAAGCAAGCCATTCGGCTCCCTCCCGTCCGATCCTTTCTCTTACCGCTGCTTGCAGGGGGTCCATCGGCGATGTTCACCCTGAGGGCAGATTGTGGTAAGAGAAAGGAGGGACTCCGGAGGCTGCTTATATGACCTGGAGGAGGTCTCAGCAGGGAAGGGGGGCAGCAGGGGGCATTGCACAGTGGGGAGGAGGGAGAGGTGACCATAGGGGGGACGTAGCGAGGGGCTCAGCAGTCAGGGGCAGTGGCATCGGCTGCAGTCCCCTGCAGACTGCCGAGACCCATCACCGGTTCCCCCTCACCACCGCGCAATGAATGAGACCACACATGTAATATCTTTCTTTTGTACTTTATTGAAGGTATCCACGTAACACCATTTAATTTTGATATAAAAGGGGGTTGCTTGATATTTTGGCCACAGCTTTAACCACAGGCACAAATCCGCCTTAAACCTCAGGGAGGAGGCCCGATGCCTACGGCCATCCGTGGCAGGTTGGCTCTCACCAAATCCCTCTTCCACCGGCCATGGAGTGGCGAAGGCTCACGCCTGAGCTGTGACCCCCACACAGGGCCCTCATGGCCCGCTCAACCCCGTCCTGGATGTCTGGTGCCCTGCAGAGTTCAGGTTTCTAGTTTGAGTGTTTTACTATGAACATCACTTGCGCAAGCATCGCTGTGCTCGGGTACGATCTGTGCTCAACTGACTGCAAGCTACTTGCCGTGTTTGAACAGCTCACACTGGGGGTAAAATCAGCATTATCTGATGCACCACCCCCCCAAAAAAAAAAAAAAAGGAAAAACGCCCCCACCTGCCCCCAGAAGTGATCTCCTTATGGCTGGCTGTATGTAGGCGGAGTCCCTAACAGCTCAATTAGAGACTATCATTAGGGTCCAGTTCAAGTTCGGGTCCCAAACCAAACTTAATTTAAAGTTCAGCTAACCCACTGAAATGAACTTCAACCGGTCCAGTCATCTCTAATAACAACATTAACATAATTTATGTACCATGTTATATAAACTATCAATATATTTATGGGAATTAAACCCATTACTTTATGTCCAAAACAATTTATGAATGACTGGCTTAGTATACCCACATGATCAGCTGCATATGACATAAGATGCTATAGCACATGGGTACAACTTACACAATGACTAAGGACCTGTGATGTCCGGGTTTGGCGGATCCTTACGGACTTAAAAAAAAAAAAAAAAAAAAGCTGGTTCGGAACTGGACTTCAACCCAAACATCTGCCTGGACACCAATCCTCATATAAGTCTATGGGAACCCAAAAATTGTGCTGTAAAATGGTGGTAGAAAGGACTAGGAGGAATACAGCAGGACATTTATATTTACAGAGTCTCCCACGCAGCTGTAACAGTACTTCCAGATCTGCTCATTAACCCTCATACATATTCACTGCTTTCCCCACCGATTGGCACAAAAAAAATCCTTTATTTGAAATAAAATACAATAAAAACCCCTCTTTCTCCAATTTATTAACCCCATTTAGGCAGGGTGTGGACGCTCAGTCACCAGGTCTCATTTAGGTCAATACTGCCGCATATATAAACTCACAGGCAATTTTTTGCAATGCTTACATCCTAGTGTAAGTAGCAACATTTGGCCATCGGCCTTTAGCCATCATAATCTTATAAGGAATTGTTGTTATTTACAATCCCCATCAGTGCTGTATTTTGTTACTATTACATGATCCGTTACCTCTTGCTACTTATTCACATCTTATACATATTTATTTCACTATTGACTAGCACTTTAGATGCATTGAATTTCACAAGTTTATTGAATTGCACCTTATGTATTATGTGATGTGTTGTGAATGTCAGTTATGCTTTTGCTGCTGTGAGGCTCCCTCTTGTGGCCAGGAATGGTTTGGACAGAGACCAGGTGTGCTGGAGCAATGGCGTTTCCATTGCTAACCCTTTGTCTATTTAAACTCTGGCCTCCTGGCAGGCTGAGCCAGTTATCATTGTCCTGTAGCTCTCCAGCCTTTTCATCTTGCTTGTGACCACATCTACCCCAGATGAGTGCTTGGTTCTTTCTTATGTTATGTTCTTTTGTTCTTATCTGGGTTGTCAATTATTGTGGTTGTTTTTAGTTTATTTGCATGCAGGAATCTTCCCTCTCTGTTGCTTTGCTGGGAAGCTCCCTGCAGCTATGTTTGTAGTTTTGCTCTTATAAGTCCATGTGTTTGTTGCTTCTTGAATTTGTAATTGTTACTGTTTTCTGTTCATTGGTTTGACAAGAGCGCCTGATATAGGACAGAGTTCAGATTGTGCGATCTGAGGACTTTTTGTACTATCAGGTATTTGGATTCTTGTAGGGTTTTCCCTGGCCACCATAAGCCCCTTTCCTATCCTTTCCTATTTGGTCAGGTGAGGGGCCCCTCACCTTTGCTGATCCTATCATCCATCTGTGTATTGTATTTTCCTATATCACCTTAGTCTTTGAATGTGGGGGGCTTGCTATACCTTTTGCGGTCTATTTCTGAGGCAGAGAGTTATTCATCCTTCCTTTCATTAGGATATAGCTAGTTCTCCGGCTGGGTTCGCGGTGCATAGGATGTAAGTTCACCCCTCAGCTACTTCTAGTGTTGATGGCTAGTAAGGGGATGGCGGCCAGATTAGTTGCCAATGCTCTTGTCACCTTTTGCCAATGATCTATTGTGATCTTCCATGGTTCCGGATCATAACAACTATGGATGGCACATGTCAGTTGCAGAATTGATCTGATGTATACTGCGGTTTGGTAGTATTCGATATGATCCTTTCTTAACACATATGATTAATGTAATCATCTTGGAGGTAATTGGCACATTCTATTTATCCCTAGTGGATAATTGAGTGTAACATGTAATTTCTGGTGATTTCTAAGTATTGAACACTAAATGGTCATTATACAGAGATTAATTGTATATTCAAATTGCCAAAGGAATTGATGGTAAGCTGTGAAACTAAGAATAATTTCTCAACGTATCTGCAAAAAAATTCAAAACATCATTAAAGTGGTTATCCAGCTTATTTTGACTTTTTCTTGTTATTACACTATTGGGCTACATTGGGGCAGGTAAGTAGATAGTGACTACTTACCTGCCCTGCTGTCAGCCCCTCTCCCCTGGCTCAGAGTGGTCATGTGACCACTCATACCGTGATTTTGCTGCTTCCTGTGATGTCAGGACGACAAGTGCAGGACCTTAGGCGCCTGCCTAATCGACGGGCAGCACAGGCGACATCATGTACCCCCCCTGCTGGGCAGGTACAGTGCGTGGCGTCCCCCTTCCCTGCACGCTACCACACATTCCATAGTACAGGGGTCTCGCTGCCTGTATGCTGCATGCAGCACGCAGGCAAATGGCCCCCTTCTGAACGCTGGCTGTGCTAGGGCCATGAAGTCAGCGCTGTATATCAGATGACTGATTCCAAGACGCCCTGCAGAGCCTCTGTATGCTGCGATGATCAGCCACTGGCCAATCAGAGGCAGCAGCTGATCAGGGGAGAAGCTGCATACAGAGGCGTCCCTGCACAGTGCCTGGAGATCAGTCATCTGATATACAGCGCTGACTGCACAGCCCCGTGCACAGGCAGTGATCAGCAAGGAAGGGGTGCGACCGCAAGAGGCAGACAGGACACCGAGGGAACAAGAAGGAGGATTTGTGTTTGGGTTTTTTTGCATGTGTGAAGACTGGCAGACTAGGGGGCAATTCTACAGGACAGAACATTGTTACAAGAGGAGCAGGAAAGGGGCCATTACTACAGGATGGGCAGAAGGATGGGGCACATTACTATAAGATGGGAACATTACTATAAGATGGGGCACAATACTATATTATGGGGACATTACTATAGGATGGGAACAGGGATGGGCACATTGGTACATTATATGTTCAGTGATTGTGCTGTCACAGGTGAGAGAAGCAATATCATTGCTCTGTACTACCAATGATTGGAAATACAGAGCAGTGATATCTCATCTGTGCAGCACAATCCTCTCACATCCACTGCACATATCATGTAGTAATGTGCCCATCTTTGCTGGTGCAATGAGAGATCAGTGTTGAGCAGAATACTGACAGCCAATGGCCAAGCAGGGGGCAGGGCTGGACAGTGAGGACGGTCGGTTCCAGCAGTGACTGTGATGTTCGGCAGTCAGGCATGTCATGTTTGCTTGAGCTGCATGTACACAAAGAGCTGCAGAGAATAAAGGGATAACTCAAAAGTAGAGTTGAGCAGATCGGTGAGAGAGAGAGAGGGAGAGAGAGGGAGAGAGAGAGAGAGAGAAAAAAAAAAACGGATCCGGATTGTGCACCCCAAATCACGGGTACTAGTCGGACTCGGGACTCGGATTGGGAACTCAAACCGTGCGGATCCGGATTTTTCAGATCCGGGTCCGCTCAACACTACTCAAGAGGAACAAAAGTTAGAAAACAAAGTTAGAAAACAAAAGTTAGAAAACAAAAATAGTGTTCCCCCGTGGAATTTTAGGGGCATTGCAGCTATAAGTCCCCTTACCTGGCAGCCAGACTGGCTTGCAAAGTCTCCTTAAGGAGAATAGTGTTCCCCCGTGGTCCCCACATAGCTTTCTCATGAGCCAGATCAGACACCCCCATACTTTGCACTGACGAGGGGCAAGCACCCCGAAACACCGTGTCTGCAAATTGGGATTCTGATCTGGCTTATATATCCTGAGTCATATTGCAAAGGATTGTCAAAAATCCACTTGTGACTTTTAGGATCGCTACTTCCAATAGGTGGCGCTGTGCTAGAGTTTGTCTCCTTTACTGGAGAGACAATTTGAATATTTCCCAGAGGGGCATTGCAGCTATAAGTCCCCTTACCTGGCAGCCAGACTGGCTTGCAAAGTCTCCTTAAGGAGAATAGTGTTCCCCCGTGGAATTTTAGGGGCATTGCAGCTATAAGTCCCCTTACCTGGCAGCCAGACTGGCTTGCAAAGTCTCCTTAAGGAGAATAGTGTTCCCCCGTGGTCCCCACATAGCTTTCTCATGAGCCAGATCAGACACCCCCATACTTTGCACTGACGAGGGGCAAGCACCCCGAAACACCGTGTCTGCAAATTGGGATTCTGATCTGGCTTATATATCCTGAGTCATATTGCAAAGGATTGTCAAAAATCCACTTGTGACTTTTAGGATCGCTACTTCCAATAGGTGGCGCTGTGCTAGAGTTTGTCTCCTTTACTGGAGAGACAATTTGAATATTTCCCAGAGGGGCATTGCAGCTATAAGTCCCCTTACCTGGCAGCCAGACTGGCTTGCAAAGTCTCCTTAAGGAGAATAGTGTTCCCCCGTGGAATTTTAGGGGCATTGCAGCTATAAGTCCCCTTACCTGGCAGCCAGACTGGCTTGCAAAGTCTCCTTAAGGAGAATAGTGTTCCCCCGTGGTCCCCACATAGCTTTCTCATGAGCCAGATCAGACACCCCCATACTTTGCACTGACGAGGGGCAAGCACCCCGAAACACCGTGTCTGCAAATTGGGATTCTGATCTGGCTTATATATCCTGAGTCATATTGCAAAGGATTGTCAAAAATCCACTTGTGACTTTTAGGATCGCTACTTCCAATAGGTGGCGCTGTGCTAGAGTTTGTCTCCTTTACTGGAGAGACAATTTGAATATTTCCCAGAGGGGCATTGCAGCTATAAGTCCCCTTACCTGGCAGCCAGACTGGCTTGCAAAGTCTCCTTAAGGAGAATAGTGTTCCCCCGTGGAATTTTAGGGGCATTGCAGCTATAAGTCCCCTTACCTGGCAGCCAGACTGGCTTGCAAAGTCTCCTTAAGGAGAATAGTGTTCCCCCGTGGTCCCCACATAGCTTTCTCATGAGCCAGATCAGACACCCCCATACTTTGCACTGACGAGGGGCAAGCACCCCGAAACACCGTGTCTGCAAATTGGGATTCTGATCTGGCTTATATATCCTGAGTCATATTGCAAAGGATTGTCAAAAATCCACTTGTGACTTTTAGGATCGCTACTTCCAATAGGTGGCGCTGTGCTAGAGTTTGTCTCCTTTACTGGAGAGACAATTTGAATATTTCCCAGAGGGGCATTGCAGCTATAAGTCCCCTTACCTGGCAGCCAGACTGGCTTGCAAAGTCTCCTTAAGGAGAATAGTGTTCCCCCGTGGAATTTTAGGGGCATTGCAGCTATAAGTCCCCTTACCTGGCAGCCAGACTGGCTTGCAAAGTCTCCTTAAGGAGAATAGTGTTCCCCCGTGGTCCCCACATAGCTTTCTCATGAGCCAGATCAGACACCCCCATACTTTGCACTGACGAGGGGCAAGCACCCCGAAACACCGTGTCTGCAAATTGGGATTCTGATCTGGCTTATATATCCTGAGTCATATTGCAAAGGATTGTCAAAAATCCACTTGTGACTTTTAGGATCGCTACTTCCAATAGGTGGCGCTGTGCTAGAGTTTGTCTCCTTTACTGGAGAGACAATTTGAATATTTCCCAGAGGGGCATTGCAGCTATAAGTCCCCTTACCTGGCAGCCAGACTGGCTTGCAAAGTCTCCTTAAGGAGAATAGTGTTCCCCCGTGGAATTTTAGGGGCATTGCAGCTATAAGTCCCCTTACCTGGCAGCCAGACTGGCTTGCAAAGTCTCCTTAAGGAGAATAGTGTTCCCCCGTGGTCCCCACATAGCTTTCTCATGAGCCAGATCAGACACCCCCATACTTTGCACTGACGAGGGGCAAGCACCCCGAAACACCGTGTCTGCAAATTGGGATTCTGATCTGGCTTATATATCCTGAGTCATATTGCAAAGGATTGTCAAAAATCCACTTGTGACTTTTAGGATCGCTACTTCCAATAGGTGGCGCTGTGCTAGAGTTTGTCTCCTTTACTGGAGAGACAATTTGAATATTTCCCAGAGGGGCATTGCAGCTATAAGTCCCCTTACCTGGCAGCCAGACTGGCTTGCAAAGTCTCCTTAAGGAGAATAGTGTTCCCCCGTGGAATTTTAGGGGCATTGCAGCTATAAGTCCCCTTACCTGGCAGCCAGACTGGCTTGCAAAGTCTCCTTAAGGAGAATAGTGTTCCCCCGTGGTCCCCACATAGCTTTCTCATGAGCCAGATCAGACACCCCCATACTTTGCACTGACGAGGGGCAAGCACCCCGAAACACCGTGTCTGCAAATTGGGATTCTGATCTGGCTTATATATCCTGAGTCATATTGCAAAGGATTGTCAAAAATCCACTTGTGACTTTTAGGATCGCTACTTCCAATAGGTGGCGCTGTGCTAGAGTTTGTCTCCTTTACTGGAGAGACAATTTGAATATTTCCCAGAGGGGCATTGCAGCTATAAGTCCCCTTACCTGGCAGCCAGACTGGCTTGCAAAGTCTCCTTAAGGAGAATAGTGTTCCCCCGTGGAATTTTAGGGGCATTGCAGCTATAAGTCCCCTTACCTGGCAGCCAGACTGGCTTGCAAAGTCTCCTTAAGGAGAATAGTGTTCCCCCGTGGTCCCCACATAGCTTTCTCATGAGCCAGATCAGACACCCCCATACTTTGCACTGACGAGGGGCAAGCACCCCGAAACACCGTGTCTGCAAATTGGGATTCTGATCTGGCTTATATATCCTGAGTCATATTGCAAAGGATTGTCAAAAATCCACTTGTGACTTTTAGGATCGCTACTTCCAATAGGTGGCGCTGTGCTAGAGTTTGTCTCCTTTACTGGAGAGACAATTTGAATATTTCCCAGAGGGGCATTGCAGCTATAAGTCCCCTTACCTGGCAGCCAGACTGGCTTGCAAAGTCTCCTTAAGGAGAATAGTGTTCCCCCGTGGAATTTTAGGGGCATTGCAGCTATAAGTCCCCTTACCTGGCAGCCAGACTGGCTTGCAAAGTCTCCTTAAGGAGAATAGTGTTCCCCCGTGGTCCCCACATAGCTTTCTCATGAGCCAGATCAGACACCCCCATACTTTGCACTGACGAGGGGCAAGCACCCCGAAACACCGTGTCTGCAAATTGGGATTCTGATCTGGCTTATATATCCTGAGTCATATTGCAAAGGATTGTCAAAAATCCACTTGTGACTTTTAGGATCGCTACTTCCAATAGGTGGCGCTGTGCTAGAGTTTGTCTCCTTTACTGGAGAGACAATTTGAATATTTCCCAGAGGGGCATTGCAGCTATAAGTCCCCTTACCTGGCAGCCAGACTGGCTTGCAAAGTCTCCTTAAGGAGAATAGTGTTCCCCCGTGGAATTTTAGGGGCATTGCAGCTATAAGTCCCCTTACCTGGCAGCCAGACTGGCTTGCAAAGTCTCCTTAAGGAGAATAGTGTTCCCCCGTGGTCCCCACATAGCTTTCTCATGAGCCAGATCAGACACCCCCATACTTTGCACTGACGAGGGGCAAGCACCCCGAAACACCGTGTCTGCAAATTGGGATTCTGATCTGGCTTATATATCCTGAGTCATATTGCAAAGGATTGTCAAAAATCCACTTGTGACTTTTAGGATCGCTACTTCCAATAGGTGGCGCTGTGCTAGAGTTTGTCTCCTTTACTGGAGAGACAATTTGAATATTTCCCAGAGGGGCATTGCAGCTATAAGTCCCCTTACCTGGCAGCCAGACTGGCTTGCAAAGTCTCCTTAAGGAGAATAGTGTTCCCCCGTGGAATTTTAGGGGCATTGCAGCTATAAGTCCCCTTACCTGGCAGCCAGACTGGCTTGCAAAGTCTCCTTAAGGAGAATAGTGTTCCCCCGTGGTCCCCACATAGCTTTCTCATGAGCCAGATCAGACACCCCCATACTTTGCACTGACGAGGGGCAAGCACCCCGAAACACCGTGTCTGCAAATTGGGATTCTGATCTGGCTTATATATCCTGAGTCATATTGCAAAGGATTGTCAAAAATCCACTTGTGACTTTTAGGATCGCTACTTCCAATAGGTGGCGCTGTGCTAGAGTTTGTCTCCTTTACTGGAGAGACAATTTGAATATTTCCCAGAGGGGCATTGCAGCTATAAGTCCCCTTACCTGGCAGCCAGACTGGCTTGCAAAGTCTCCTTAAGGAGAATAGTGTTCCCCCGTGGAATTTTAGGGGCATTGCAGCTATAAGTCCCCTTACCTGGCAGCCAGACTGGCTTGCAAAGTCTCCTTAAGGAGAATAGTGTTCCCCCGTGGTCCCCACATAGCTTTCTCATGAGCCAGATCAGACACCCCCATACTTTGCACTGACGAGGGGCAAGCACCCCGAAACACCGTGTCTGCAAATTGGGATTCTGATCTGGCTTATATATCCTGAGTCATATTGCAAAGGATTGTCAAAAATCCACTTGTGACTTTTAGGATCGCTACTTCCAATAGGTGGCGCTGTGCTAGAGTTTGTCTCCTTTACTGGAGAGACAATTTGAATATTTCCCAGAGGGGCATTGCAGCTATAAGTCCCCTTACCTGGCAGCCAGACTGGCTTGCAAAGTCTCCTTAAGGAGAATAGTGTTCCCCCGTGGAATTTTAGGGGCATTGCAGCTATAAGTCCCCTTACCTGGCAGCCAGACTGGCTTGCAAAGTCTCCTTAAGGAGAATAGTGTTCCCCCGTGGTCCCCACATAGCTTTCTCATGAGCCAGATCAGACACCCCCATACTTTGCACTGACGAGGGGCAAGCACCCCGAAACACCGTGTCTGCAAATTGGGATTCTGATCTGGCTTATATATCCTGAGTCATATTGCAAAGGATTGTCAAAAATCCACTTGTGACTTTTAGGATCGCTACTTCCAATAGGTGGCGCTGTGCTAGAGTTTGTCTCCTTTACTGGAGAGACAATTTGAAAACAAAAATAATAATGTAGGGATGTTTTATATGACAATACAGCATGGATTAGCTTACAAAATTTTTTGGAGTTTATGTCGTACAACACCTTTAACAAAAAACTCACATCATGATCAAAAATTGAAGGTGAAAAAACAAACCTGCACAAATCAGTATATACCATGTTTCCCTGAAACTAAGCCCTACCCTGAAAATAAGTGTGTCACCCAGGGAATGGGCTACTCGGTCCCAGGCAGTGTATAACTGGGGAATGTCACTTTGGTGGCCATTGCCCGGTCCCGTGCCCTGGGTGCTTTTTAATGGCGCGTATTTACAGGGGGGATTAAAGTGTTTTGTGTGACGCCACTTGCAGGTTGTGGTTAAGATTGTGGAACCACCTATGCTGAGTAGATTATCCCCAGGGTTGGTGGTAATGGCAGCTGTGGTGGTAGGCTCTCCGCAGGTAGGGCTAAGTCTGGGAGATGTATGATGGACCAATAAGGAAGGCCACACTATGGGTTGTAGTTAACAGTCTCTACTCACTCTGGACCCTTGGACGGCTGGTTCAGGTCCCTGTACTTCAAGTGCCAGTTTATGACTCGGTTGCTCTGTCCCTGGCACCCTCAGTGTGGTTGGGTCCCCGTAGCGTGGAGCGTTTATGACCCGACTGTCCCTTTTTGGTGGCAGTCTCCTTGTCCGTACGGCGGGCAGTGTGAATCCTGTAGGGCTGGTCTGTGTCCTGAACCCTGATCCTTGCTTTACTACTGGTGCCCCCGGATCTGTGGGTCAGTGAGGTCCGTGAAAGTCCCCTCACTGTGCAGGTATTTGCCATGCTGTCTGAAAATGTCGCCTGACTTAGGGCTCTGTGCCTCATTGGTGCTCTGGTTCCAGCAGTACTCGTGTGTACCTGCCCTGGCGACCACTCTCCTGTGCCCCCGGGTCACCGTTACATGACCCAGCTCTAGGCACGTCTATCCACTTTCACTACTACTACTCAACTGACTGCTGTCCCCTACCTCTAGGTGGCCATCCCCTTGTAACTGACTAAACAATTATCCTTGGTGTGGAGTGGTAACTAGGATTTTGGTGTGTATAGGTGTTGCTAGCACTGGTGTTCCAGGTCCCAGGGGGTAGGCCCTGCATCCCCATGAGGATGCAGTTCCTAGTAGTGCCCTGAGTGGCTCAGAGGTGCTACATAAGCCCTTGCTCGAATTTTCAGTCTTTTTGAATTAAGGCTTAAATATAAGCCCTACCCTGAAAATAAGCCCTAATTGCCGTTCAATAAGGAAGGACACTATATTATATAAAGTAGACACCCCCAAAAGAGAGAAGAAAGAAGGAGACCCTGTAATCATACTCACCAGACCCGAACGGAAGGACCTGCAGTGGAACACATCAAGGATCTATGGTAGATCACACACACACATCAGATCGCACACACATCAGATTGCACAAACACACCAGATTGCGCACAAACATTAAATTACACACACACACACACACACACACACACACACACCAGATCGCACACACAGACACAAGATACAGTGATGCCTATTGCTTCTGATTGGCAGGGGAGCATAAGAAATTGCGGCAACACTGCAGGTGTTCACTTTCAACTCTCTCCTCCGTCTCCCGGCACCACCTCCCTCTCCTCTCAGCTCAGCTGAAGACTTTGTCTGTTTCTTCAAGCAGAAGATTGAAAACATCATAGGAAGCTTTGGCCCACAATCCCCACAGCCCCTTATCATAACTACTCAGTATTCTTCATCCAAATCGGATCGTTCTGTCCCTCTCCGTGCTTTGCGGCGTCCAATCGGGTCCAAGCTTAGCGCGCATGCGCGGTATGGGTTCCGGGACGCCGGGTATCGCGGTGAATGGCGGGGTGACCGGTAGACGCGCGCCAACATACACAGGTACGATACATTTGCTGCCTTTATAAGGTGCCAACCCCACTGCCCATGCACCTCCTGGACGAAGCTTCCTTGCGAAACGCGTTGAGTTGCAGGGCAGTGTGGTCGTGAGATCTATGGCAGCAGCGGGTCTGTATTACCAGATAGCTATTTTGACTCTTCTAATCCTTTGATGGAATTTATAACTAATGTTGTGATCTAGTGTCCATATGTACCGCTTGCTAAAATATTGCAAATGCCCAGATTGATCATGTATTGTCTAGGTAGATAATTGCCCCTTTTTATATAAATTAGCTCAATCTGTGCATTGCAATAGATTATCTGGCTGACTATTGGAACTTATTCACCCAATCTGAGCGAATATAGCCTTTGGAGTGTCAGCTGTATGATATAGATACGTTTATTTTTATCAGGATCACACATTAATATATCTAAAATTTGATGTGCATTCATGCAGCTTCGCTGGTACTGTGACGTTGTATGCAGACATTGCTCTATATGGCCGAATTTCTGCCATACTAATATATTTGCTGGATTATATTATCTATGAATTGCATAATTAGTGAGTCTTTGTTATATGAATTTATCTGCCATTTTATATAGCTGGGTTTCTGCTATATAAACCTGATAGCCTGCTTTATACTCCCTGTGACTCATACGAGCTGAGCCTCTGTTATATGAACAACATAGTTGCTATATTATATCATATTGTACTATATTGTCCAATCGACCACACTGCCCTGTTGTATTTTAAAGCACGGTGGTTGCACATGTTTTTATACAACACTGTCTGTCTAAATTGTGTGTCCTCATTAATATTATATGTGTAATAAAGCTTTGCATATGATTTTTCTATATAAAAAGTGTGTCCGTATGGATAGTTATTTATAGCTTCAATTGTGACCATTGGTCAAATGTAGGTGTTAACCCCCAAAAGAGAGAAGAAAGAAGGAGACCCTGTAATCATACTCACCAGACCCGAACGGGAGGACCTGCAGTGGAACACATCAAGGATCTATGGTAGATCACACACACACATATCAGATCGCACACACATCAGATTGCACACAAACTTTAAATTACACATACACACACACACACACCAGATCACACACACAGACACAAGATCCAGTGATGCCTATTGCTTCTGATTGGCAGGGGAGCATAAGAAATTGCGGTAACACTGCAGGTGTTCACTTTCAACTCTCTCCTCCGTCTCCCGGCACCACCTCCCTCTCCTCTCAGCTCAGCTGAAGACTTTGTCTCTTTCTTCAATCATAGGAAGCTTTGGCCCACAATCCCCACAGCCCCTCATCATAACTACTCAGTATTCTTCCTCCATATCCAGCTTCTCCACTATGTCAGAAGATCACCTTTCCACTCTACTCTCAAGATCACATCTCACCACCTGTCCACTTGACTAACTCCCATCCCAACTCATCACCAATCTCACCACAGTCTTCATCCCAACCATAACTCTTCTCTTCAATCTATCACTAACAACTGGTGTATTTCCTTCATGCTTTAAAAATGCCTCCACTACACCCATCCTCAAAAAGCCCTCCCTTGACCTTTTCTCTGTGTCAAACTATCGCCCCATATCACTTCTCCCCTATACTTCAAAACTACTGGAACAGCATGTCCATCTTGAACTGTCCTCACACCTCTCTTCCTACTCCCTCTTCAACCGGCTACAATCTGGCTTCCGACCGCATCATTCCACTGAAACTGCCCTAACTAAAGTCCCCAATGACCTATTAACCGCCAAAGGCAAGCGACACTACTCTGTCCTCCTCCTCCTGGAACTGTCCTCTGCCTTCGACACAGTAGACCATTCCCTTCTACTACTGATTCTCTCATCTCTGGCCATCACAAACTTGGCCCTTCTTGGATCTCTTCATACCTAACCGACCAAACTTTCAGCATCTCCAACTGTCAAACCACTTCCTCATCTCGCCCCCTATCTGTTGGTGTCCCACAAGGTTCAGTTTTTGGACCACTGCTGTTCTCCATCTACACCTTCGGCCTGGGACAGCTCAGAGTTCCATGGCTTTCAGTATCACCTCTATGTTGATGATACGAAGATCTACCTCTCTGGACCGGACTTCTCCTTACTAACCAAAACCCACAATGTCTGTATGCTATTTCATCCTTTTTCTCTGCTCGATTTCTAAAACTGAACATGGACAAAACAGAATTCATTATCTTTCCTCCTCACTCAACCCTCCCAACTGATCTATCGATCAAAGTTGGATTACTTTCCCCAGTCCCACGTGCTCACTGCCTGGAAGTAACTCTAGACTCTGTTCTCTCTTTTAAGCCACACATCCAAGCCCACTTCACCTCCTGCCACTTACAACTCAAAACTATTTCCTAGATTCATACATTCCTTTCTGAAGAAGCTGAAAAAACCCTAGTGCATTGCAACCTAATGCTCTGTGGCCTCCCTTCTAACAGTCTCGCACCCTACAATATATTCTAAACTATGTTGCCTGATTAATCCACCTTTTCTCCCGCTACTCCCCGACCTCTCCTGTCTGCCAATACCTTCACTGGTTCCCATTGCCCAACGATTCCAGTTCAAAACCCTAACCATGACCTATAAAGCCATCCACGACCTGTCTCCTTTTTACATCTGTGTCCTAATCTCCTGGTACTTACCAGAACGTAACCGTCGATCCTAACAAGATCTCCTTCTCTAGCCCCTTTCATCTCCTCTTCCCACCATCGCATCCAAGATTTCTCTCGTGCATCCCTATACTCTGGAATGCTCTCCCCCAACATATCAGACTCTCGCCTACCTTGACAAGCTTCAAAGGGAACCTGAAGACCCACCTCTTCTGACAAGCCTACAACCTGCTTTAACCCTCAGTCCACTATAGTGCAGCATGACCATCTCCACACTCACCTACTGTATCCTCACCCATGCCTTGTAGACTGCGAGCCCTTGTGGGCAGGGTCCTCTCTCCTCCTGAACCAGTCTGTGCCTTCTTTTGTTTATGATTATTGTACTTGTCCCTACTATGTATGCTTTTTTTCACATTTAAAGTGCTATGGAATAAATGGCGCTATAATAATAAATAATAAGGTAACTGCCAGTGTTCTGGCCTGCCACAGGCCCAATAATGCATATCTGGATTTAAAACAAAAAAATAAATAATGGCACACAACCTATGTTTTTGGTGGACCACAACTCCCTGCTATTTTAAAGCTCTTTGTAGAGGGAGCAATTCCTTATAGGGAGGAGGCAATTGATGCTACTGGACACCAGAAAATGGGTATCAAAGGATTGGGGAGAGGTTACTTCAAGTGTTCTGGCCTGTCAGAGGCCCACTAATGCATGTTTTGATTTTTTTTTAAAAAAATGGCCCACGGCCTATGTGTTTGGTGGACTGTAACTACCTGCTGTTTGAAAGCCCTATGGGGAGGGGGCAATTCCCTATGGAGAGGAGGCAATTGATGCTACCGGACTTTTGTCTTTCAGGAACTGGTAAACAAGCTAATTCCCCGTCTGGACGGTTACGACTAACTTTAGCGCGCTCACAAATTTCACAGGCAGATATAAAGTTCTTAATATCATTATGCATAGCTGCCCACCAGAAGAGTCTGCAAATAGCCCTCTGAGTGTCCGTGACCCCAGGGTAACCACTTAGCATAGAGTCATGAAATTCCTGTAACAGGTGCAACCGTAGGTGTACAAGAACAAATATTTTGGACTCAGGAGAAGTGGAAGGAGCCAATGACTAGGCATCATGGATTTCTGCTTCCAACTCAAAGGACACCATGGTCACCACAACACCCTGAGAAAAATGGAGGATACAGAATCCAGACTGCATGATAAAGCATCAGCCTTCATGTTCTTCAACCCAGGCCTGAACGTGATGGAAAAATTGAATCTCGAGAAAAATAATGATCATCTGGCCGCTGTCTAGGGGTGAACCATTTAGTAGATTCAATATAAGCTAAGTTTTTATGGTCAATAATAACTGTGATTCAATGAATCACACCTTCCAAAAAATGCCTCCATTCTTCAAATGCAAGTTTAACGGCAAGCAACTCATGATTACCCACATCATAATTTTTCTCTGCGGGCAAGAATATTTTAGAAAAAAAAGCACATGGTCACAAGTTGGTTAAAGTTTCGGGGCCTTGAGACAACACAGCTCCTACTCCAACCTCATACGCATCTACCTCCACAATGAACGGTCTCAAGAGATCCGGCTGAATAAGGACAGGCGAAGATATAAAACATTCCTTCAACTTAAGAAAGACCCCAACCGCTTCAGGTGACCAAACCCTCAGATCCGTCCCCTTATGTGTGAGATCAGTCAGAGGTTTAACAATCTGGAAAAATCCCTTAATATATTTTCTATAGTAATTGGCTAACCTCAAAAAACGTTGTAGAACCTTGAGGTTGCTAGCTTGCACCAAATCAATAATAGCTTGTAGCTTCCCAGGGTCCATTTTAGAACCACCCACAGACACAATGAACCTTAAAAAAGAAATGTCCTGCACGACAAATATACATTTTTCAGTCGTGGCATATAAGGAATTTTCCCTAAGCCTTTGTAATACAGATTGGATATGTCCATAATGAGAATCTAAATCAGGTGAGGAAATCAGAATATCATTTAAATACACCACAATAAACCTTCCAATGTATTATGAAAAAATATCATTTATGAAATTTTGTAAAACATCAGGCATATTAGTTAATCCAAAAGGGATAATAAGATTCTCAAAAAGACCCTCAGACGTTAAATGCCGTCTTCCACTCATCACCCTCCAGGATGCGTATTAAATTAAAGCCCCTTTAAGATAGAGCTTGGAAAACTATTTGGCCCCAGTTAGCTGATTATATAGGTCGGGGATAAGTGGAAGCGTAACCGTAATTTTATTTAGTTCACGGAAATTGAGGCAGGGCCTGAGTCCACTCTCCTTCCTTTTGACAAAGTAAAAAACAGCAGCAACAGGAGAGGAAGGATGAATATGCTCCCTTTGTAAACTCTCACTTAAGTACGTTTTCATGGCAGCCAATTCAGGACCAGACAAACTATACAGGCGTGCTTTAGGCAATTTGGCATTATGGACAAGATTGATGATACAATTGTAAAGGGCAATGGGGCGGTAAAATCTCTACCTCTTTTTCCAAGAAAAGTCTCTGAAATCCTTCAGTTACTCCGGAAGACCCTCAGGACTAGCAGAGAAAACTTGAACAGAATTGAAACATTTTTTGATGACAATCAGAACCCCATTTGGAACCAATCAATGACAGAATTATGTAAATGAAACCAAGGGATTTCCAGCACAAACCCTGCCGGCAAATTATCCATAACATAACGAGATGGACTCAGTATGAACAGCTCCCACCTTGAGCGTGAATTCCACCGTTACATACTGGACCAAGTTCTGGCGTAACAGTGTTTTGTCCAGAGCAACAATCTGAATAGGTCCCTTTAAACTAACTGTCCCTGAACCTAACTTCTTCACCAATCCAGAGTCAATAAAGTTCATAGAAGACCCGCAGTCAATGAAAGCAGATGCTGACATGAACCAATCCTGAAAGAACAGTTCCACATTCTCCAATACTTTACTTGAGGAGTTAAGCGGTACCTGGTAGTCTGGGTGACCTCCTCCACAATCACCCAGACTTGGGCATTTCCCAATGACTTGTCTGCAGGAGGGCGAGCCAAGCAGTCCATCTGGAAATGTCCATAGCGACCACAGTAGAAGCAAAGCCTGAGCTCGCGATGCAGTCTCCTCTCCTTTTCATTAGAACCTGGTCCACCGACTATCATAGGCTCCACCACAGTGAGACAATCCCAGCTGGGAGGAGTGAAGGGAACCTCCTGACGAACCTCTTGTCTTTCCCGTATCCCATGCTCCATACAGATAGCCTGAGTCATGGCCTTCCCAGTGAACCTGGAAAGTGATGGAGAGGCAGAGCGTCCTTTAAAGTATCCAACAGGCCTCTGAAAAACTGACACTTTAGGGCTGCGTCATTCCACAGGACCTCAGATGACCACTGTCTGAACTCCGAACTATACAATTCTACACTGCGGCCTCCCTTTGTCACATTCATGATCTTAGCCTCTGCCACCTGGACTCTGTTAGGTTCGTCATAAATCAGTCCCAGAACATCAAAAAAGGCGTCCACAGAAGACCATTCTGGGACTTCCGAAGATAGCGAAAATTTCCAGGTCTGGGGAACCCCCCCTTAAAAGGGACATATCAACGCCGACCCGCTGGGACTCATTCCCTGACTATCGGGGTCGTAAGGCAAAAAATAATTTGTAGCACTCCCTAAAGACTCTGAACTGGTCTTACTCCCCTGAAAACTTATCAGAAATAGCTACCAAGGGTTCAGGAGAGTTCAATTGCACGTCGTCAGTAGTGAGAGGTCCTTTAACGTACCTACCATCAGGGCTGTATTTGGCCTTCATGCTGCCCTAGTAACTTTAGGTGGTCGCGCTCCTTAGTGACAACCTTAAACTATGAGTCTTTGCACACGACATCAAGACGGATCTACTCTAACTCTTGAAAAGTGATAAACGCTAAAAGAATGACTATCTGTACTTGCTGCGCATGCGTTCAGGATTTTTAGCTTCTTTTAACAGCTGCAGGTTTTCAAAAACACTAAGCGGTTAAAATAGGAAAACAGGGCTGCTACTGCTTAATACAATTTAAATAATAATAATAAAAAAAAAAATAAATAGCAGCCAAAAGATGTTAGAAAAGAAGCAAAAAAAATAAATAAATAAGATGCCAGTGTTTCCTAACCTGTTCTCCACCTGAGAATCTCAAAAGATTTGCAGATGTGTAAAAGCCATGGTGTGCACATACCCTAACAGTTCATATATCCTTTAGATAGTAGTTAAGGCGTTTGTACACAGACTACAGTTGGCCAAACCCGGAGATAGACAGGTTTGGCCGACAGTCTAATTGTCAGGGAGAGGAGGACCCAGCAGGTCCAATTTCAGACCATGGCACACACCACCAGACATGTCTAGTAGCATCTGTCTCATAGAGAACACGAGCACTCAAAGTGAGCGGTCCTGTGTATGGGAAAGTAAGGGAGACAGCTGCCAGCCGAATGATGAGACCCCTATGGGAGAGTTAGGGAGATAGCTACCAGCCGTGTGATGGGACACCTGTCTATAGTGTATGAGGGCTTTAGTAAAATACTCATTTTGCGGATCTATGCCCTCATTGAGACAGCTATATTTTTAGTCTGGCACACTGTTACATAAGAACCAATTAAATGACCAAAAAAGTAGATGGTAGCTACACTCATACAATAATAAAAACCTATGAAGATGTGAGTGAACAAGCCAAATAAAATGTAAATTCTTTATTGAAAATTAGATTAAAACAGACATATAAAAAATGAACAATGACAAGGACACATTCAATTACCCTCAGGTAGACAAAATATTAGGGCAAAAAATAACATAAATGCATAGTAGCCGTGTGTCAGAAAACCATATAAGATGATACACCAAAAAAGGGGGCAGGTAAAAATACCTTCAATATTTCTTTAGGAACCAATAGTCTATGGCTGGATGAAAAAATAATGTCCTGAGGAGAACATATAGGGATGAGGAATATATGATCAATTCAGTCCAACCAGAACCTTTCCTTCACTGAAAACTAGGCATGTAAAAAATCCCATTCTTATTGCCATAGCATGTGATAAGTATCAAGGGAAATCAAAAGGAGCATGTCTGTATTGTCAACAGGATTGTAATCCTATAACATATAACTACAATGATCATAAAAATTAATCATAGATATATCAAGTGGTACAACCACCAAGATAATTCCCCAAGTACCACAATCCTTGAGAAAAGGAACAGGACCTCAACCAGACATATGGAGATAATACATAAAATTGGTGCCAAGATACAACATTTCAACAGCGGGGCTAGACATATAGGAACCTCATTCCCAATGCTGTAATATGTAGCAAAAGTTTATAACAAGCCAAGAGAGGCCATAACTGCAGTCTCAGCAATGGTAAGCCTTTGAGAAGTGGCCAAGCCGGCCATGAAAACCGACCTTAACAGAGGATGATAAGCCCACAGAGACACACACCTACAAGATGTTAACCTGAGGGTAGATAATACCCCAACACGTGTTTCGCAGAAAGCTTCTTCCAAGGGGTGCTAATGGTAGTCAGTACCCAGGTATATATACCCCCCACTCACCAGCGTGATGTGTATCAGCGGCGCTCCATCACAGCTCCACTATCGCGCACATGGGGTCCGGCGTCTGACGTCACCATGGTCCGCCCATGTCAGACGCGTCATAACATGGGAGGAGCATGGCGAGATGGAGAGACACGTCGCCCCAGAGCGCAGAACGTGGGCGGAGGACTGGAGCGCTCCACACACGCTGGGAGATAAAGCGATATTGCCATTCAGGCAAGGCAAAAAACAACAATATGTCAATGGCATGCAGCTATAGACCATCCATACTAGCATGGATCCACACAGAGGTGTACGCAAGGATCTAGGCAGAATAGAGTACAAAGACCCACAGCAATCATATAAAAAAGGAACCTCAATCCTTTTAGTATAAAACTAAGAGGAATATATGTATATATATATAAAACGGATAAAAAGAATCAGTGCATAAAAATGCATGAACACCTATATGTCTTAGTGCAAACATGTATGTATACACATACATACGCATGCCCTTATAAGGAATCTACACGTGAATATAATATAAAATGACCATGTGACAATTCCATATTTAAATATTAAAAAGTGCAAAATACAGTACCGATAATGCTGTATAAAGAGTGACAATACAAAAGTGCATAGTGCAATATAATTCTTGTACAAAGACGCAAAATAGTAGAGGTATAAGGTGCTTTAAATAATGCTAGAGGTGATTCCAACATGATAAATAGAAATGCATGCAACAAAGCGATGTGTCAGTGGCGCACATCGAAAATCAACCCTACTAGTGTGTGGTGCATGTAGTGCATAAAAGGGGTGTTCGAAATCAATATAAGAACAATACAAAAAAGAAATAATAAAAAGATATATATAGAGAAGATATATAGAGAAAAAGAGGAGACAGATAGAAAACTACAGAAAATAGACATATAGAAACATAATATCTATTATTTGGTAAAGGAGGAATAAGGAGCAAGTGGTATAATATAATAGAAGAAATGAATACCTAGCCATACGTATACACACGTATAGATATATACGTACATGTACATGCACGCACATATATAAAAAAGGATGGTCACATGATTAAAATAGAGAGTGTGCCAAAAATATTACAATTGGAATACAGAAAGAAGACAAAGATACATATTGTGATTCGTAGAAATCCACTTGTAAAGATGTCAGGAAGGATAAAACTAAAAAACAAACAAAGACAGGGGAGAATTAAAAACATATTTATTGTAAAAACATACGAATAAAATATACCAATAGGCATAGACTAAAAAACACGAAATTAAAATTATAGGAATGGGACAAAACTCATAACGTCATTAAGACCATGTGGACGAACAGAACCAATCTTAGAAATCCAGCGGGTTTCCAATTGGGCTAAACGCTTCTTGAAATCACCTCCTCTATTATCCAGAATTACCTTGTCAATTCCAAAAGCCCGTAATCCACTGCTATTGCAGCCATGCTTAGACTTAAAATGTCGTGGAATAGGTTTCAAGGTGGAGGTATCCTGGGTGGTAGCTGCCTTTTCAATGTCACGTACATGTTCTCTAATACGTGTTTTCAGTGGTCTAGATGTGAGACCAACATATATAAGGTTGCATGGGCATGTGGCATAATATACCACATGCGTCGTATTACAGGTCATGTGTTGGGTAATCCGAAAATCGTGATTGCCATCACTGGACTTAAAATTCAGGGCTCTGACCATGTTTGGGCATGCAATACAGCTGCGGCATGGATAAAAACCCCATTTGGGTCCCGTTGTTCCGAAGGAATTGATCTTGGGGCCTTCATAACAACTATGTGTAAGGAGATCTTTCAAGTTAGGGGATCTCCTATAAGTAACGGCAGGGGTAGGTGGAAGATATTTAGACAAAGTTGTATCGGACCGAAGGATAGGCCAAAATTTTTCCAAAATTGTTTTGACTTCTTGCCATCTATTGTTGTAGGTAGAAATAAACCTTACCTCCTGGTCATTCTGCTTCTGCCTATGCGAATGTAACAAAGCCTCTCTCTTCGTGTTCTTGGCTCTCAAAAACCCTTTCTTAATGCTCCTGTTTGAATATCCACGATTCCTGAAACGATTGCTCAGGTCCTCAGCTTGTTTACAAAAGCTCTCTTCAGACGAACAAATTCGTCGAGTCCTCAAAAATTGGCCTGTTGGAATACCAGAAATGAGGGAATAAGGGTGCGATGAAGTGGCATGCAACAATGCGTTAACAGACGAGGGTTTCCGAAAAACCTCAGACTGTAAAAAGCCATCCACATCCTTGGAGACAAGAACATCAAGAAATTCAATACTACATTGACTATACTTATATGTTACCTTAATGTTCATGGAGTTAAGGTTAAGCTTCTGTAGAAACACCGCCAAATCTCCCTCTGAACCCTGCCAAATCATAAAGACGTCATCAATATATCGTGTCCAAACAAGAACTTGTTCAATATACTCAGAGAAGTCAGGTGAGAAGAAAACGCCCCTCTCCCACAGCCCCAAGAACAAATTTGCATAAGAGGGCGCAAAAGCCGCCCCCATTGCAGTGCCTTGGAGCTGCAGGTAGAGGGCGCCCTTGAACAAAAAATAATTGTGGGTGAGAGCAAAATCAATAAGGGAAAGGAGAAAATGTATATCATCCTGATCAATCGTGGTCATGTTTAGAAAGGTTTCCACAGCTCTCATCCCATCATGATGGCGTATGGATGTATATAGTGACTCAATGTCACAAGTCACTAGCCACATGTCAGCATCCATTTGAATATTCTCAATTTTACGGAGGAAATCATTGGTGTCTTTTAAGAACGATGGCAAACTTTCCACAATGGGTTTCAAGTAGAAATCTATGTACCTACCCACAGTTTCACATAGGCTCCCATTTCCAGACACGATTGGACGCCCGGTTGGTGACACTGCATCCTTATGGACTTTCGGTAATAAATATAGGCAAGCCGTCCTAGGAGACTTAGGAATAAGGCCCTCTTTCATATCCTTGTTAATTATACCATTTTCACAGGCTTCTTCCAAAATGGCAGATAGCTGTGTGTGAAAAGAAGATGTGGGATTGAAGGTAAGTTTCTTGTAGCAGGTACCATCATTCAGCTGCCTGAATGCTTCCTTTTCATACATCGCAATGGGCCATATAACAACATTACCGCCCTTATCGGCAGGTTTGATAATTACATCCCTCAATTTCTTCAAATCCTGTAAAGCCTTTCTCTGAGATTTTGAAAGGTTATCATTTTGTACCTTTGTGGGAATTCTGCTAAGTTCTTCAGAAACCAATCGTACAAATACATCTATATCAGGATACATGGTAAGAGGAGGAAATTTCTTAGGTTTCGGAATCATAAACTTACCACACTCAGTAGAAGCATCCTGTTCATCACTCAATTCTTTAAGAATTTCTATGGCCTGTAGTTCTTCACTAGACCAACCATCCGATTTTTCATGAATTTTCTTTGGTACAGGTTTGCGGGCAAAAAGATGTAAATCTTTTATAGCTGTAAAAGAATCAAACGAACAGGTGGGGGAAAAACTCAAACCCAAGCTCAGGACATCGATTTGATCAGTTGTAAGAAGGGTATCGGATAAATTAATTACCTTCAATTTAGTCTCCGGAGGATGAGGAGTCTTTTTTTGTGCAATACTCTTGCCAACGTATTTACGCTTCCCAAACCGATCATTCATATTGCTCCTCAAGTTATATGTTTCCAATTCGTCTTCGGTAGAGGAAATAGACGTTGATGCTATAGATCGTCTAGGATGTCCCTTATTCTGTGTTGTCCCCTGCCATCTATACACTCTCTTAAGTTGGTAGTCCTGAAGATCTCTCTGAAATTTCTTAACTTTCTGTTCTTGAACTTCCTTCTCCCAAATAAGAAATTGCTTATCAACTTCTGCTTTGAAGGATTCCATACTCAGTGTGGACAAGATCTCATTCAATTTCGTCTGGTTGTTTTCAATCTCCTTCTCCACAGAAGCCAAAGTACTCTGATTAATTTCAATTAGCAGTCGGATCAAATCCTTAGAGCAGGTATCACAAACCTGTTCCCACTTGGTTCTAAAATCCAGGTCTTCTACAGGAAAAGAGGGTAAAATTCTTACCCGAAGACCCCGAGGTATCAGGTTTTTACTCAAATATTTTTCAAGGGTAGCCTTACCCCACCAAATCCTAAGTCGTTTTTTCAACAGATATTTCAAATTGTTCTTGATTTCAGAGGAGTGTCCCATTCCTACTGTATCACTGATCGTGACCTCATCATTGAACAAAGTATCAATACTGGACAACCAATTTTTGTCACGGGATTTCATATCCATGGTTGGGTCAATCTGTGAACCCCAGAGGAAATATGGTAGCTACACTCATACAATAATAAAAACCTATGAAGATGTGAGTGAACAAGCCAAATAAAATGTAAATTCTTTATTGAAAATTAGATTAAAACAGACATATAAAAAATGAACAATGACAAGGACACATTCAATTACCCTCAGGTAGACAAAATATTAGGGCAAAAAATAACATAAATGCATAGTAGTCGTGTGTCAGAAAACCATATAAGATGATACACCAAAAAAGGGGGCAGGTAAAAATACCTTCAATATTTCTTTAGGAACCAATAGTCTATGGCTGGATGAAAAAATAAGTAAGGGAGACAGCTGCCAGCCGAATGATGAGACCCCTATGGGAGAGTTAGGGAGATAGCTACCAGCCGTGTGATGGGACACCTGTCTATAGTGTATGAGGGCTTTAGTAAAATACTCATTTTGCGGATCTATGCCCTCATTGAGACAGCTATATTTTTAGTCTGGCACACTGTTACATAGTTACGTAGGTTGAAAAAAGACCTAGGTCCATTTAAGTTCAACCTTCCTCCACCAGTTCTACATTTGGTCACTAAAGGGGGCTTTACACGTTACGACATCGCTAATGCGAAGTCATTGGGGGTCACGGAATTGGTGATGCACATCCGGCTGCATTAGCGATGCCGTTGTGTGTGACACCTATGAGCGATTTTGCATCGTCGCAAAACCGTGCAAAATCGCTCATCGGTGACATGGGGGTACATTCTCAAATATCGTTACTGCAGCAGTAACGAAGTTGTTCCTCCTTCCTGCGGCAGCACACATCGCTCCGTGTGACACCGCAGGAACGAGGAAGCTCTCCTTACCTGCCTCCCGGCCGCTATGCAGAAGGAAGGAGGTGGGCGGGATGTTCGTCCTGCTCATCTCCGCCCCTCCGCTTCTATTGGGTGGCGGTTCAGTGACGCAGCTGTGACGTCGCTGTGACGCTGAACGAAAGAAAGGAGAGGTTTGCCGGTCACAGCGACATCGCCGGGCAGGTAAGTATGTGTGACGGGTCTGGGCGATGTTGTGTGGCACGGGCAGCGATTTGCCCGTGTTGCACAACAGATGGGGGCGGGTACCCACGCTAGCGATATCGGTACCGATATCGTAGCGTGTAAAGCGACCTTAAGTCATCTATAACCAACAATGTTTTGTGTACTGAGGAAATCATCCAGCCCTTTTTAAAAGCTGTTATAGTATCTGCCATTACTACCTCTTGTGGTAGGGCATTCCACAGTCTGACTGCTCTAACTGTAAAGAACCCTACAATGATCTACTATCAAGTCTAATAAATTAAATACTGCTACATCTACACGACTACATTACCAGAACCACAATGTGTACACAACAACATCACCAGAACCAACCTCAAATCATTATTACATAACCAGAACCACCATTGGTACAGGATTACATTACCAGATCCAACCTCTAATCACGATAACATCCCCAGATCCAACCATCTATATAAGGCTACATCATCAGAACCAACCTCAAATCACTATCACATAACAAGAACCACTATTGGTACATGATTACATCACCAGAACCAACCTGAGTTCAGGATTACATCACCAGAAGCAAAGCCAGCCCAACATATAATTGTATGGCATCAAACTGTAGCTCCTGTCTTTAACAATGGTAAGGAGACACTAAAGGGTGCTTTATACGCTGCGACATCGCTACCGATATATCGTCGGGGTCACGTCGTTAGTGCCGCACATCCGGCGCCGGTAGCGACATCACAGCGTGTGACACCAAGGAGCGACGATCAACGATCGCAAAAAAGACCAAAATCGGTGATCGTTGACACGTCGCTCCTTTCCTTAATATCGTTGCTCCTGCAGGTACGATGTTGTTCGTCGTTCCTGTGGCAGCACACATCGCTATATGTGGCACCGCAGGAATGACAAACATCTCCTGACCTGCGTCCACCAAAAATGCGGAAGGAAGAAGGTGGGCGGGATGTTACGTCCCGCTCATCTCCGCCCCTCCACTTCTATTGGGCGGCCGCTTAGTGACGTCGCGGTGACGTCGCTGTAACGCCGAGCGCACCTCCCCCTTGAAAGAGGGATTGTTCGGCGGTCACAGCGACGTCGTTGCACAGGTATGTGCGTGTGATGCTGCCGCAGCGATAATGTTCGCTATGGCAGCAATCACCAAATGTCGCACGTACGACGGGGGCGGGTGCTATCGCGCTCAACATCGCTAGCAATTGCTAGCGATGTCACAGCGTGTAAAGCACCCTTAAGAATTGTTACCAGCCATCATCAGACTGCGGACCATACAGGAACCACAGTACTGATGGTGCAGGCAGTAGCACTATTAAACATTTAAAAAACACCTTAATTTTTGGGAGATATCTTCTATGTTTTAGGTCCGTTAATTCTGAGCACATTGGTGTGGGTCTGGGTCCTGAGACCCCCATAGATTGCTCAAAAGACCCCTTAGAAGTAAACGGCTTAGGAGACAGGACTTTCCACTGCATCCGCTCTGCGCTGTGTGCACTTTTCTAAAATAACTTTTCAGCTGTTAGGGGTCTTTGGAACAGATTCCCCACCAATCTGCTCAAAATTATTGGGCATAAAACATAAAAAAAATCTCAAAATTGTTTAGTTACTCTGAGGTGGATTTACAATGCTGCCAATAATCGGAAACCGATTGGTCTATCTACTAAAGGCCCCGCACACGCAACGATATATCGTGTGATCGCATGAGCGATCGCACCCGCCCCCGTCGTTTGTGTGCCACGGGCAATTCGTTGCCCGTGGCGCACAATGTCGTTAACCCCCATCACACATACTTACCTCCCACATGACGTCGTTGTGGGCGGCGAACATCCTCTTCCTGCAGGGGGATGGACGTTCGGCGTTACAGCGACGTCACACAGCGGCCGCCCAATAGAAGCGGAGGGGCGGAGATGAGCGGGCGTAATATCCCGCCCACCTCCTTCCTTCCTCATTGCCGGCGGGACACAGGTAAGCTGTGTTCGTCGCTCCCGGGGTGTCACACGTAGCGATGTGTGCTGCCTCGGGAACAACGAACCACCGGCGTGCAGAAGGAGGAACGACATTATGAAAATGAATGACGTGTCAACGAGCAACGATAAGGTGAGTATTTTTGCTCGTTACAGTCATTCGGAGCTGTCACACGCTACGATATCTCTAACGATGCTGGATGTGCGTCACGAATTCCGTGACCCTGATGACATATCATTAGATATATCGTAGCGTGTGACGGGGCCTATAGGCTGTCAGATCACCCGTTGCACAAGCAAAAATTATTTTTCTGCTTACCTAAATAAACATTTATACTAGGACTGTTCCCCTACAAAAATCACACACAGTTTAGCTTAAAGGGATTGTCCGGTCTAGAATGACAAAGTTGCAGTCCAGTACAGTACAGACCAAAAGTTTGGACACACCTTCTCATCTCTAAAATAACTGTTAAGAGGAGACTTTGTGCAGCAGGCCTTCATGGTAAAATAGCTGCTAGGAAACCACTGCTAAGGACAGGCAACAATCAGAAGAGACTTGTTTGGGCTAAAGAACACAAGGAACCAGTGGAAATCTGTGCTTTGGTCTGATGAGTCCAAATTTGAGATCTTTGGATCCAACCACCGTGTCTTTGTAGAAAAGGTGAACGGATGGACGCCACATGGCTAGTCTCCACCATGAAGCATGGAGGAGGAGGTGTGATGGTGCAGGGGTGCTGTGCTGGTGACACTGTTGGGGATTTATTCAAAATTGAAGGCATACTGAACCAGCATGCCTACCACAGCATCTTCCAGCGGCGTGCTATTCCATCCGGTTTGCGTTTAGTTGGACCATCATTTATTTTTCAACTTGACAATGACCCCAAACACACCTCCAGGCTGTGTAAGGGCTATTTGACTAAGAAGGAGAGTGATGGGGTGCTACAGCAGATGACCTGGTCTCCACAGTCACCAGACCTGAACCCAATCGAGATGGTTTGGGGTGAGCTGGACCGCAGAGTGAAGGCAAAAGGGCTAACAAGTGCTGAGCATCTCTGGGAGCTCCTTCAAGACTGTTGGAAGACCATTTCCGGTGACTACCTCTTGAAGCTCATCAAGAGAATGCCAAGAGTGTGCAAAGCAGTAATCAAAGCAAAAGGTGGCTACTTTGAAGAACCTAGAATATAAGACATATTTTCAGTTGTTTCACACTTTTTTGTTAAGTATTTCATTCCACATGTGTTAATTCATAGTTTCGATGCCTTCAATGTGAATTTACAATTTTCAGAGTCCTGAAAATAAAGAAAACTCTTTGAATGAGAAGGTGTGTCCAAACGTTTGGTCTGTACTGCATTATGCAGACTCCCGGTCAGAACTCATCTAGTAGGTATGGCCTCCCTTAATGCACTTGAATTGCCATTAAAACGTGCTTAAAAAAATAAGTAAATAAAAAAAAATAAAATCTAATTTTTAACCCCTTCACGACTGCGGGCAGTAACGTTACGTCTTATTTTTACGTGACTTAACGACCAGGGACGTAACTTTACAGCCTAAAATTCATTTGATTGCCGTGGTCATAGCAACGGCTTTCAAATGTTGTCCCCTGCTGTTTCTTACAGCAGGAGATCTTTGCTTGACCCCAGGAGGGGTGGCATCGCCACCCCCCATCAACGATGGTTGTGATTGGCTGTTCAAATCTGAACCGCCAACCACATCGATTGCACTAGTTTTGGCTAAAACAATGCCTGAACCAGTGCAATACTGTGAGATCCTGCTATGAGGTGCTGCAGCAGATCATACCTGGAGCTCAAACATGGCGCCCCCCAGCCCCTGCAGCACTGATTGGAGTGATCGTGCTATGACGTGCAATCGCTCCAATCAGTGTGCAGTGGGGCGGTCTGATCTGGAGGTGACTTCCCTCCCCAGGCTTGTGTTGGTCTGGGAAGCCCTCCCCAGCATGTCTGTGGTGTGCACTGGTTGGTACTTGTAGAACCACGCCACCGCCCGATCGCCACTCCTGCTCCACGTGAGTATTACGCGCTCCACCTGATGCTCCATGCGCGCTCCCGTGATGGCCCCTGCGCGCTCCCATGATGGCCCTGCGCACTGCTAATGTGCTCCCCTGCTGATCTGCTCCCCCCCCCCCCCGCGATCTCTATTCTGGTCCCATTCTGCCTCTGCTTCTCCGGTCTCCCCCTCCCCCTCTCCCTCTGCTCTCCCTCCGACATCCCCTACCTGCCTTCATCGACCCGAGGTCTTCACTGGCCCGATCACATCTGCCTCCATCACTGGGTCCTTCCTGGGTCTTCTGATGAGCTGTCCAACTTCCTGCCTGATGCTCCTGTAAGAAGCTGTACACTTGCTGCCTTCTATTCCTCCTGCAAATCCTCTGGGTATTGTGAGGAGAATTTTTTTTTTTTGGATCCCCTGTCCGTTTTTACAGTACACCTCATCCGTCTGTGCGTCCCACCGAGTGCTGATCAGTGATGCAGATAATGTATCTGTATCCGTGGTCAATTTTTGGTGGGACTTTATTTTTGTCCATAGCTTGCGTAGTTTGTTTGCATCTCATCCGTGTGTGCGTCCTGCAGTGGCCAAGGGCTGATCAGGGATGCAGATAACGGATTGGCATCCTTGCTCAATTTTCAGCGTGACTTTTTTCCCCATATCCCTGGTCCATTTTTGTATCCCATCCGTCCTTGCGTCTTGCAGCGGCCGATCAGTGCACAACATCTGTGCGTTTGAAAAGTCAAATGGCGCTCCTTCTCTTCCAAGCCCTGCTGTGCGCCCAAAGAATTGATTTACACCACATATGAGGTATCTGCGTACTCAGGAAAAATTGCACAATACATTTTATGGTGCATTTTTTCCTGATACCGTTGTAAAAAAAAAAAAAAGCTACCTGGTTTAAGCAAACATTTTGGGGTAAAACAAATAAATAAATTTCACGGTTCAACTTCTGTGGAGCCCCTGGGGGTACAAGGGGCTCACCAAACATCTAGAGAAATTCCTTCAGGGGTCTAGTTCCAAAATGGGGTCACTTGTGTGGGAGCTCCATTGTTTAGGCACCTCAGTGGGTCTCCAAATGCAACATTACGTCAGCTAATGATTCCAACCAATTTTGCTGTCAAATGGTGCTCCTTCCCTTCTGAGCCCCGCTGTGCACCCAAACAATTACTTTCCACCACATAGGAGATATCTGCGTACTCAGGAGAAATTGCACAATACGTTTTATGGTGCATTTTCTCCTGATACCCTTGTGAAAAAAAAGCTACATGGTTAAAGTAACAGTTTTGTGGTAAAAAAAAAATATATATTTTCATGGCTCAACGTTATCAACTTCTGTGAAACCCCCGGGGGTTCAAAAGGCTCACCAAACATCTAGATACATTTATTGAGAGGTCTAGTTTCCAAAATGGGGTCACTTGTGGGGGGATCTCCATTGTTTAGGCACCTCAAGGGGTCTCCAAACCTGACAGGGCGTCCACTAATGAGTCCAGCGAATTTTGAGCTCTAAAATTCGAATGGCGCTCCTTCCCTTCAGAGCCCTGCTGTGCGCCCAAGCAATTGATTTTTACCACATATGCGGTATCGTCATACTCAGGAAAAAATGCAAGATAAATTTTATGGTGCATTTTTTCCTGATAACCTTGTTAAAAAAAAAGCTACTTAGTTGAAGCAACAGTTTTGTGATAAAAAAATAAAATTTCCGTTCACGGCTCAATGTTATAAACTTCTGTGAAGCGCCCAGGGGTTCAAAGTGCTCACCAAACATCTAGAAAAATTATTTGAGGGCTCTAATTTCCAAAATGGGGTCACTTGTGGGGGAGCTGCATTGTTTAGGCACCTCAGACGATCTTCAAACTCAACATGGCGTCCGCTAATGAGTGCAGCTAATTTTGCGTTGAAAAATTCAAATGGCGCACCTTCCTTTCCGAGCTCTGTCGTGAGCCCAAACAATTGATTTTTACCACATTTGAGGTATCAGCGTACTCAGGAGAAATTGCACAATAAATTGTATGGTGCACTTTCTCTTTTCTCCCTTGTGAAAATGCAAAATTTTATGGCTAAAATAACATTTCTACAATGCTTTGGTTCCTGTGAAGCACCTGAAGGGTTAATAAACTTCTTGGATGTGGTTTTTAGCAGTGTGAGGGGTGCAGTTTTTAGAATGGGGTCACTTTTGGGTATTTTCTGTCACCTAGTCACCTCGAATGTGATGTGGTCCCTAAAAAATGATTTTGTAAATTGTGTTGGAAAAATGAGAAATTGCTGCTGAACTTTTACCCCTTCTAACTTTCTAACAAAAAAAACCCTTTGTTTCGAAAATTGCGCTCATGTAAAGTAGACAAGTGGGAAATTTTATTTAGTAACTATTTTGTGTGACATAATTCTTGGATTTATGGGCATACATTTTCAAAGTTTGAAAATTGCGAAATTGTTGCAAATTTTCCAAACTTTTCACACATAAACGCAAAAAATATCGGCCTAAATTTACCTTTATCATGAAGTACAATTTGTCACAAAAAAAACAATGCCACAAATGCTAGGATCCGTTGAAGCGTTCCAGAGTTATAACCTGTCAAAGTGACACTGGTCAGAATTGCAAAAAATGGCCCGGTCATTAGGGTGTTTTAGTGGCCGGCGGTGAAATGGTTAATAGGCAAATGAGGGAGCTTCAGTGCACCCTTGGCGTGACCTATGCCTTGGTGAACCCTTATATTTGCATATGAAAGACAGTCCTCACTTAGTAAGAGCAATAAAATTGAGCTGATTTTAGACAGCACTCACTACTAATTGAGCACTGTCAATAAAAAGAAAAGACTTACAAATACGAGAGCATAACGGAGCACCAAAGAACACCACAACGGAGCACCAAAGCAAAGACCACCCCAACGGTGCACCAAAACAAAGACCACCCCAATGGTGCACCAAAGCAAAGGCCACCCCAATGGAGCACCAAAGCAAAGACCAACCCAATGGAACACCAAAGCAAAGACCACCCCAACAGTGCCCCAAAACAAATACCACCACAATGGTGCACCAAAGCAAAGACCACCCCAATGGAGCACCAAAGCAAAGACCACCCCAATGGAACACCAAAGCAAAGACCACCCCAGCATCTTCATTTGCATATTAAAAAAGTAGATTTTTCTCCAAGTATTAAAGAAGCACTCTAGTAATTTTGTCCTCTAAACCTGTGTAAATGTTAAGGCAGTGTAATGTCTGTGATAATTCACTCACCGATCGCTGTTTTCTCATGTGCCGGAGTCCACAATGACGCCACATCCACACAGCTCATCTCAGCAGACTTCCCTGTTCTCCGGTCTTCTGCAGCACATCTTAACATGGTGCGCTCGAAAATAACAATGTCATTATAAGGACCTGTGCATACTGCGTTTTTTTGACGCAGTTTTTTTTTTTTTTTAATCTGCATGAAAATCTGCATGCCTCTCCTGAAGCCAGCCAAGTCTATGGGATTTTAGATTTGCTGTGTGTTTTTTTCTGTGTGGTTTTAATGCAGATTTTGATGCAGAAAAAATCTGCAGCATGACAATTATTGGTCGGCTTTAGCAGTATTTTTTCCACCAATTGACTTCAATTCATAGACTTTCCTGATGACCCAAAAAAAACCGAATCAAAACCAACCACGTCCGGTTTTAACATGTGTTTTTGCCACAACGTGCAGAAAATGTCTGCACCAAAACGGCAGTGTGTGCACATAGCCTGATGTTCCTGAAAAAAAACAACGACCAATGCTGTGCCATAAATAAGCCCTATGCTGTGCCCCTGAAAAAAAAAAAAATATTGCCCCTCAGTGTGCTCCCTGCAAAAAAATACTCTACACTATCCCTTCCCATAAAATATTCCCACCACATCGTTCTCAATTATACTAATACCGCCATGCTACACCACACTGTCCTCCCTATAAATTATACCCACCAGACGTTATTCAATTATGAACTATGATTTGTGCACTGTCCTCACATCATGCTGCCCCCTCCTCACAATGTCCCATGCATGCTTCCCCCTCCTCACAATGTCCCATGCATGCTGTCCCTCTCCATACTGAGCCTCCCATTCAGCCCCTTCTCCATAATGAGCTCCCAATACGGCCTTCTTTTCCATAATGACACCTCCATGCTGAACTCATCATACTGAGACCACTACACTAGCGTGTATGCTGAGACACCCTCACACACTACCCCACTGAGTCATGAATACTGAGTCCTCTACAATGCTCCGCTTCATACTGAGCCCACTCATGCTGACCCCTCTCCATACTCAACTCACATACTCAACCCACATGCTGCCCCTTCTCCATAACGAGCTCTCAATGCTGCCCCCCTTTCATACTGAGTCCTTACACTTTTCCGCCATCGATTTTGTCCATTGCACTATCCCTCAACCCTCATCCCCAGTCTCTAGTATCAGCCTCTCTCCCCCCTCCCCCAGTCTCTAGAATCAGCTTCTCTTCCCCTAGTCTCTAGAATCAGCTTCTCTTTCCCCAGTCTCTAGAATCAGCCTCTCTCCCACCAGTCTCTAGAATCAGCCTCTCCCCCCAGTCTCTAGAATCAGCCTCTCTCCCTCCAGTCTCTAGAATCAGCCTCTCTCCCTCCAGTCTCTAGAATCAGCCTCTCACCCTCAGTCTCTAGAATCAGCCTCTCCCCGAGTCTCTAGAATGAGCCTCTCTCCGCCCAGTCTCTAGAATCAGCCTCTCTCCCCAGTCTCTAGAATCAGCCTCTCTCCCCGAGTCTCTAGAATCAGCCTCTTTCCCCGAGTCTCTAGAATCAGCCTCTCTCCCCGAGTCTCTAGAATCAGCCTCTCTCCCCGAGTCTCTAGAATCAGCCTCTCTCCCCGAGTCTCTAGAATCAGCCTCTCTCCCCGAGTCTCTAGAATCAGCCTATCTCCCCCAAGTCTCCAGAATCAGCCTCTCCCCCCCAGTCTCTAGAATCAGCCTCTCTCTCCACTCTTCCAGTCTCTCTCTCCCCCCGCTTGCCCAGTCTGTATTAGAAACACCCCCATGCTCCCTATGAATCTTCCTCTCTGTGAGCGCATACCTGTGAGTATCCTCTTCTGACACCGGCCTCCATCGCATCATCCTCCGCAGCTCACCTCCTCTGTGGCCGTCACCTGCTGTGAGGTCTGCATGTGATGTCCACAGAGCATTGTATGCCACAGCACGGAGAAAGCAGCTGATTGGCGTGTGCGCGCCTGTGACCCCAGAAGTGCAGGCGCCGGCAGGTCCAGGGTCAATCAGCTCTCTGTGCCCGGCAGTTTATTTGTATTCACTTCTTAAAGACGCAGACACAGCAGATTTAATAGACTAAAGCCTGCTTTACATGTTGCAATTTCGCATACGATATTGTATGCGATTTGTAACGCCCCCATCGTATGTGTGGCACATTCAATTTTTTGAACATGCCGCACAAACGATTAACCCCAGTCACACATACTTACCTGACCATATGACCTTGATGTGGGCGGCGAACGTCCACTTCCTCGAGTGGGAGGGACGTTCGATGTCACGCGGCAGCCGGCCAATAGATGCGGAGGGGCGGAGCTGAGCGGGACGTAAACATCCCGCCCACCTCCTTTCCTTCCGCATTGCTGGCCGGGAGCCGCAGGACGCAGGTAAGATCTGTTCATTGTTCCCGGGGTGTCACACGCTGCGATGTGTGCTACCCCGAGTACGATGAACAATCTGACGGTCAATTCTAGAGAAATGAACGAAGTGCGTGCGATGAACGTTTTAACGTTCAATCGCAAGTACCTGTTACACGCTACAACATACCTTACGATGCCGGATGTGCGTCACTTACGACGTGACCCCACCGACACATCGTAAGATATATTGTAACGTGTAAAGCAGGCTTTACAGAGGAGGAGGAGAGGTAAAAACAAAAATAAAAAAAATTTACTGCCAGAAAGTGCTGCACCGTGGAGCCCACCGCCCCAGGCACCGGACCACGGGTGCCTAGTGGTAAATACGGCCCTGCCTACCATACTAGAAAATTGCCCCTGCAACTGAGTCTGAGAAGACGCTAATCTCTGCTTCTCCATGACTAAATCCTGGGTTACAGGATCCATGGCAGGTGAGAAAAAAAGTTATGCTAGTTGTAATGTAACGCTTGTCACTACCTTACGGGCTTGCATGAATGGAAGGGTAGCCAGGAGAGCCGGGGTCTGGTAACAGGAGGTCACGTATAATGATAAGGGGTAAACAAAGACGTAGTCGGGGCACAATCCGAGGGTCACAATACCAGAAGAGCACGTAGTAGTAAAAGGCAGCAAGCAAAGATGTAGTCAGATAACGGTCCAGGTTACAAGACAGGAATGCAAGATAGGAATATGGAGCTGGCAGAGGGAAGTCCAATAACAGTCTGGGGTAAGAATACCAAGATCAGAATACAAGCAGACACAAACTATGGCAACACAGCAGATCCAGAGAATACAACTGGCAGAGTTCTTGGAGAGCATGCTCAGTAAAAAAGCCTGAGCGATTACCCGGAAGATGGAACAGCTGAGAAGCCAGTACCTCCCAGAACCAACCTGGACTCCAGACTACTTTGTTTTAACATGCGTCCTGAATGTTGTTTTGCTGCAAAAGCAGATCCCGTTTTTCCAAAAGAAACGCATGCAAATGTGTGTGTTATTTTACAGGATCCTGTCACTTGAAATTATGGGCAGGTATTGGAGTCATATGATCGAGAGTGAGGGGAACTGAACGTGATAGACTGGAAATTCAGATGGAGAAAAAGAGAGAGAAAAAAGAGTGGGGGAAAAAAAAGAGAGGGAAAGAGAGGGGAAAAAAAGAGTGAGAAAAAAAAAGAGCGAGAGAAAAAAAAAAAGAGAAGAAAAGAAATAAGAGCGAGAGAAAAAAGAGAAAAAGAGAGAAAGAGAAAAAAAAAGAGAAAAAAAGAGAAAAAGAGAGAGAAAAAGAGAGAGAAAGAGAGAGAGACACTACCGCTCCCATCATCACCGCACACACGCAGGCACTACCATCCCTATCATCACCGCACACACGCAGGCACTACCGTCCCTATCATCACCGCACACACGCAGGCACTACCGCCCCCATCATCAACGCACACACGCAAACACTAACGCCCCAATCATCAACGCACACACCGCCACTACCAGAGTGACATCACCACAGATAACTTGACTCCCTTCAGTTTATCTGTGGAGCTCACAATTTTGCGGGCAGGGGGACAGACCGTGGTAGGGGGGCTGCTCGAGACGCTCGGATCCGGGGTCATTGCGGTGGCTCGAGGGGAAGTCAGACCCAGGCCTGAGCACCCGTCTGTTGCAAGTGTAAAAGGGGAATTAAATATATAGGGGAGGTTTGTCAGTGACGCCACCCGTGCTGTTAGTGATTGTTGGTGACACCGCCGCTGCTGCTGGAGGTGATGCCCGGGACCGATGGAGTGGGACAGCTGGATGTTATCCCCTCCATGGGTAGGGGAAGTGTTGTCCCGGGGCCCTAATACAGGTGGGATGGTGCTGCGGAGCGCAGTCTGCAGGATTGGACCGGAGGGTGTTGGTGTACTCACAGTTCTAAAATAACTTGACACAGAGTCCAGATGGTAAACCAAACTGCCAGCAACCGGTAGCCTCCGGAGGGGTGTGATCGGGTCCCACACCCCGGTACAGCAGAACAAGGGCCCTTCCTCCTGCACTTTAGGTTTGTGTCCTTGATTTTGACTACTCTGCTTGGAACGGGGAAGTCCACTCCCGGTGTGTTTGTCCGTGGGAGCTGGGGCCCGCGAGAACTGACCCGTGGGATCTTAGCAGGCAATTGTGGAGCCCTATTCCCCTCATTGGGCTTCCGTCTCTCTCTATCTGGGCCTCCTGTGGGACGAGACTTGAAATCTTGTCCCCGGCTCGTCAATTGGTGAGGTGTTTGAAACTGTTCCTCGCCCTAGGGTCCAGGTACCCTGTCTGTGCACGGCCTCCGGATTGGATCCCTGCTATTGGTACTGGCAGGCTATGACCCTGCCCCGGTCCACTTAAGGTTTCCCGCGACTGGATCTCCATCGCCTGTGGCTCTGTCTACCGACTGCCACCTAGTCAGCTGTCCAGTCCTCTGGTAGCCCAGGAGCTCCAACTCCTGGCTACCCTGTTAACCATCTCTCTCTCAACTCCATCACTTTCAACTGTCACTCTCTGACTGTCTGTCTGAAACCGGCCCCTACCATAACACCTCAGAACCACTAGGTGGGCGTTGCTATCCGCATAGCCCCGCCTATTGGCGTGTCCCTATTGTCGTGGTGGGTGACTAGGGTTTGATGGCTGGTGTTGTGTACCTGGATGGGGATTGTGTTGGAGGGTGAAGGAGGAGGGAATCCTGCACGTAGGAGAAGGATGCAGCCATCTGTGACCGATTTTGACAGGGCGTCACACCAGCGAGCGGTGTTCTACTGCCACTCCTGTCAGCTTCCGATGTAGCAGAGCTGAAAGCATCGTGGGACCTTGTGTGGATTACGTCGGACCTGGAGGGGTATTTGGGGATTTTAATAAAGTGGTTAAAGAGGGTGTTTTTTATTTTTTGTCTTTTATTCCAAATAAAGGATTTTTTCGGGTGTATGTGTTAATTTACTTTCACTTACAGTTTAATCATGGGGGGAGTCTCAGAGATGCCTGCCATGATTAACTTAGGACTTAATGGCAGCTATGGGCTGCCATTAACTCCTTATTACCCCGATTGCCACCACTCCAGGGCAATCCAGGATGAGCTGGGTAGAGTCACGGGACTGTCGCATCTAATGGATGCAGAAATTCCGGGCGGCTGATGGCTGATATTGTTAGGCTAGGGGGCTCTCCATAACGTTGGACTCCCCATCCTGAGAATACCAGCCTTCAGCCGTGTGGCTTTACTTTGGCTGGTATCAAAACTGGGGGGGCCAAACGCCATTTTTTTTAATTAATTTATTTATTGTACTGCACGATTTATTTATTTATTGTACCTCACGATATAGACCCGCCCACCGGCGGCTGTGATTGGTTGCAGTGAGACAGCTGTCACTCAGTGTGGGGGCGTGTCTGATCATAGGTGCCGGTGAGCGGCGGAAGCAGTGAATGGAATAATGAGCGGCCGGCATTTTCAAAAGAGGAGAAGCCGCCAGAGCAGTGTGACAGTTGTGCAGCGCAGCGCCCATGATCGGTGAGTATGAGAGGGGGGGTGAGAGAAGAGACCAACAGAGATAGAGACCGAGAGAGAGACCGGCCAACATCGACAGAGAGAGAGACCAACAGACAGAGAGAGAGAGACTGCCCGACAGAGAAAGAGATTGACCGACAGAGAGAGATAGAGACCGAGACAGATAGAGACAGAGAGAGATAGAGACAGAGAGAGAGAGACCGACCGACAGAGAGACCGACAGACAGAGAGAGACCGACAGACAGAGAGAGAGACTGACAGACAGACAGAGAGACCGACAGACAGACAGAGAGACCGACAGACAGAGAGACCGACAGACAGAGAGACCGACAGACAGAGAGACCGACAGACAGAGAGACCGACAGACAGAGAGACCGACAGACAGAGAGACCGACAGACAGAGAGACCGACAGACAGAGAGAGACCGACAGACAGAGAGAGAGACTGACAGACAGACAGAGAGACCGACAGACAGACAGAGAGACCGACAGACAGACAGAGAGACCGACAGACAGACAGACCGACAGACAGAGAGACCGACAGACAGAGAGACCGACAGACAGAGAGACCGACAGACAGAGAGACCGACAGACAGAGAGAGACCGACAGACAGAGAGAGACCGACAGACAGAGAGAGACCGACAGACAGAGAGAGACCGACAGACAGAGAGAGACCGACAGACAGAGAGAGACCGACAGACAGAGAGAGACCGACAGACAGAGAGAGACCGACAGACAGAGAGAGACCGACAGACAGAGAGAGACCGACAGACAGAGAGAGACCGACAGACAGAGAGAGACCGACAGACAGAGACCGACAGACAGAGAGAGACCGACAGACAGAGAGAGACCGACAGACAGAGAGAGACCGACAGACAGAGAGAGACCGACAGACAGAGAGAGACCGACAGACAGAGAGAGACCGACAGACAGAGAGAGACCGACAGACAGAGAGACCGACAGACAGAGAGACCGACAGACAGAGAGACCGACAGACAGAGAGAGACCGACCGACAGACAGACCGACAGACAGAGAGACCGACAGACAGAGAGACCGACAGACAGAGAGACCGACAGACAGAGAGACCGACAGACAGAGACCGACAGACAGAGAGACCGACAGACAGAGAGACCGACAGACAGAGAGACCGACAGACAGAGAGACCGACAGACAGAGAGACCGACAGACAGAGAGACCGACAGACAGAGAGACCGACAGGCAGAGAGACCGACAGGCAGAGAGACCGACAGACAGAGAGACCGACAGACAGAGAGAGACCGACAGACAGAGAGAGACCGACAGACAGAGAGAGACCGACAGACAGAGAGAGACCGACAGACAGAGAGAGACCGACAGACAGAGAGAGACCGACAGACAGAGAGAGACCGACAGACAGAGAGAGACCGACAGACAGAGAGAGACCGACAGAGAGAGACCGACAGAGAGAGACCGACAGAGAGAGACCGACAGAGAGAGACCGACAGAGAGAGACCGACAGAGAGAGAGAGACCGACAGAGAGAGAGAGGCCGACAGAGAGAGAGAGACCGACAGAGAGAGACTCTGTGATCACGCCAGGCTGGTTTCTGCCTAACAGGATCCTGTCTATCAGCATGTCAGCATTCACATGCGCTTGCGTGCGGTATAGTCAGGATCCAGTGACAAACAGTATTTGGACGCAGCTCAAAAACGCTACAAGTAGCGTTTTTTAAAAATGTTAAAATACTGCAAATCGCTGGATGCTCACTATGCCGCACGCAAATGCATGTCAACGCATGTTGACGCCCGTCCATTGCAAATGCATTGAAATTAAAACGTATTTGCACTGGATCCGCTTTTGCTGCAACAAAACGTTCAAGACGCATGTTAAAAAAAAAAGTACTGTGAAAGCATCCATAGTGACCAAGGTGCTAGTTCATTATCAAGGATGGCGTCGCAGAACATCTCCAAGGGCAAGATACTCTGCACAAAGGCATAGACACACTGCCACATCTGTAAGGCCAAGTGCCCACACTGTGTAGTTTTGACGCGTATTTTCAGAGATTTGCAGCAAAATCTGCATGTCCATTGTGAAGCCAGCAAAATCTATGAGAATTCAGAAGTGCTGTGCCCACGTTGCTTATTTTTCCCTTGCGTATTTGTGCAGATTTGGTGCAGAGAAAAAGAAATCTGCACCAAATACGCAAGGGACAATTACTCAACGTGGGCACAGAACTTCTAAATTATCATAGACTTTGCTGGCTTCACATTGGACATGCAGATTTTGCTGCAGATTTCTGAAAATCTGCGTCAAAATCTGCATCCAAGCACGCAGCCTGGGCACAGGGCCTAAGTGCTGCAGAGCATCTCCAAAGGAAAGATGCTGGCACAAGGGATGGAAGTGCTGTCAGATTTGAAAGCGCCGCAGAGGATCTCCAGGTCTGTGAGAGGCTCTGCACAGAGAATCGTGACAGAGACTAGAAAATGGGTCTCCAAATGTTATGGAGAGGTTACTGCCAGTGTTCAGGCCTGCCACAGGCCCAATAATGCATATCTCGATTTTTAAAAAAAAATAAAAAAAATTGGCCCACGGGCAATGTGTTTGGTGGACCGTAACTCTGCTGTTTTAACCCCTTAATGACCGCTGGCCGTACCAGTACGTCCTAAGCCATATTAGTAGTAATCAACTGCGGCTGCTGCAAGCAGATTGCAGTGATCCGCGCACATTTCTGCTGATTTGTACAGCTGACATGTGTGCCTTAAAGGTGCAGGTGGATGCAAGATCCACCCGTGCTGGTTTACCGCTTAAATCGCGCTGGCAAAATGTAACAGCGTGATTTAAATACCGGCCATGGTAAATCTTCACTCATCCTGCTCCATTGGTGGCACTGTGATGTGATCACAGTGAGCCGATGATTGCCATGGTAGCATAGGGTCATGTGATGACTCCTGTAGCTCACATGACTCACTTCCTGTTACAATACATGAGCATTTCTGCAGATCTCAGCTGTGTAGCTGTGATCAACAGAAATGAATCAGCAATCAGATTGCTAATCCTTATAGTCCCCTAGCAGGACTAGTAAAAAAAAAAAAAATAAATAAAAAAAGTTTTAAAAAAATTTAAAAAAATAAAAAACTTAACGTTCAAATCAAACTCCTTTTACCCCATTGAGAATTAAAGGGTTAAAAAAATATACACAGATTTGGTATCACTGTGTTAGGAAATGCCCGATCAAAATATAAAATGAATTTATCTGATCGATACATGGCGTAGCGCCAAAAAAATTCCAAACGCAGAAATTACATTTTTTGGTTGCCACAAATTGTGCACAAAATGCAATAACAGGTGATCAAAACGTAGCATCTGCGCAAAAATGGTATCAATAAAAAGTACAGCTCAAGATGCAAAAAATAAGCGGTCACTGAGCCATATATCCCAAAAAATTTGAACACTGCTGTACAGGTCACCACTTGTTTTGGACAAACTTCAGATTTTTTTTCAACCCCTTAGATAAAAGTAAACCTGTTTGGTACCTGTTTGGTATCTATGTACTCATACCAACCTGAGGCATCACATTGACACATCAGTTTTACCATATAGTCAACACGGTAAATAAAATATCTCAAAAACAATCATGCAATCACACTTTTTTTTTGCAATTTTTCCGAACTTGGAATTTTTTTGCCGTTTTCCAGTACACTATATGGTAAAACGTATGATTTCATTTAAAACTACAACTCGTCCCGAAAAAAAACAAGCTTTCATATGGCAAGATTGATGGAAAAATAAAGTTTCAGCTCTTAGAAGAAGGAGAGCACAAAAGAAAAAAAAATGAAAGACAATCAAAAACAAAAAAATCGGATGGGGTGAAGGGGTTAAAGCCCTTTGAGGGGGGGGGCAATTCCCTATGGGGAGGAGGCAAGTGATGCTACTGGACTATTGTTTTTAAAGGCAGAGACTAGAAAGTGGATCTCCAATTATTAGGGAGAGGTTACTGCAAGTGTGCAGGCCTGCCACAGGCCTAATAATGCATATCTTGATTTTCCAAAAAAACAAAACATTGTCCCACAGCCTATGTGTTTGGTAGACCGTAACTATCTGCTGTTTTAAAGCCCTTTGGTGAAGGGGACAATTGCCTATGGGGAGGAGGCAATTGATGCTACTGGACTGTTGTTTTTAAAGGCAGAGACTAGAAAATGGTTATGAAAAGATTGGGGAGAGGTTACTGTCAGTGTTCAGGCCTGCCACAGGCTTACTAATGCAGATCTTGATTTTTGGGAAAAAAATTACCAGCCCACAGCCTATGTGTTTGGTAGACCGTAACTCCCTGCTGTTTTAAAGCCTTTTGGGGAGTGGGCAATTCCCTATGGGCAGGAGGCAATTGATGCTACTGGACTGTTGATTTTAAAGGCAGAGACTAAAAGATGTGTCTTCAAATATTGTGGAGAGGTTACTGCCAGTGTTTAGGACTGCCACAGGCCCAATAATGCATGTCTTGATTTAAAATAAATAAATAAATAAAAAAATTGCCCACAATAGCCTTCCAAAGCAGCAGTACAATACCATCAGAGACTAAAAAATGTGTCTCCAAATGTTGTGTAGAGGTTACTGACACTGTTCTTGGAAAGAGAGATGTTATGATCTGGTCACTGTGCATGATCACAAAAATCCCATCAGCAGAAAAAACACTAGAGTAGTTGGAACCTGAGCTGACTGCAATCCCCTATCTGTCAGACCACACTAGAAGTAGCCGTAGAGCGTTCCTAAACACACCTAGACGCTACGTCACAGCCGGAGAAACTTACTACACCTCACAGATACAAAAGAGGATACCTATCTTGCCTCAGAGTAGTCCCCAAAAGAATAGCAAGCCTCTGACATATAAAGTCAACGGTGAATAAGAAAACACAATACACAGATATGAAATATAGATTAACAAAGGCGAGGCCCGACTTCCTAGATAGAACAGGACAGATAACTGATTGCGGTCAGTGCAAAAACCCTGTGGAAAAATACCAATCTCCTGATAAGAAAAATACTGAGACCACTGGGTCTCTTCTCCACTATATCAGGTACTCTTGAAATAATGGGAGAAACAAAATACCAAAAAACCACAAGAAATACAAAAGTGCAAACAATCAAATAGAACAGGGAGAATCTCTGTCTTCTTGCAGTGAGACCTGCAAAAGGGGAACCTCCATGCTCATCAAAACAGAAAGTCAATTCCTCTCCTGCAAGAAATCAGACTCTAAGCAAAACAAAAAGAAAAACAAACACCCTTAGGTGTGAATTAGGCAATAAAGCAAATAACTTGCAACTTATCTGGAATGGGACAGGCACAGGAAAAATGGAAGGAGAATTCCTACCCATTCCTGCTAATACATGTGGGGACAAATGACACTGCAAGAAACGAGCTGGAAACCATCTGCAGTGATTTTGAAGACTTAGGCAAGAAAGTGAAAGAACTGGGAGCACAGGTGGTCTTCACATCCATCCTCCCAGTGGATGGTCATGGAACATGGAGGTGGAACAAGATTCTACAGGTGAACAACTGGCTACGTCGATGGTGCAGTCAACAAAGATTCGGATTTCTGGATCATGGAGTGAATTACCTGTATGATGACTACTTGCTAAAAATGGGCTGCACCTTACCAAGACTGGAAAATACATATTCGGAAATCGCCTTGCTACGCTCATCAAGAGAGCTTTAAACTAGAACAGTGTGGGAAGGGAAGAAAAAGGCCAGGGAAATCCATACAGGTGACAAATACTATTGAAAACTCTGCTGTTAGAAATGAAAAGGAAGAACTAAGACAAAAAAATCAGAATAATGAAAATATGGGGGAAAGAATACACAATCACAAACTAAAATGTTTTTATACAAATGCACAGAGCATGGGCAACAAACAAGAAGAATTGGAGTTACTAACTCAGGAAAAGAAATATGATGTCATTGGCATCACTGAAACTTGGTGGAATGATACACATGACTGGAATACAAGGCTTGAAGGATACAACTTATTTGCAAGAAACAGACATAATAAACGAGGAGGAGGTGTCGCATTGTATGTTAGAAAATCATATATCTCCACAGAGATTGAAGCTTCAGAGACTGGGAGTTCTGTGGAAGTTGTTTGGGTAAGAACACAAGGAGAAAACAAGGGAAAGAACACCATTGTAGGCGTGTACTACAGGCCGCCTCAACAAGCGGAGGATATGGATAAACTCTTTATACATCAGATGACCAACTTCTCAAAAAAATATGATGTTGTGATCATGGGAGATTTCAATTATCCAGACATTAGTTGTGAATCTCTCTCAGGCAAAAGTAACCGTTCCAACAAATTCTTATGCTCTGTTGCTGACAACTTTATCTTCCAAAAGGTAGAGGAGAAAACAAGGGGATCTGCTACTTGGATCTAATCCTTACAAATAGAGAGGAAATGGTTGAGTAGGTAAGGGTGGCTGGGACCCTGGGAGGCAGTGACCATGCTATCATAGAGTTTTGGATAACTAAAGGAGGAAGACCGTTGAAAACTCAGACTTCAAGGCTGGATTTCAGAAAGGCAAATTTTAAGGGACTCCGAAAGAAGATAGCAGGGATTCAATGGCCGTATGTCCTTAAGGACAGAAATGTCCAGGAAGGATGGGACATCTTGAAAAATGAGATTCTCAAAGCACAATTGTTAACAATCCCTAAAAGAGGGAAGAATAAGAAACATTTAAGGAAATCAGAATGGATGAACACAGAACTTAAACACATGCTAAAAAGGAAGAAGGAAATGTTTATTAAATGGAAAGAGGGAGGCATATCTAAAGAAGAATATAACACTGTCTGCAAAACCTGCAGGGCACACATCAGATTAGCCAAAGCTGATAATGAAATAAGGCTTGCAAGAGATGTCAAAAGCAATAAAAAAGGATTTTGGAGTTATGTCAAAAATAAAATAAAAGTCAAAGATGTTATAGGAATTTTACAGGATGAAAATGGTGAAGTTGTAAAAAATAATGTTGAGAAGGCTGAACTTTTAAATTGTTATTTTGCATCTGTTTTCTCTGAAGACGTAAAAGTAAAATCAACTGATCTTCACCGTTCTATTGTAGGATTAGAAGAATCAATATACAAATATAGTGAGGGAATACTTAGCTAACATTAATGAATTCAAGTCCCCAGGTCCAGATGAATTACACCCCAGAGTACTGAAGGAGATAGCAGAGGAAATATTAGAACCACTCTTCATAATTTTTGAAAATTCTTGGAGAACAGCAGACGTTCCAGAAGACTGGAGAAGAGCAAATGTTGTCCCTATGTTCAAAAAAAAGGGAAGAAGGTGGACCCAGGGAACTACAGGCCTGTGAGCCTGACTTCTATACCAGGAAAGATCTTTGAACAAATTATTAAACAACATTTATGCAAGTACCTGGATGAGAATGAAGTGATTAACCACAGCCAGCATGGGTTTGTAACTAATAAGTCATGTCAGACTAACTTAATTTCCTTCTATGACAAAATACCTGACTGGGTGGATCAGGAAAATGCAGTATATAGATATAGTATATCTTGACTTCAGTAAAGCATTTGACAAAGTATCTCATACAATCCTTATTGAAAAAATGACCAAGTGTGGAATGGACAAGGTAACTGTTAGATGGATTCGTAACTGGCTTAGTGATCGGAGTCAAAGAGTGATCATAAATGGCTGCACATTCAGTTGGAAGACTGTCTCAGTGGGGTACCACAGGGCTCTGTCCTGGGCCCCGTGTTGTTCAACATCTTTATCAATGATTTAGATGAAGGTAAACTGATTAAATTTGCTGATGACACAGAGCTAGGAAGAATAGCTAATACTAGAGAAGAGAGAGAGGGGATTCAACAAGATCTAAACAAGCTGGAAAAATGGGCAGCAACTAATAGAATGGTTTTTAACAGGGAGAAATGCAAAGTCATACATCTTGGCAAGAATAATGAAAAGAGCATACACAGCATGGGAGGAATAGAGCTATCCAACAGCATGTGTGAAAAAGACTTAGGTATGCTAATAGATCACAGACTGAACATGAGTCAACAGTGTGACGCAGCAGCAAAAAAGGCAAACACCATTATAGGATGTATTAACAGAAGCATACAGTCTAGATCACGTGAAGTCATTATCCCCCTTTAATCCTCTTTAGTCAGACCTCATCTGGAATATTATGTCCAGTTCTGGGCACCACATTTTAAAAATGACATCAACAAACTGGAGCAAGTTCAGAGAAGAGTGACCAGGATGGTGACTGGTCTGCAAACCATGTCCTATGAGGAACGGTTACAGGATTTAGGATTGTTTAGCTTGCAAAAGAGAAGACTGAGAGGAGACTTAATAGCTGTCTGCAAATATCTTAAAGGCTGTCACACTGTAGAGGGATCAGTTTTATTCTCATTTTCACAAGGAAAGACTAGAAGCAATGAGATGAAACTGATGGGGAAGAGACACAGATTAGATATTAGAAAATCTTTTTGACAGTGAGGGTGATCAATGAGTGGAACAGGCTGCCACGAGAGAGTTGTGAGTTCTCCTTCAATGGAAGTCTTTAAAAAGAGGTTTGATGGACATCGGTCTGGGATGATTTAGTGAATCCTGCTTTGAGCAGGGGGTTGGACTAGATGACCCAGGAGGCCCATTCCAACTCTAATATTCTATGATTCTATGAATTCCAAGATAATTCAGAGACTGAGAAATAACAACAATAACCGACCCCATTCAGCAGACACTACTCTACTATATAACCCAGGATGATCTGCAATTGGGCTTCCCAAACTCCCAATTAACTCCCACACCTGTTGAGGCACAGTCAGCTTCACCCCCAGTCCTGACCACAAGAGGGAGCTCCAAACCATCATCCCTCGGATAACATTCACAACAGTACTCCCCTTCCTTGAGGAGGGGTCACCAAACCGTTGCCAGAACCACCAAGTCTGTCAGGATGGGCATGATGGAAGGCACGAACCAATCTGTCAGCATGAATGTCAGAAGCATAAAACCCAAGAATTGTCCTCCTGACCATAACCCTTCAACTTAATAAGGTACTGAAGCTTTCGTCTATTAAGATGGGAATCCAAAATTTTCTCAACTTCATACTCCAGATCTCCTACCAACACAGGGTCCGTGGGCGCCGCCGTGGGAACCACTGGCTCCACATGCTTCTTCAACAAAGGCTTATGAAAAACATTGTGAATTTTAAACGACTCATGAATAGCCAAACGAAAAGATACGGGTTAATTAATGATCTCCGAAATCTTATAGGATCCAATAAATCTTGGCTTAAATTTAGGAGAAGAAACTCTCATAGGAATATTGCTGGAGGACAACCAAACCATGTCCCCCACTTTAAACCAGGGACCAATGGTCCTTCGCCGGTTGGCAAACCTTTAAGCAGTCTCCTGGGACTGAATACATTTTTCCACTACTTGCCCCCAAATCTGCTGCATTCTCTCCACTACAGAATCAACTCCCAGACAGGCTGAAGCCTCATCCTGCCCTGAAGAGAACCTGGGATGAAATCCAAAATTGCAGAAAAAAGGAGACATCAAAGTAGCAGAGCTAGCCCTATTATTGAGAGCAAACTCTGACAATGGCAAAAAAGAAACCCAGTTATCCTGATACAAAGCATCTCAAATAGGTTTCCAAGGTCTGATTTACTCTCGCAGTCTAACCATTGGTTTGAGGATGAAAAGCAAAAGAAAAAGAGCTCAATTCCTAATTTAGAACAAAATGCTCTCCAAAATCTGGACACAAACTGCACTCCTCTATTTGACACAATATTCTAAGGAATACCATGTAAATGAACCACCTGGTGAAAAAACAAGGGCACCAACTCTAAAGAAGACGGCAACTTCGGCAATGGTACCAAATGGACCATCTTAGGCCTAAAACACACTTCTGCAAAAAATCGTCCGTGTGACACGGTCCGTTTTTCGGATCCGTGTTCCGTATTTTTGGGGCGTTTCTCCGGTACGTATGGCATCCGTGTGATGGCGTATGCGAGCTGTGTGCACATGTGGAATGTCCGTAGTGTCATGAAATACGTACGTGTGTAGTCCGTGTGCCGTCCGTTTTGTTAGATACGTATTTTCACACAAATAACCTTGTTAGACCTTCATAATGTGCTCCTGGTGTGTTAAATTGGTCAATTAACTACCCAATTTGGTTAGTTTGCTTAAATAACCTTACAAAACATGGCTTCAAAGCTCTTTCTCACATTAGACACACTCCAAAATGTCTCTCTCCAATGAAGCAACCATGTATTTGCTCTGGTTGATATCTAGGAGATTTGGGGTTAGGCGACATATGATTGAAGAAGAGCCACCACTGGAGAAAAGGATGTGGATTCACCCCCTTATGAAGCTCAGGAAAACACATGGGCATTTTAATATTTTATATGGAGAAATGCGGAAATTTCCACCTAAATTCCAAGCCTACTGCCATCTCACCATTAATTCATTTGACACCATCCTTGGCCTTGTGTACCAACGTTTGAAGCATCAGGATACCTCTATGCGCCTCAGCATCTCCCCTGAGGAACGACTGTTGGTGACTTTACGGTAGGTGTTGACATGTATACTCATGCCTTATCTGTCATTTTGAAATACATGTTAAGTTGCAAAAGCATAATTTTGTAGAAATTTTTAAATGTAAAAATATGGAATATGTAGAAACCTTATATTGATCACTTAACCACATTGCAAAATCAAATTAAAAACTGAGAAGTCACTTCTTCCATTCTATATTTACCAAAATTAAAGAAACAAGAGGCTTAACTCAAACAAACTTGTTTATTAAACACAAAATTAGATAATTTTCCAATATGGAAAGTAAAGATCACATATGCTTTTCCCAACCAAAGAAATTATAACAAAACATACACAGTATCTCGCCAGTCATTGGATGTTACAAATATGTGTTGTGAAATATAAATTACATGAATAGTCAAAGTAATGTCATGTTTTTATTCTTTTTCAGCTACCTAGCAACTGGCCAATCCATCAGCAGTCTGCACTTCGAATTCTTATTGGGAAGGTCCACAATTGGCAAGATTATCCTGCATACCTGTACTGTTTTTTGGGAGACCCTTAGGCATCATGTCATGCAGCTACCTTCAACACAGGGATGGATGCACATTGCAGATTAATTTTTGGAGAAAACAGCTTTTCCCAATTGTATTGGTGCCATTGACGGAAAACACATTAGAGTGAAGAAACCACCGAACTCTGCATCAAGATATTTTAATTATCATACGTTTTTTTCTGTAGTTATTTTGGCCATGGTACATACAAACTATTGTTTTTTATTTGCGGATATTGGTGCCTATTGCAGTGCCTCAGATGCACGCATTTTTAGAAGCTCACGTTTAGCAAGACGATTAATGTCTGATAGTTTACGTTTGCCTGCACCAAGACCATTGCCTGGTACTAATGGCCCAATTGTCCCTTTTGTAATGACTGCAGATCAGGGGTTTGCATTGTCAAGGCATTTGATGAGTCCATATCTCAGAAGGGGCCTGGACAGATCAAAAACCCTATTTAATAGCCAATTGGCCACAGCACGTTGCTATGTAGAACGTTCCTTTGGCATTTTGGCCTCAAGATGGCGCATTTATCAAACCACCATACAACTCCAACCAACCACCGTCAAGGCTGTCATTAAATCGACAGTAGTATTACATAATTACTGTAGATTACATGAAAGCAATGACGAAGATATTGAGGAGTTGCCTGCTTTAAATGCACCATTTGTAGACAATGGTAGTGTCAGAACCACTGTGTCCACTTCTGGTCTACAAGTGAGGAATCAGTTTAAAGATTTTTTTTAGTTTAAATAGCCATAGTCATGTATAATTTTGACATTAATAAAGTTTGTCAACACTTGGTTACATAAGCACAAACACATATGTAATACAGAAGAGAAAATGACCATACATAGGTATCATTTGTGGTTTTTTGGTTGGTTGGTTGTGTTTGTGGTCCCCATAAGCTATTGTGATATAACTATATTGTTATGACATCAGGATGTTTTTGTTATTCTAAAAAAAAGTACTACTGAATGTACATGACTAATAAAATTATGGCAAATTTGTTGTGAAAAACTTAGTCCAGAATTATTATTTTACCTATGTATGTTCTCTTTTGCAAAACACCCTGTATTTTCTTTTTATATACAATTTTGTCAGGGACTTTAGCCCATACAAAACACCATACTTTATTATGCAATAATGTCACGCAAACATAATTTGTTTGACAATATTGGAATACAAGTATGGGACCAGACAATATGCAGATACTGCATAGTGTCTGGATTTTTAATAATAAAGGTGTCTGCATGTTAGTGTAGTAGTTTATGTGCGTGCATCTTATCCCTAAACCCAGTTTATTCTAATGGATGGTCCAAACAACATGTCCAGAGCAAGGCATCATTCTAACAGGCAGGTATTGTTTTTGAAGTGATAGAGTAATTGCTACTGTTTTTTGGTAAATGAAAACAAAAATATGACCACATGCATATAGAGTAAGTAATGTGTTACATTTTGAAATGTTTTCCAACCAGCAATACCCAAAAAAACATACCAAAATGTAAAATAATACATACCACATCACATTATGATTCAACTAAATCCTCTAGGCTACTGATGTTTTCCTGTGTAGGCTCCATTGCATTGACATCTACAGAATATGTTTGCTGCACAACAGTAGATGTTGTAGTGAGTGTCTGATCAGTGTTTCCACTAGTAACAGTTGTTGTTCTTGGAACAAATAATGAGGTAGTTGTTTGAACAGATGGGAGACCAAGTGTAGGTGGTACATATTGAAGTGTTGAAAGAGGTGGAGTATGTGTGTATGTGAAGTTAGTTGGGTAAGTCTGTTGTTGAAAGTACTGTTGTTGTAGATTATTTGGAACATGGTAGGCTGTTGGTTGTTGAAACATTTGAGGTAGTCTATGAACATTACTAACAATACTAGGATAGTTAAAAGAGGTTTGCATTGGTGTTTGTTGGGCTACTTGTGGGACAAATGTTGGCTGTTGAGATGGCCTTTGTGTCATTAATGTACTTGTTTGTTGTGGTACAAATGTTGGCCTAATTTGTACATCAGTTCCCATAGAAGAAGATGGACACTGTATATGTGTTTGTTACACTACAGGATTAAGTTGAAAAGTAGAGAAATGTTCTTCAGTTTGGGTTTCCACAGTTTGTTGAGTTGTGTTTGTGTGTGGGCCACGTGGATTGGCTCTCCATTGTTCTATCACTTCAAAACAATAAATGGGTTCTGGCTCACGTTGGGTAACAGATATTAGTGTTATTAAGGACGCCCTCAATCTGTCCTGCCTATCAGGTGCAACCAATGCAAGAGAGGGAGAAAGGGAGCGGCAAAATCTCTCTCCATCACTCTCTGGTATCAGTGAATTCATCATGTGTATAATTCTGGTATCAATGATATCTGGCAGGGAACGTAAATCTTCATAACGCCTATGTCGGCGACCACGGATAGATTGTGCTACTGTGCGCATCGTATTAGTTAATATTCTTGGCTGTGTGGCTGCATGTTGCTGTGGACTACTCTCTGCAAGAACTGGTGAAGGGCCACTTTGTTGCCCTGTAGACGGGCCTGCAATTACATTAGTGGATTGACTTGTGCCCAAACCCAAATCAGAGGACATTTCTTCTGCGTCTGGCTGGCTGGTGTTGGGGATTGGTGGCGGTTGATATGAGGTTGGCTCCATCTCAGAAGCAGAGGTCGCTGTTAATACTGCTGACTGGGCTTCCTCACTATCTTCCAGGTTATCTTCTGTACTTCGATGAGAAAAAAAAAAAATTACTGTGTGCCTTTTAAATAAAACCACCATGTGATGTAATGCTTGAAACTTACTTTGGTACTTCCATAATGGGCATAAGGAAGCTCAGTTTTTCATAATGGACATATTTTTTCTTCTTTGCAGCGGGAGCTGTGGTGGCCACAGGGTTATACTCTCTGCGGAACTGGTCACGGGCTGAGCGCCATCGCCGTTTGACAAGATCCACTGTTAAAAAACATTAACAAATGTAAAATAAGGTCACTAATTCAAACAATTGTAGATGTTAAAAAATTAGACATTAGTCTTGTATTGCAGCAATTGTATGAAATAGGAACACACATCCATGTGTATGACAACAACAACCCATTACACTCATCTAGTGACATAATAACACAATAAGCATGGGAGAAAAAACAAGTTCAGCAGTAAACATCTTCAACCACTTATTAATCATTCATCTCCTTATAATTGTTAAAAAAAATAAAAAACCTACAGAAAGCCATGACAAAAAAAAGTCTACAAACCCATGAAGTGCCATATGTTCCACATATATTTACCATTACACACTACAAATTACTGTTACCATTCCAGACATGGTGACACCAAGGAACTTGCATAATAAACCAAACATAGAAATACAAATCCAAAAATATAGACAAATCACAGCACATTTGCAACAGAAAATGCACAGAAATGGTAACCAAAAAAACCCCCAAACATGTTTAATAGTGGCTTCCCCACCCTGTAATGCCATTTGTACATGCATAAAATACTTTGCAGCCCATATATACACATGCTGACATTACTAGTAAACTGCAATGAATACTTCAAAAGTGCAGAAAACGACACTCTCCTGTTTGTGAGTCTCCAGTGTATCTCAAAATGAGTAATGCCCATTAATACATGCCAAACAAACAATACAAATATGTTTATACTCTGCCTACAGAATGTGCACATGTAGGTAAAGACAGAAGCAATGCAAATATCTGTACTCACCATATCTATTTTTCTTTCCAGGGGTACATTGAGACCATCCATTCCTAGGGTAGACTATCTCTGCCTCAGCCATCCATGCTCGTTCCACCCTTAACCTGTCATGATAGCCATCAACACGTGTGTCCCACAGCTCTGGATGCCTCTCCAGTTCTCCAATCAGCCTCTCAGTATCGATTCTGGGCGCCATGCTCAGTACCTGTTTTGTTCTCTGTGCTCAAAGTTCCCCTGCAGTGAGAGGACAGGTGCCCAGCTGCTGTCTGGCGTGCAAATTAGACAGGAAATGTATGTTTGGCACCAGAATTAATGGCCTACAATTGACCTGATAGATTGGTAACAAGTGTTTCAAATTTTGTGATGAAATACAGACACAGACGATACGTGCTGAACACGGACATACTGCGTGTGCGGTCCGTGCAGGCACGGACCCATAGACTAAGGCGGGTCCGTGCCTGCGTGTTGCCGGCAAAAACCGCACATGTCATCCGTGTTGAAAAGCGCTCACACGTACTTACGACACGGACACACGTTCCGTGTGATTTTACGTACGTGTGCCATCTTCCATTGATTAACATGGGTCTCCGTGTGTACGTGTCTCCGGTACGTGCAAATACGTACCGCACACGTACAAATTACACGGATATGTGTTGCGGGTCTTAGAGAATTATCACAAATAACCCAAATAACAGTCATCCTCTGAGATACAGGAAGATCCGAAATAAAATCCATGGCGATATGAGTCCAAGGTCTCCTAGGCAATGGCAACAACAACCCACTAGAACGTGAACAACAAGGCTTGGATCTCGAACAAATCCCAGAGGATTGCACAAAACTCCTGACATCGTGAGATAAAGAAGGCCACCAATAAGACCTACTAAGATCCTTAGTACCAAAAATCCCAGGATGACCTGCCAATATGGAACAATGAATCTCGGACATAACTCTAGTCCTCCATTGATCAGGAACATACAGTTTCCCCATAGGACATCTCTAAGGTTTGTCCCCCGGAAATCTCTCAAGTGCTAACCTCAAAACGGGCGAAATAGCGGAGAGGACCACACCTTCATTCAGGATGGTAGAACGCTCAACAACATCAAGAGAATCAGCAAAGAAACTTCTAGAGTGTGCATCGGCTTTAATATTCTTGGTGACCGGAAGAAAAGAGACTGCAAAATTGAAACGTGTAAAAAATAGAGCCCACCTAGCCTGTCTAGGATTCAGTCTCTTGGCAGATTCAAGGTAGGTCAGAGTCTTATGATCGGTGAGCACCACAACTTGATGTCTCGCCCCCTCCAGCCAGTGTCTCCATTCTTCAAAGGCGCACTTCATAGCCAATAATTCTCGATTACCCACATCATAATTTCGTTCGGATGGAGAAAACTTCAGAGAAAAGAAGGCACAAGGCTTCAACTTGGAAGTTCTAGGATCTTTGAGACAAAACAGCTCCTGCTCCAATCTCTGAGGCATCTATGTCTACTTGAAACAAAAAAGAGAAACATCAGGTTGCTGCAGGACTGGGGCAGAAGTGAACCTCTTTTTAAGCTCCTGAAAGGCCAGAATTGCCTCAGGAGTCCAATTCTCCACGTCAGCTCCCATTTTGGTCAAATCAGTCAAAGGCAACACTAGAGAATTGCCTATAAATTTACAGTAGAAATTAGCAAAGCCCAAAAAATTCTGAAGGGATTCCAAAGAACTTGGCTGAACCCAGTCATGAATGACCTGAACCTTGATTGGATCGATTTCAATAGAAGCCGGGGACAAAATAAACCCCAAAAAGAAAATTCTTTGCACGCCAAAGAGACATTTCAATCCCTTAACGTACAATGCATTTTTCTTAAGTACCTGACAAACTGTCCGAACTTGCTCAACATGAGCATCCCAATCATCAGAAAAAAACAAAATATCATCCAAATAGACAATCAGAAATTTGCCAATCAGGTCCCGAAAAATATCATTCATGAATGACTGAAAGATGGAGGGGGCATTAGTGAGCCCAAAAGGCATCACTAGGCACTCAAAATGCCCCTCAGGGGTGTTAAAAGCCGTCTTCCATTCATCATCCTCCTTAATTCGAATGAGATTGTATGCCCCCTTAAGATCAAGTTTTGTAAATCACTTAGCCCTCTTTACTCTGGAAAACAGGTCAGACATCAGGGGTAATGGATACTGATATTTTACAGTGATTTTATTAAAAAGACGTCTCAACGACCCATCCTTTTTGGACACAAAGAAAAAAACGGCACCCAAAGATGACAAGGATGGTCTAATATAACCTTTTTCCAATGACTCCTTAATATAGGTTCTCATAGCATCATGTTTGGGAACAGATAGATTGAAAATCCGTCGCTTAGAAAATTTGCAACCTGGCACTAATTCAATGGCACAATCACACTCCCTTTGGGGAGGCAAGGAATCAGAACCAGTCTCATTAAACACTTCAAGGAAATCTGACAAATATTCAGGTACATTGTGTGCCTGAGAAGAAATAGACAACACAGAAAGATCATTATGCACACATTGACAACCCCAACTAACCACAGACAAGGATTTCCAATCTAGAACTGGATTATGGCTCTGCAGCCAAGGGAATACCAGTACCAAAATATCATGCAAGTTGTGTAATACTAAAAATTTACAATCCTCCTGATGAACTGGTGCAACCTTCATAGTTACCAGAGTCCAAAACTGGGGTTTATTTTCAGCTAGGGGAGTAGCATCAATTCCCCTTAAAGGAATAGGAGTTTGCAAAGGCACCATAGGAAAACCACAATTCTTAGCAAACCCAAAATCCATCCGGTTCAGGGCGGCCCCTGAATCAAGAAAGACCATAGCCAAAAATGAGGATAAAGAGCAAATCAAAGAGAAGGACAAAAGAAATTTAGGTTGCACAGTACCCACAGTAAAAGAATGAGCAAATAATTTTTCCCGTTTAGGGCAAACAGAAATATTGTGAGACGCGTCTCCATAATAGAAACACAATTTTTTCTTCCGTCTATAACCCTGCAGCTCTAGATTAGAGAGAACCCTATCACATTGCATAGGCTCTGAAGACTGTTCCGCAAGCAATACATCAGCACATATCATTTTGGTTTGCTTAAATAAGTGCTCTGCCACTTCCACGTTTGAATAGGTGCAGAAGCAGAGCAGAGGAATTCCTTAAGATATTCCTCAAAATAAATTACCTGAGTATCTGAAAAGGATTCCACATGCCATTTCTTCCTCTTGGCCCGATTTGGATGTTACAGTGCCTTCCACGGCCTAACTTTGTTTTCCAGAAGGATTAATGGAATACATGAAAGAAAAAGGACACCTTCCAAAACCTTTTGAACATATCAAAATATTTGCTCACTTTTCTAAGGATACCATTTCCCTTAGGAAATCATTCTCCAACATAACCTAAGAGAAAACGGGATTGTGTACAGATGGGGTTTTCCAACACAGTTGCTTATAACCATCAAGGAAAAGACATACCCCGTTCTAACCCCGCAAGAGGGTAACAATTTCATATCGGCATTACAGAATGGCAAAGATCTGAATTCCAGATCCGGTCGAAACTCTCCATAGAAGAAATGGTTTAGAAATATAATGTGAGAACTGTAGAAGAACATTATTCATTTATATTCTCAGGACCATGGAACTTTGAGGAATATTTATATCCATAAAGACGTATTGGACTTCACCAAACGAAATGGGTAACTGGTTTTAAATGATTAATTTTATTAAAAATAATTACTGGTTAATTCTTTCAATTACAGGTTGAGAGACTTACAGACTTTGTCCACAGACACTTTTTTTCCCCAAATAGGAGGTTTCTTGAGAGTGAAGGAACCTTGAGGAGTTTGGAAGCTGTTTTGTAACATTGTTTAACTTTCTTTTCGGTATTTATCATTTATTGCTTAATATATTGGTTACTTTTTATTTTTTCTAGGTTTATAAGTCAATACATAGAAACACACAGTACAGTTGTTATATATTATTGGTATAGCTAACTTAAAATAGCGACAGAGATGAAAACCAAACTGTTAATATTGAATATAAAAGGACTAAATAGTAAACATAGATTTTTAACATGGAAAGATATAAAACATAGTAAAGCTGATTATCTGCCTACAAGAGGCCAAAATTAATGAAAGGAAATCGTCCAAAATAAAACGTAGTAATATTATTTATTTTTTAATCAAATTTTTATTAATATATTATTTATACACAACAGCAATAATAATATGCTCACATGACAAACCACCACCATACAATAACAACACAAAGGAAAAAGAAAGGCTAAAAAGAAAAAAAAAAAAGAAAGGGGAAGAGAGAGACTATCCCAAAGGAGATGTCACCCAAGGTTCCCATTGTTGTGTAAGTTTATTCGTTTTCCCTAAGGTAGAGGCTAAATGCTTTTGTTACATATAGTAAGTGTAAATTCTTATAATTTATTCAGACAGAGAGGGAACCTCCGGGAGTATCCATTTTGGTGCCAGGCACTGTCTGGCTGCAATCAGTGCATGAGAAATAAAACCTGAATGCGGTATCCCAGAGTTCCCCCACCCTATATGTAGGACTGCAAGGGGAGCTGAAGGAGCAATTTTAATCTTCATAACTTCAGGAATAAGTCTGAAAACTTCCTGCCAAAAAACTGCGACCTTATGCGGGCTTCACATGAGACGATCTATCGTGCGATTGCACGTTTGTGCGTCACGGGCAATTAGTTGCCCGTGGTGCTCAAAGTCGTTAACCCCCCGTCACACGTACTTACATCCCGGACGACGACGCTGTGGGCGGCGAACATCCTCTTCCTGAAGGGGGAGGGACGTTCGGCGTCACAGCGATGTCACACAGCGGCCGGCCAATAGAAGCGGAGGGGCGGAGATGAGCGGGACGTAACATCCCGCCCACCTCCTTCCTTCCGCATTGCCGACGGGACGCAGGTAAGCAGCAGTTCGTCGTTCCAGAGGTGTCACACGGAGCGATGTGTGCTGCCTCGGAAACGATGAACAACCGTTGCGCAGAAGGAGGAACGAGTTTTTGAAAATGAGCGACATGTCAACGAGCAACGATAAGGTGAGTATTTTTGCTCGTTAACAGTCGCTCGTAGCTGTCAGCTGTCACACGCTACGATATATCAGACGATGCCGGATGTGCGTCACTGCCGACGTGACCCCGACGACATATCGCCCGATATATCGTACCGTATGACGCCGGCATTAGGGCATGACCACCACAAGTGGCCCATAGAGCCCTCTTGGGCACAACCTTTTCCACACTGGGGGTGATCCTTACTCTTCTGGGTATGTGTTCATAGGTGTTACTATGCCTCAGGGTCCCCTGTTTTATTACCTGAACCACAGTTTTTTTTGGTAATTATTTTTTTATTTTTCAAAAATCTTCTATTGAAGTGTATCAATGAGACAGGATACATACAAAGTAAGTGCAATTGCACCATTACAATATATACCGTAAATCACTCAAAATAGACCGCCCAAGCTCGACAACACGTGTCTTTAAGTATCCTGCAGAACTAAACTCAAGGTCGAACATAGAAACATAAGTGTCTCATATAATGTAGACCACGGGGGAACACTATTCTCCTTAAGGAGACTTTGCAAGCCAGTCTGGCTGCCAGGTAAGGGGACTTATAGCTGCAATGCCCCTAAAATTCCACGGGGGAACACTATTCTCCTTAAGGAGACTTTGCAAGCCAGTCTGGCTAACAATCCCAGTATATGCTACCGTATGCAGAAACTGTTTTTTATTGTAAATCTAAAATCACAGAATAGTGTAGTAAGAATTATAAAGGAGAGAGAAGAGAGATGGAAGGACAAAGAAAAGAAAAGAAGAAAAACAAAACAAAAAAAAACAAAAAAAAGGGGGGGGGAGGGGCGAGGATGGTGCCATGTATTATTTGACCATGAATAGAATGTCACTTTCCGAGGACCATTGAGAAATCAGAGGACTCTCTAAACATAATCCAATCCTGCCACGTGTGGAAAAACTGTTCAGATTCAGACTCATTGTGAGCCGATAATCTTTCCATTCTACAGATATAATCCATCTCCAGAGACCAGTCCGCTATAGTTGGGGCTTCCCTAGGTCTCCAACGTTTGGGGATAATTGACTTGGTGGCAGAAAGACAATGTTTAAGTAGACCCCTTTTGATAGTCTTAAAGAACCCTGGGAGCATCGACAAAAGGGCAGTTTGAGGAGAAATGGGAGGTCGCTCACCTGAGATATGACTAAAGATCTCGAAAACCTTACCCCATAGTTGGTGAATCGAAGGGCATTCCCACCATATGTGCAACATAGTACCCTTGGCTGTCTCACATCTCCAGCAATTGTCTGATGTGGTGGGATAGAACCTCCGTAGATCGGCGGGGCATCTATACCACCTAGTGAGAATTTTGTAGTTCCTTTCCTGAAGTTTACAAGCCATCGTGAGTTTATGTGCACATAAGAAGGCCTTCTCCCATTCGCGCTCTGGAAAGGAAACATTCAACTCTTTTTCCCATTCACTGACAAACCACAAATCTTTAAGATCAGGTATAGATATGAGGATATTGTAAGTTTGGGAAATTGTGTGTTCAGAAGTCGAGGTTTGGATCAGTAGTTTCTCAAAGGCAGTATGCGGAGCTCTGATTCTGGTGATCGACAGGAAAGATGAATGAAAGGATCTAAATTGTAGGTAGGAGAACCATGGAACAGGGCAATCCGGACATAACGTTCTCAACTCTTGGAAAGAGGGGACAGCTAGAGAGCCAACGAGGGTCTGCTGTAGTCTCGTTTTGGAGTTACGGGACCAGATTAGAAATTTATCAACTCCCACTGCTGGAGGAAAGGCAGGGTTATCAAATAAAGGTGTCATCGGTCCAAGTTTGTCCGAGAGCATATATTTAGCTACTGCTTTATCCCATACCCGAAGGAGATCCCTTGTCAAAAAGGAGATAGAATCTCTAGCCGGGCGTGTGTTTCTTGGGATCCATGCCAAGGATGATAGGCTCAAATCTGACAAAGAGGACTCTACGGCCACCCATCCCTTCTCGTCCGATCTGTGGAACCAATCTACCACCATAGCCAAAACAGTGGCGATATAGTACAGGTGGAAGTTTGGTAACCCCGTTCCTCCTCTACTTTTGGGTCTGGTAAGAAATCTGTTCGCCAATCGCGGTTTGCTCGTTTTCCAAATAAACCGATTACATGCTTTGTTTAGAAGTTTGAAAAATGTGCTAGGAAGGACGACTGGCACCGCTTGAAATAGATAAAGTAGCTTTGGTAAAATGTCCATTTTCAGGACGTTGATTCGTCCGAACCATGATAATCTGACCCTGTCGAAGACCTTGAGATCTGCTATGATACGATTTAATAATGGTTTATGGTTTTGTGAATATATCTGGGTCAAATCCGACGAAAGATGAATCCCTAAGTACTTTAGTGATGAAAGGCACCATTTGAACGGGAAGGAGCTTTGTACATGTCGCCGCCTTTCCTCAGGAATATTGATATTCAAAATTTCAGATTTTGCAAGATTTACCTTAAAGTTACTGACTATGCTATACATATCAAATTCTTTAAGTATGGATGGAAGAGAAGACTCGGGATCTGTGATATATATTAGTAAGTCGTCGGCATAAAGTGCAAGCTTATGCATGCTATTTCCGACCTGAAAACCATGAATATTGGGGTTTTGCCTTAACGCTACGGCAAGGTGTTCCATCACGATGGCGTATAGTAGAGGGGAGAGTGGACATCCCTGTCTAGTGCCGTTCTTTATGTTAAATGGGTCTGAATAATTTCCGTTGCAACGCACTTTAGCTGAGGGGTTTTGATAGAGTGCTAGGATTTTGCTTATTAGGTCGGGGTTCAAGTTAATTTGGTGAAGGACACTTTTGAGGAAAGGCCAGCTGACTATGAAAGGCCTTTTCTGCATCGACCGATAAAATACAAGAGGGTATTTTAGTCTTATGCGCATGTGATATAAGAAGCATAGTTTTTATAGTGTTATCCCTCGCTTCTCTTTGCGGGACAAACCCAACTTGATCGTTACATATCAGTCGAGGCAGAAGAGGCGCAAGTCTTGTGGCGATAAGCTTGGAAAAAACTTAATATCCAGATTGATGAGCGAAATTGGTCGGTAGCTTTGACAACGTTCTGGGTCCTTTCCTGCTTTTGGAATGACTGTAATGTGTGCTTTGAGTGATTGTTTGGGGAAAGGGTTAGATACTGAAATTGCATTAAAAACCTTGGTCAGGAAGGGTATGAGTTGGGACGCAAATATTTTGTAAAATTTGTCCGTATATCCGTCGGGTCCTGGACTTTTGTTATTCGGGGCATCTTTTATAATTTGAAGAACTTCCTCTTCCGAGAACAGTTGCCCAACAGAAGAGGAGACATCAGCGAGAACAGGTAAGGCCGTGTCTTGTATGTATTTATCAATTTTTTTCCTGGTGTCGCAAGGAGGGAGCATTAGCTTGTTGCCCATCAATATTGTATAAAGTCTCGTAATATTCTTTGAAAGCATTTGAAATCTGCTGAGGATCATGTACTAACTCACTTGTCCCCGATCGAATTTTAGGGATAAAAGTGTTTAGTAGCCTAGGATGTATGCTTTTGGATAGGGACCCCCCACATTTACCTGAAAATTCGTAAAAGAATTGTTTCATCCTTTCTCTTTGGTGCAAGTAGGCCTGATCAAGCAAAAGTTTAAGATCTTCCCTCTGTTTGTTAAGATTAATGAGAATTTCGGGAGTTTGCATTTATGTTTTTGCTCTAGTTCGTGAATTTGGTGGAGGAACCGGTCAATTTGGAGAGCTTTCTCTCTTTTCATTCTGGAACCCTCCCTTATAAGAGTCCCTCTGATAACGCATTTAAGAGCTTCCCATTGGACTGGCATCGGGGTCTCGTCCCCCTGATGATTGCAGAGGAAATCCGCAATTGTGGTCTCAACTGTTTGTAATGCAATATTATCAGCTAATAAATTGTGGTTCAAATGCCACTGCCAGGTACGGGGAAAAGAGTTTGGGTAATCAGGTAATCAGTCCGATCGAGGAGGACGGAGCCCAACTTAACAACCGGTGGTCTATCATAAAGTAATCGATCCTGCTATAGGAATTGTGTACTGCGGAGAAGTGTGTGTAGTCTCTATCTTTGGGGTGTAGTATACGCCAAATATCTACTACCCTCTCTTGAAAAAGTGATTTTTTTAAAAGAAGCAATCTGTTTTGTGGTCACAGATGACTTACCAGTGGATGAGTCAGATAACCTGTCCATGACCATGTTCAGATCACCTCCGATAATCAGCAGACCCCGATAGGTGCAGATTGGTTCACAAAGGCCACCAATCCCCGAGACTATAGGACGTCCCGGAGGATTGGTGGCATCTTTGTGAACCTTCGGTAACAAATAGAAGGTCGGTAGTCGGGGATTTTTTACCAGGAGTCCATCTCTGATTTTGGATGTAATAATCCCCTCAAGTAAGGCCTCCTCCAGTATAGACATTAATTCAGTTTTATAGCCGGGGATGGGGTTGGTGGTGAGTCTCAAATATGTCTCCTGGTTGTTTAGCTGCCTGAACGCCTCACGTTCATATTTGACTACAGGCCAAAGCATCACATTTCCCCCCTTTGTCCGCATTTTTAATTACAACATCGGTCATACTGCGAAGTTCTTGAATAGCAGTACGCTGATGTTTAGATGTGGCACCGCCATGGGAGCGGCATGTGCACCATCGTACGTGGGGCTATTTCTGGGCAGGTGGGAACAGACTGTTTTACATGAACTACCACTTGCCCAGAATATAGTCTGCTGGTACAGGTACATCGATGACGTGCTGCTCCTCTGGGAGGGGGCACGGTCTCTGCTGGATGTATTTATGGATGATCTTAACCAGAATAACTAATGTAAAACTTACGTACAAGGCAGATCAGAGAAAAATCGAATTTTTGGACGTTATGGTGGAGGTTGGAGAGGGAGGTATGATTGAGACGGATCTATTTAGAAAGACCACCTCCGTAAATGCATTATTACATGCCTCATCAGCTCACCAGAGATCAACAATCCGAGCTATTCCTACTGGCCAATTTCTGAGGGCGAAAAGGATATGCTCTACCCCTCAGAAGTTTGAGCATCAGGCTGATGACCTCCGCATGCGATTCAGGGATAGAGGTTATGGCGCCCGTGGGATCAAACAAGGGTACATGAGAGCAAAATATACATCCAGAGAACACCTCCTCTATGGCTCTAATGTGAGGACATCAGATAGTGGTGGTGGTCACACTAGATTCATCTTCACGTACAATGGACAGTGGAGACGGATCAGGGATGCACTGTCCAAGCACTGGCCTGTCTTACAGACGGACACAGTTCTGGCCAGTGATTTACCAGGAGCCCCTCTACTAACTTCCAGAAGGGGCAGGAGTCTACAAGACCTCCTGGTGGATAGCCACTATGTGGCTAAGACACCCGGAGGCCTCTTTGGACACAGTACCCCCAGGATAGGATGTTTTACATGTGGCAAATGTGTTACGTGTAAGTCAGGCAATATCATTAGGGGCAAGGAGTTTTCCTCGGCGGATGGAAAATGACGCTTCTGCATCATGAAGTATATCTCGTGCAGTAGCGCATACGTAATCTATTACGCCAAGTGCCCCTGTGATATGGTATATATAGGCCTGACTACTAGACAACTCCGCGTTCGCATACGAGAGCATGTTCGCAACATTCTTAAGGCACAAACCGTGACGGACCTATCGCTGTTAAGGACTCTCCCTAGGCATTTTAAAGTCAATCATAATTGCGACCCTACTGGACTGAAGGTGGTAGGGATTGACCTTGTCAGCGGTGGGATCCGTGGGGGAAATCTTAAAATGGCCCTCTCTAAACTCGAATGTAGGTGGATTTTCTCCTTAGGGACCCTGGCCCCTGCAGACCTGAATGAACAATTAAGCTTTGCCCCATTCCTTAACACCTGAAAATTCCTATCTGTTGATAAATTCTTAACCTATTAGAAAGGTTGGCTTTGGTTTTTTGTCCTATGGACGACCGTGTTGAAATATTCACCTGTTATTGTGCTGCTTTTTAATTGCATGTTGTTTTATTCCAGTAACTTTTTCCATCTGAGGAATTTTTGGACTTCCTGTTTTCCCTCTCCCCTCTCATGCCCTCCCAGCTTTGGGATATGAATTCGTAACTAGGAATAAGGATGCCACGAGAGATCTTATGGCTGAATATTGAAGAACTACTGGAGAAAGCAATTTTCTGTAATGTGTTTTTGTGTCCTGATCTGAGACTGGATGTGTCCATGTAGTGAAGTTGTGATCTACTATACCGTAGCCGAACGCATATGTTTGGTGTATAACTAAGCCATCTAAATTTATTGAGAAGGGTTGTTATAATATATGGGAGATATTGGTTGCATTCGTTCAACTATGGACACAGACCGGGCACACAATTTGAGTATGTAATTGTTATGATATTGCTTTCTGTATCCTGCATCTACATACATGAATGTAATGTATCTTTATATAAAACTATTACGCCCTTGACGGTTTGCAGTGGGCTGCATTCATCTATATGGATGGAGCATTCTAGCATTTAAAATCACTAACATGATTACATTGTATAAATTCTGGATGCAGAAGACATCCTTGCTAGTCCGATTTCGTTTGTCCATTTCTGACCTACCCAGCACGCCGTCCAGACGCAACGCTCGGGTGTATACACCCGGCGGCATCTAAGAGGACTGTGCGCATGCGTTAAAGATGTCATGGGAGAATTTTCTCCGACGCATGCGCGGACTATCACCGCTTGTAGCCAGTCTGTATGCTGTCATCCCCGAGACGCGATGTATGCGTGTGCGTGATGGGCGGGCAGATGGACAACAGCTGGGGGTTAGCAGGTATTTAAGGGTGAGGGAAAGGGGTCCATGACAGCGTGCGGTGCCCCTGAAAAAGTAGCCGAAACGCGCGTCGGGCGTGGACCCTGGACCGGCTCCCTTCTTACCTCAACCTCCGGTATGTAACTTAGATAACGATGTCTCCTTCTCTGCTCATCTGAGCACTCTGGGAGACTCTACTACGCACACCCGTAGGTGAGATAAAGAGAGGGGAGATGCATTACTAGTATCTGGGGATATTTATATATATCATGTGTTATTGGATAGGCGATTTGCCTTATGATCCCCCAGACACAGGCTCTTATACTTATTTCTGGCCTCGGTCCCCACGTTTGTGAGGTTTCTCTACGGCCTCTTACCTCTTGTTACCAGGATTAGGAGTGTACTTTTGCACTCCTTTAAAAAGGTTTGAGACTGTTAAATAAAAATACTTTTTGGATAGCAACTACTCCATTGTGTGGCATCACATTTTTTTAAAGCTTAAATCAGAGTTTCCTACTACATTAAAATCCTATTATGGGGACTATTATGGTCAGATAATTTCTGTTCAATACGTGTAACTATAGTGATATAAATCCCATTTTTTCTATGAAAATTGTTTCAACTGAGGTATTGTTTGTAGTACTCTCTTATATGCCATTGTTCGTTATATGATATACATATGTACCGAGGTACATTGAGATATTGGATCCTCAAGATGGCGTGACGAGCATGCGCTGTCCGCGCTGGTTATCTTCAACATTATGGAGCATGCACATGTGTGATGGACATTGTTCAAAGGTCTGGATGATCTGAGAGGACGCCTGCGCTGAAGAGCTTTTTAATTATTGGCTATCCGGGTCCATGTGAACGATTAACCTATGAGCATTGAGCTAGTGGTTGCTATGACAATTGAACTGCGGCTGCGGAGTGCGATTTACGAGTGTATGCTTTGTACTACCATGCCTTGTTACTCGAAGTTATTATATTATAATCACATGTATTAGATCCTGATTAGGGATGTTCTGTGATGTTTGCTTACATGCATTCGCACCAGTGTTAATTTATGGGGCAGTGTCCTCTTGCTTATTTTTCTACGGCACGAATCGTGCTCTCGGTGCAATCGCAGCATGGTGTGTTTTGCAGTGAGTTTCGGTTCACGCACCCCCAAACAAGCCTATGGGACCATATGAAACATCGCACTGCACTCGCATGTTATGCAACTGCAGTGCGATATATGCAGAGACAGAGAGCGGAGGAGATGGGAAGAAAGAGTTCCCTCCATCTCCTCCGCACCTGTAATGTGATCGCAAGATCGCATCACAGTCGCATGACCCTCGGCTGACACCACAGCAGAGGGTCATTAGCATATCGCTTCCATTGCTCTCGCATCGGAAGCGGTACGCAAGTGGACATGAGCCCTATCACTGAGAGTTGGTCTTTTTTTGTTGGTTTACACGTTCATGATCTGTTGGGGGCAGGGATAATGTGATTGGTGATCAGGTGTGACTCTAGACTAGGTTACTCCTGCCCTGTGCATTTAAAGGGGTTATCCGGCTTATTTTGCTTTTTTTTTTTATTATTTCACTATTGGGCAACATGGGGGCAGGTAAGTAGATAGTAACTACCTACCTGCTCTGTCAGCCTCTCTCCCCCGGCTCTGAGCGTTCATGTGACCGCTCCTGCCAGATTTTGCGGCTTCCTGTGATGTCACGTTGACAGGGGCAGGAGCTTATACTTGTAGACGGGCATCACAGCCGACGTCATGTAGCCGCTCTGCAGGGCAGGTACAGTGCGCCGGAGTCCCCCCCCACATTCTGTACTCTCCCCGCAAACTCCGATGCCACTGCTGTGGGGCCAGTGAGCTGGGGGGGCCTGGCAGAGGCTGCCCGCGGTGTCACCGCCAGCACCGGCGGGCCCCCTGCTCAGCACCGCAAGTTCAAATGTATCGCCATCACAGATGCAGATACATTTGAAAGCACTGGTGAGAGGGGGCGCTGCTTCTCATCACTGTCCCACTGTCTGTGCTCTCTGACAGTTCAGTACAGCGGTGACATCACTATTGTGCCATGTCCAGAGCACAGACAGCGTGCGAATGAGGAACAGCGGCAGGGACTGAGGAAAGGTTAGTATGCATGCCCTACACGGTGGGGGCTATAATGGTTGATGTTAGGGGGGGTGCAGAGCGATATGGGGTGCAGAGCCCTATGTGGGGGGGGGGGGTGCAGAGCCCTATATGGGGCTGTTATTTCCAATGCTGTAGTGATGAGAGGTCAGTGCTGGGCAGAATACTAAGACAAAAATAACTCCGGCACACTGTACAATTTTCCAAAACAAGGATGAGACAAGTTCGTTCAGTCTTGTTCATTAAAAAATAAGGGGGCTTAGGTAAAAAAAATAGTCCAATATAGAAAAGAAAGACCTAGCATCATATTTTTTCCTATAATGAGGAGACTAACAACACAGTCTCTAAGGTCACTACTTCGAGCACCTTTCTGAGTGGTCTAGGTAGAGATCGTGAATCCAACTTTTCTAAATTGGACTATTTTTTGACCTAAGCTCCCTTATTTCCCTATATGATATTTTCTTCAAACAACAAATGTCGCAATCCAATTTTTCTATTTTTTCCTATAATGAGGAGGAGACTAACAACATAGTCTCTAAGGTCACTACTTCGAGCACCTGAGTGGTCTAGGTAGAGATCGTGCATGTTACCTTTTTTCCCACCAATATTAGGACTCCTGCTCATATTGGTCAGGCTGTCCGACCGGATGAAGGCCAATAGGCTGAAACGTTGTGTTCAGGCGGACTCTCTGTAATTGTACAGCACCTCTATTTTTTCACTATAAAAGAAAAAGAATAAGACTGAACAAACTTGTGTCTCATCCTTGTTTTGGGAAATTATACAGTGAGTTATTTTTGTCTTATTGTTCCTTGCTTTCTCCTGAGCACCTGTCTAAGGTGATGCTAGGTCTTTCTTTTCTATACTGGGCAGAATACTAACCGCCAATAAGTGTGCAGAGGGCGAGCAGAGGGTCTGGACAGTGAGGACCAGGAGGTGCCGTCTCTGACTGTGAGGTTCGGCATAGAAAGATTTCATGTTTGCTTGAGCTGCAGGTAAACAAGGTGTGTACAGAGAATAAAGGAATAATTCAAGAGGAACAAAAGTTAGAAAACAAAAATAAATAATGTAGGGGTGTTTTATATGACAATACAGCACAGATTAGCTTAAAAAAAAAAATGGGAGTTTATGTTGGACAACTCCTTTAATGTTATGCTTGAAAAAGACTTCGTTGTCGAAACGTTGCTGTATTATATGACCTCTATGGATTAAAAACATGGACTGAATCTTCATTCACTGGGATGCGGTCTACTTTATCTATAGCATATGTTTTATGTCAAGTAGACCCCTTGAATTGAACGTGCTGACACTGTTGTATCTGACCATTGGTGCTGCAAACCATTGTTTTCTATGCTTTATTCTTTGGGTCAGTATGATTACAGCAATACTGTAAATGTAATACAATAGTGTTTTTTTTTTATTTTTTGCCTCTTTCACACAAAAATAATTTTAGAGAGAAAATAATTGTTTTTGCATTGCCATATTCGGTGAGCTTTTATTTTACCACTGACGGAGTTGAGTGGGGGCTTTGTTTCCTGTAAGACGAGATGACATTTCCAGTCATAACATTTACAGTACATTCGATTTTTTTATTGCGTTTTTTTTCCACTTCATGACCGGTGCTTTGATGAAAAAGCTGTGCATTTGCCACATTTTCTTTTCAGTGTTCAAGGGAGGGGTTAACTAGTGTGATAGTTTTATAGATTGGTCCCAGTAACAGATAGCAAATTTGCGTGTTTTTTGTTGTTGCATAAATATTTGTAGTTAGTCATAATTTTTTTCTTTTTTGTTCTTTATTTTGTGTTTTTTTAAAAAAAATATTTTTACAATTCTGTTAAACTTATTTTTACTTTGTCCCTGTATAGCACTTTAACTTTTATTAATCTGATCCTTGGTCTAATACAACGCACACACATTACAATACATCAGACCTGTCAGTGGTAAACTAAGAGAACGCCTTTTAGCCTTAGTATTGTCTAACTGGGAATTCTAGCATAGTGACCAAAAGGTCAATGGTTAACCTCCTGCTGTCATGGCAACCATCACATTCCCATGATCATATTGCAGGGACCTGATGGGGACAGACATAGCACACTCCCTTCTCTCAACCTTCTAAATGCTGTTGCTGTGGCGTCCATTTGCAGGAATGCACTGCAAAATAGAATGTACTGGTAAGACCAATGCTGGAAAGGGGTTAAAGTAACCCTAAAAAGATTTTTTTGTAGTAAAACATAAGAAAGGGTGGCCTGCCCTGCTCACAAAAAAATTAAATGCTATAAAAATGGATCACAAAAACTGTCCTGTGTAAACAAAATGCTACTTTAGCTCTTCCAGCAAAAAATAAATACAATACCCTCAAAAAATGATTAAGGTTTGGCGGTTTTCAGTGTATCCATGCAATTGAATTGATCCACAGATTAAGTTAACACAATATGATGCACGATAAACCCTCCAAAATGCTTCATAGGGTCATATTGCTCTTTTAAAGACAACATCATCTACATTGGTCTGTTAATCAAGCAGCGGAAGGTGAAGCTAGGCAGGAAATAGAGCCAGGAAGGCAATGGCTTGTGAAGTGCTTTGACCCTACCTGAGCACTTAAAAATCATTTGCATATGAATTAAATAAGAAATTTATTGTTCGGAAACAACAGATTGCACAAGAAAGGGAGTGGATGACATTATTGTTCAAGAGAGCAACATGACCACGTAAACAGTTTGAATCGTTCTGCATTGCATAATCTGTTTGTGGGATTTATTTTACACAGTATATATCAAACCTACTTTTCCTGTGTATATTTGTTATGTTTTATTACAGAGTAAGGCCTAAGACACACGGCATGAAAATCGGACCCAGTGTAATGCGATAAAACATTGAATTCCACTTGGACCAAAATTAGCCTGTGTGTCAGCACCCATGAGCGATTATTTTATCAGCCCCAATCGGACCGAGAAAACAATCGCAGCATGCTTGTAATGCGAGATTCTCTCTCTTGCACCCATTCAAGTCTAGGGGCGAGAGAAAGATCACACTGCATTCGCAATACACCAGTGTACTGCAAGTGCAGGGCGAGAATGGCAATAGCTGGCTATGGACTAGAGAGGGAGATAAATCCCTCCCTCTCCTCCGTGCCGGCCCGCCCCTTCTCAGCAATGGCCTGCCCCTCCTCAGTTGCATGATTGGACCTCAATCGCAGTGACACTTGCATGACACTTGGCTCCTGCTGTGCTGCCAGCGTGAGCCGAGTGTCATGCGAGGATCACATTAGTCCCCGTATGGCCCCAGCCTTATAGGAAGGAAATTTCAATGTGGGTAACATACTGTGAAATATTATTTCACCTTTGTCCAGAAGTACAGGATTGTAGATTATAGATTATTAAACGTTGGACATTTTGACAGAGTAAAGAGAAAATTGATCACATAGGTGAAAAGTAAAATCGAACAAACATTGGGTAATAATCAAATGTATGTTTATTTATACTCTGTGGTATCAAATCATGATTTGTAGCAAACATGAGCTGCATGTTTTAATAAAAGTGTAGCACTGTAAAAACAAGGCACATTCCTTTGTATGTTTCATAGAGATTCCAGAAAAGTCACAAAAATAGTACAGTTTATTCATTTTAGTACAGATTTCCACAAAATCGGATACATTATTATACAATTGCTAAATGTTTCTTTTGTTATAAATGTATCTTGGTGATTAGTTTAGTGAACATAATAAGAATGATCATACATATGTAACAGGGAAAAAGGTTTAGTAAGATTTTGCACTGACACTTAAAGAATGAGACCTCAAGAGCAGTTAGAGGAACATCTCTGCAGCAGTAGGTTGTGGCATGGGTCACATACACGGACAGGCTTAGGATACGATGGCAAAGAAAGTTCATTACTTGAGCAGGTGTTGCAAAATATATCTCCACAGTTTCGACAATGATGCTAAAAAAGTATCAAGATAAAAATGTAAATAGGTATCATAAAATACCAATGCCACTTATTTTTCCTCAAGAACATTTCATTTTTGTAAATTCTTTATTTTTTTTTTAGAATGGTCGACAAATAACACATATAATAAACATCATTTATGTCAACATTTGTTTTATAAAAATAGCAGAAAAAGTAAGGGAAAAGAAAAAGGGGATAAAAAGGGAGCATTAACAGGGGAGTAATAGGGGAGTGGAAGGAGTTTGAGGTGAGGTAGAGAAGGTATAGGAACGGAGGGAAGGGATAACAGTCCTGACAAGAAAATGTGCATTTTATGAAATAAATAAAAATGAACATATGATATAAATATGCAATATAACTTTATACATACCAGAAACCATATCTAAAGGGGAATGTGATGGGTTAATCAAGTATTATTGAGTTCTGGTACATATGCCACTTGTTCCAAGATCCAAGAGATTTAGGATTTTTAGAGTGGGGAAAAAACGTAATCTTTTCCATTGTATGTATGTTTGATTCATTAATCAACTCCAGTGTCTACCAAGAATACTTTTGGCGGCATTTAGAAGATGGGGGATTATGGAGTATTTATTTAGATTTTGGTGGTGGGTGTCTAAATTGAGTAATATTAAGGTATTAGTTAAATGAGATATGTATTGAGTACCTTTACAAGATGTGCTTTCACTTAAGGTCCAGTCACACTAAACAACTTACCAGCGATCCCAACAACGATAGGGATCGCTGGTAAGTTGCTAGGAGGTTGCTGGTGAGATGTCACACTGCGACGCTCCAGCGATCCCACCAGCAACCTGACCTGGCAGGGATCGCTGGAGCGTCGCTACACGAGTTGCTGGTGAGCTCACCAGCAACCAGCCCCCAGAGCCGCGTGGAAGATGCTGCGCTTGGTAACCAAGGTAAATATCGGGTAACCAACCCGATATTTACCTTGGTTACCAGCGCACGCAGCTACACGTGCAGAGAGCAGGGAGCAGCGCACACTGAGCGCTGGCTCCCTGCTCTCCTAGTTACAGCACACATCGGGTTAATTACCCGATGTGTAAAGCAGCTAAATGTGCACAGAGCAGGGAGCAGCGCACACCGAGTGCAGCTGCACAGGGTACATATATAGGGTATAGAGTACAGGGTGCAGCTGCAGTTAGCAGCGCAAACCGCTTAGCGCTGGCTCCTTGCTCTCCTAGTTACAGTACACATGGGGTTAATTACCCGATGTGTGCTGCAGCTAAATGTGCACAGAGCAGGGAGCAGCGCACAATGCTTAGCGCTGGCTCCCTGCTCTCCTAGCTACAGCACACATCGGGTTAATTAACACGATGTGTCCTGCAGCTACATGTGCACAGAGCAGGAGCCGGCACTGACAGTGAGAGCGGCGGAGGCTGGTAACAAAGGTAAATATCGGGTAACCAAGGTAAGGGCTTCTTGGTTACCCGATGTTTACTGTGGTTACCAGTGTCCGCAGAAGCCGGCTCCTGCTGCCTGCACATTTAGTTGTTGCTGTCTCGCTGTCACACACAGCGATCTGTGCTTCACAGCGGGACAGCAACAACTAAAAAATGGCCCAGGACATTCAGCAACAACCAACGACCTCACAGCAGGGGCCAGGTTGTTGCTGGATGTCACACACAGCGACATCACTAGCAACATCGCTGCTACGTCACAAAAGTTGTTCCTTAGCAGCGATGTTGCTAGCGATGTTGCTTAGTGTGACGGGGCCTTTAGTCCCAAAAAGGTATAATCTTAAGGTAAAAGAAGTATATGTGGGAAAGGGAGTCTCAGTCCTGATTGCATCTCCAGCAATTCGGAGTAAGAGATTTGTTGAAGTTAAGTAGGATATCAGGAGTTTTCGACCATCTTGATATGATCTTGTAATTAAAGTTCTTGGAATCAAGTTGATGTAAATATAGAAAATGTGTTATTTAGGATGGTTTTCTTTTGTTCTTGATTGAAGGTTAAATTCAGTTTCTCCATTTTTTAATACATGCCGTGTCTATCATATTGCATAGAATTCTATATCATTTTGAAATTGTTTTCAGATTTTCTTTTTGGTTTGTGAGTAAATCTCAGGAGAGTTGTCTATTAATGAGTTTGAAACATCTGGCATATAGAAGGAGAATGTTTCTTTAATTATTCAGTGGACAAGATATTTTAAATTTGTATTAGAGTAGTTTTATCTTATCAACAGCATTGTTATGTATTCGGTGTCCAACTGTTATGTTGAATGTGCTTCCCAGTGATTTAAATTTTGCTTATATTTATTGGAAATCAGATATATTAATGGAGTAAAATTACATGTATATGGGATTAGATTATGTTTTTTTTAGTTGGTTTTATGCTATATTCTTAATGATAATTTTGTAAGAGGATTGGTTATTTGAATCTGTGGTATGGGGTTAACCACAAAAAATTATTAAACACAGTCTTTGAGATGAATGGATTCCAACTACACCCAAAGTTTCCTAAATGGGGACATTCAGAGTTCCAGAATCCTAGCTAGGTGTGTAGAGAGCTAGTATTTTTCAAAGTCTAGTAGACTTAGTCCTCCCTTGTTTTTGGATTTAGCTAATGTTGAGTGTTTTATTCTATGGTTCTTATTTAACCATACAAACCTACAAGATATTTTGAGTCTTTGAAAATACGGTTGTGGAATTTCGATTGGTAGAGCTTGAAAAAGGTAAAGAACCTTAGACAAAATCATCATTTTTAAGAGGTAAATTCTACCAAACCATGATATGGGGCTGTTTGTCATGATGAAATGTTGTGTTCTGATTTGTGAAGCAGCTGTGTATAGTTCATGTCATATACGGATGAAAGGGAGTTGCTGAGTTTAGTCTCTAAATAGGTTATATGAGAGCAGTTTTTTTTTGAAGGGAGAGATTTGTCTGATGTGACTCCAATTTTTGAGGTCAATATTTAGGTTTAGAAGGTCTGATTTAGAATTTATTTTGAAGTTTGATAATGAAGGCCTGAATGCCTTTGAAACGCATTGGATCGTGCTCCTGTTTTGCCCCTTAGTGGCTTCCGTAGCCCTCAGTGAGTGACGTCACCCAGCTCTTCCTTGTACGCGGTCACTGGAGGAAGTAGTTTTCCGGCCGAAACTTTGCTCCACGTGTACCGCGTTTCAATGCTCACATTAGAGCGCCCACTCAGATCCACGGTGTCTCTAAGCACACCTCTAAGAAAAAACGGTTCTTGTGTATCCAGAGCTTACACAGCTGACCACCACTGCAAGGCAAGTGCACCATACCTGCTTCTTCTGTACCAGGCAGATCTTTAGTCATTTTGTTAAGTCTGGAACTAGTCAGACTATCTTTGTATATTTGTATATTTATAGCCTGTTAATCCTCCTTTCGACACCACATCTAATCCAATCTGGGCATTACATATTTGGACACCCCTATCAGACAACCCCCATATGCCAGGTATTAGCATCACTGTACTATCCTATCTTGTAACAGTATTACCTAATCTTAACCTCCCCCATTCACTTATTTTATTCCCTTAGACAACATTCAGTCACCCATACACCCTTGTTGCCCTTTCAGAATCCACTATCTAGGGAACTACAAACCCTATCTCCATCCGGGAACCCAAAAAGGCAAGTTTATATCTATGACCCCACTGTAATCCATTACCCCCTCCCCCCCACTTTTTGTTTCGTTCTCATTTTAAACCTTTTTGTTTTTGCCATACTAGTGAAACTCTCCATACTATTTTGGATTAACATTACCTCCATAACCCCTTCGCGACCATGGACTGAAAGATCCGTCCTTGTGCCCTGGGCCTTAACGACCAAGGACGGATCTTTCCGTCATGGCGGAATCGCGGCACCGGATAACTAATCAAATACCCATATGTGGGAGAATATAATGAACTTCATATGTTATAATGAACTCTATACTGAACTTCGATCTATACCAAAAAGATACAAAATGGCTTCTCTAACACTACCCTTGTGAATATGCAATATTAGAGGCTAAATTAACATTTTTGTTGCAAAAAGTAAAATGTTCATTTTTTCCTTCCACATTGCTTTAGTTACTGTGAAGCACCTGAAGGGTTAATAACCTTCTTGAATGTGGTTTTGAGTAGCCTGAGGGGTGCCGTTTTTGGAATGGTGTCACTTTTGGGTGTTCTGTGTTATGTAGACCTCTCAAAATCACTTCAAATGTGATGTGGTCCCTAAAAAATGTGGCTTTGTAAATTTTGTTGTAAAAATGAGAAATTGCTCAGAAACTTTGAACCCCTATAACTTCCTTAAATTTTTTTTTTTTCCCCCAAATTGTTCTGATGTAAAGTAGACATGTGGGAAATGTTATTTATTATTTTGTGTCATGTCTCGTTGGTTTTAGAGCATAAAAATCAAAAGTTTGAAAATTACATTTTCAAAATTTTCGCGAAATTTCCGTTTTTTTCACAAAGAAACGCAAAAAATATCGGCCTAACTTTACCACTAACATGAAGCCCAATATGTCACGAGAAAACAATCTCAGAATCACCGGGATCCGTTGAAGCGTTCCAGAGTTATAACCTCATAAAGTGACACTGGTCAAAATTGCAAAAAATGGCCTGGTCTTTAGGGTCAAAATAGGCTTGGGGCTGAAGGGGTTAAAGATCGCTCAACCTTCAATACTACAGGAATCCAAAATATTTTTTTTATATATTCATACATATTTTATCCAATTATCTTCTCACTGTTTCCTTTATTAACGCAGCAGTCATATACATAATTCAGTTTTGTTTTTTTACCCTGACAGGTTCACGCGGACCCTGTCGACTAGAGTTGAGCACGGTTCTAGGTTCGAGGTTCTCCAGTTCTAGGCTCGAGTGATTTTGGGGGCTGTTCGAGATCGAACTAGAACTCGAGCTTTTTGCAAAAGCTCGAGAGTTCTAGATACGTTCGAGAACGGTTCTAGCAGCAAAAAGCAGGGCTTTTTACAGCTACAGTGTGCAGGAGCCATCGCTGGCAGCCTGCCAGAAGCTGGTAACCAAGATAAACATCGGGTATCCAAGCAAAGCGCTTTGGTTAGTAACCCGATGTTTATCCTAGTTACGTGCAGGAAGCCCACACTTCCCCGCTCAGCTCGCTCCGCCCCCTCCTGCCCGCGGCATGTACACATACACACACACACACACACACACACGGTCCCGCTCGGCTTACCTGCGGTGATGAAGTCCCGACCTCAGCGCTGTCACTGTCCTCCATGGCCGCCGCTTGTCACATCACCTCTTGCTTCTGACCCGAGACTGACTAGCGGTGACGTCACGGGCCTCTCGCGATACTTGGTGTGAAGGCGCCGGTCATTGAACTCAGTGACAGGGGCTGTCAGCAGTGCAGGAGATCAGCGCAGGTAATGTACCTCGCTGACAGCAGCACTTGTCATCCCCCTGCAGTGACCTGGGCTGACCCATTGATGTTAGCTCAGGTCACTGCACTGCTCTCCCAGCCAATGGGGAACATCCTGCTCTTCATTGACTGGGACAGTGTGGATCGTCATGGCAACCCCTTGGATTACACCAGACCTGGATTTGTTTTTCATTCTAATAAACTGGTTAAAGAGGGAATGTTTTGGGGAGTGTTTTTTCAAATAAAAATGTGTTTGTCGTCTATTTTTTTTTTATTACTGACTGGGTTGGTGATGTCGGGTATCTGATAGACGCCTGACCTCACCAACCCCAGGGCTTGATGCCAGGTGACATTACACATCTGGTATTAACCCCATATATTACCCCGTTTGCCACCGCACCAGGGCGCGGGATGAGCTGGGGCGAAGCACCAGGATTGGCGCATCTAATGGATGCGCCACTTCTGGGGCGGCTGCGGCCTGCTATTTTTAGGCTGGGGAGAGTCCAATAACCATGGACCTCCCTAGTCTGAGAATATCAGGCCCCGGCTGTCTGCTTTGCCTTGGCTGGTGATCTAATTTTGGGGGACCCCTACGTGTTGTTTTTTTTAAAATTATTTATTTAATTTAAAATAACAGCGTGGGGTGCCCTCAGTTTTGGATTACCAGCCAAGGTGAGGTTGCCAGCTGTGGTCTGCAGGCTGCAGCCGTCTGCTTTACTCTAGCTAGCTACAAAACTAGGGGGAACCCTACGTCATTTTTTTTTCCATTTTTTTGGCTAAATACAAAGCTAAGCACCCCTTAGTGCCACATGAAAGGCACCAAAGGGTGCTCCACTTTTTCTCCACTTTTTTCTCCGTTCATTTTCTATGGTTGGTCTACCCATTAGCTCTGCCATGCATACTGTAGCTCTACACCTACTGCACATGTTACTTTATGATTGACATCTCTTTCGTACCAGAGCTGTCTAAGCCTACTCTGACCCCATATTTGTCATTACTATATTGTCCTTGTACTGTATTATGACATTTGTATCATGTGTTTCATTTCTTGCCGTGTTGCAATTTTTTTGCTGCATCCCAATTGTACCTCTACATTGTTCGAGTTTATGTTATTGTTCTCTCACTCTTATGTGATACTGATTATTGTCATTTTTCATGATTACATGCAGATAAGTCCAATCTGACGAAGGCTCTGGCCGAAACGTCATTTGTAACTTGTTTTGGACAAAAACATATATGCTTATGAAAAATTTTTTTTCTTAATACGGACCAATAAAGAGTGATTTTGCATTACTATCCGTTGTGACTTACTGACTTAGTCTGGGAGATTTAGAGTGCCGAGGTTACTCACTAATTTTATCTATTATTACCTCTGAGCACCTATATACCAGTGAGCAGAGCTTCCTCTACAGTAGTTCTCCTGATTAGGCATGCCCTTACCTCATGAGCAGGGCATTGCAGCTTTGGTAGCAGCCATTACGACATGGACTCTGCTGCTGTGGACCCGAGAAGAGTGAGTGCAGATTCATTGCACCCACACTCCTCACATGAAGGGTCCGCACTCCTAGAAAATGGGGGATACGTTCCCTGAGTGTCTCCCCCCCATATTCTAGACGGTCCAGAGTCGTCGTGGGACCCCTTTATTTTTTTTCTTACAATAAATTGGTGAAAGAGGAAATGTTTTGGGGACTGTTTTTTCAAATAAATTTCTTTTGTCGATTTTTTTTTTTTTGTTAGTACTGACAGTTTATGATGTTGGGTATCTAATAGACGCCATGACATCACAAACTGCTGGGCTTGATCTCAGGTTACTTTACAGCTAGTATCAACCCGATTTATTACCCCGTTTGCCACTGCACCAGGGCACGGGATGAGCTGGGGTGAGGCGCCAGGATTGGCGCATCTAGTGGATGCGCCACGTCTGGGGTGCCTGCGGCCTGCTATTGTTAGGCTGTGAAGGCCCAATAACTATGGACCTTCCCACCCTGAGAATACCAGACCACAGCTGTCCGCTTTACCTTGGCTGGTGATCCAATTTGGGGGGGACCCTACTTTTATTGTGTAATTATTAATATTTATAAAATAATTATAAAAAAGAGCCTGAGGGGACCTCCACATTGGATCATCAACCACGGTAAAGCTGCCAGCTGTGGTTTTCAGGCTACAGCCGTCTGCTTTACCCTAGCTGGCTATCAAAAATGGGGGGACCCAACGTCATTTTTTTTTTTAACTATTTTTTAAATAGAAAAAATTAATGGGCTTCCCTGTATTTTGATTGCCAACCAAGGTAACGGCAGGCAGATGGGGGTGGCAACCCATAGCTGTCTGCTTTATTATTATTATTATTATTATTATTATTTATTTATAGAGCACCATTGATTCCATGGTGCTGTACATGAGAAGGGGGTTACATACAAAATACATGTACAAGTTACAGTAGACAGACTAGTACAGAGGGAAGAGGGCCCTGCCCTTGCGGGCTTACATTCTATAGGATTATGGGGAGGAGACAGTAGGTGGGGTGTAGGTGGGGCGGCAGCTCCGCACGGTGGTGGGGCGGCAGCTCCGCACGGTGGTGGGGCGGCAGCTCCGCACGGTGGTGGGGAGGCAGCTCCGCACGGTGGTGGGGCGGCAGCTCCGCACGGTGGTGGGGCAGTGAGGTCATTCAAGGTTATAGGCATTTCTGAACAGATGAGTCTTTAGGTTCCGTTTGAAGTTTGCAAGTGTAGTAGATAATCTGACGTGTTGAGGCAGTGAGTTCCAGAAGACTGGGGATGTTCGGGAGAAGTCTTGGAGACGGTTGCATGAGGAGCGAATGAGAGAGGAGGATAGAAGGAGATCTTGGGAGGACCGGAGATTACGTTTTGGAGTGTAGCGAGAGATTAGTTCAGAGATATATGGAGGAGACAATTTGTGGATGGCTTTGTAAGTCAGTATTAGTAGTTTGAATTGGATACGATGGAAGATTGGGAGCCAGTGAAGGGACATGCAGAGAGGAGAAGCGGGGTGGTAGTGAGGCGAGAGGTGGATCAGTCGGGCAGCAGCATTAAGGATGGACTGGAGAGGGGCGAGCGTGTTAGCAGGGAGACCACATAGGAGGATGTTGCAGTAGTCGAGGCGGGAGATTATGAGAGCATGCACTAGCATTTTTGTGGATTGAGAATTGATGAAGGGACGGATTCTGGAAATATTTTTGAGTTGAAGACGACAGGAGGTGGTGAGGGATTGAATGTGTGGTATGAAGGACAAGGCAGAGTCAAAGGTCACTCCGAGGCACCGAACTTTGGATGCTGGGGAGAGCGTGATGTTATTTATTGTAATAGATAGATCAGGTAGATCTGCGCTGAGAATCAAAAATACCGCGGAGCGCTACGTCATTTTTTTAAAGATTTATTTTTACAGCACTGTGATGTCCAGCAATCAAAATACAGGGAAGCCCATTTTATTTTTAGTTATTTAAATAAATAATTAAAAAAAATATATATGGGCTCCCGCTGCATTTTTTGTATTGCTAGCTAAGGGTAATCCAAGCAGCTACTGGCTGCTAACCCCCACTGCTTGGTGTTACCTTCACTGGCAATGGAAAATCCAGGGAAGCATTTTTTAATTTTTTTGCCAAAAAACTACAAAAAAAGGACGTGAGCTTCGCCATATTTTTGTATGCTAGCCAGGTATAGCAGGCAGGTGCTGGAAGAGTTGGATACAGCGCCAGAAGATGGCGCTTCTATGAAAATGCCATTTTCTGAGGCGGCTGCAGACTGCAATTCGCAGCAGTGGGGCCCAGAAAGCTCAGGCCAACCTGTGCTGCGGATTGCAATCCCCAGCTGCCTAGTTGTACCTGGCTGGACACAAAAATGGGGCGAAGCCTACGTCATTTGTTTTCTAATTATTTCATGAAATTCATGAAATAATAAAAAAAGGGCTTCCCTTTATTTTTGGTTCCCAGCCGGGTACAAATAGGCAACTGGGGGTTGGGGGCAGCCGTACCTGCCTGCTGTACCTGGCTAGCATACAAAAATATGGCGAAGCCCACATAATTTTTTCAGGGGGCAAAAAACTTCTGCATACAGTCCTGGATGGAGTATGCTGAGCCTTGTAGTTCTGCAGCTGCTGTCTGTCTGTATGGAGAAGAGCAGACAGCAGCTGCAGAACTACAAGGCTCAGCATACTCCATTCAGGACTGTATGCAGAATTTTTTTGCCCACCAAAAAAATGACGTGGGCTTCGCCATATTTTTGTATGCTAGCCAGGTACAGCAGGCAGCCACGGGCTGCCTCCAACCCCCAGTTGCCTATTTGTACCCGGCTGGGAACCAAAAATATAGGGAAGCCCGTTTTTTTTAATTATTTCACTTATTTCATGAAATAATTAAAAAACAAATGACGTGGGCTTCGCCCCATTTTTGTGTCCAGCCGGGTACAACTAGGCAGCTGGGGATTGGAATCCGCAGCACAGGTTAGCCCGAGGTTTCTGGGCGCCTCTGCTGCGGGTTTCAGTCCGCAGCCGTCCCAGAAAATGGCGCTCTCATAGAAGCGCCATCATCTGGCGCTGTATCCAACTCTTCCAACAGCCCTGGAGCCGGGTGGCTTGTTGGGTAATCATGAGTTAATACTGGCTTTGTTTTACTAGCCAGTATTAAGCCAGAGATTCTTAATGTCAGGCACGTTTGACCCGGCCATTAAGAATCTCCAATAAAGGGTTAAAAAAAAAACACCACACAGAGAAAAAAATACTTTAATAGAAATAAATACACAGACACATTAGAGACTCCATCTTTATTACCCCCTGTCAGCCCTCCACGATCCTGCTCTTCTGTCTTCTTTCTTTCTAGTGTAGTAGTAGTGAGAATGCGGTTCACCAGCTCATCACTTGGGGCTGGGGAACCTCATCCTCATTACAATCCTCACTACAATCGGGAAGCAGCGTGCAGCCTTCACTCCGTGAGTGATCAGTGCTGGCTGTCAGCGGTAACGCTGACAGACGCGTTACCATAGCAACGGTGCTCTCGGAGCCGCGGTTAGCGGTGACGTCACCGCTAACTGCGTTGCTATGGCAACAGTGATCTCCGTTAATGACCGGCTGTGTCAGCCGGTCCCTAACGGAACGGGGAGTCGACCGTGTGCTAGAGCATGTCGCCGGTACACGGCGATACACATATGTGCACCGTGTACCGGAGAGATGCACTCGCAGGTCCTACATGACGCGTCATAGTCATGTGACCAGTCTGTAGCCAATGAGATAATAGCCACGTGACTGGTCACATGGCTATTTTGACGTCACGATAGGTCCTGCATCTCTGCTGGCAGTGCCGTCACCGGGAGGATTCAGCGATCATCGGATGGAATAGCGGCAGGAGACAGAGTGCAGGAGGGATTGCGAGGACCGGTAAGTGTTATGGCAATGTTTATTAACTGTTTGTGTACATTTATAATGCATTTTTATGTGTTTGTGATTGCCTCCCATTATAGCCTATTGGTTCTAGTTCGGTTCGTCGAACCGAACTCGAACGGGACCCCCGTTCGGCGAACCGACCTCGAGCCGAACCGCAACCGGTTCGCTCATCTCTACTGTCCACTGCTTGCAGCTTTCAAAATTGTGAGACTAGCTATCTTCTCAATAAACCTCATTTGTTTTAGAGTTGATACAGTCCCCTTTCATCTTTTTCCGTGAGCGCTAGTGTTTTGTTTTAAAGTTTGATAATGGACTGAATAAGAGAATTTCTTTGAGTAATGTAATTGATCGATATGGATCTGTGAGGTAAAAGAGTACATCATCAGCGAAAGCAGCAATTTCATGTTCTGTTTGTCAACAACTAAAGGCCCCGTCACACTAAGCAACATCGCTAGCAACATCGCTGGTAACGAACAACTTTTGTGACGTTGCTAGCGATGTTGCTGTGTGTGACATCCAGCAACAACCTGGCCCCTGCTGTGAGGTCGTTGGTTGTTGCTGAATGTCCTGGGCCATTTTTTAGTTGTTGCTGTCCTGCTGTGAAGCACAGATCGCTGTGTGTGACAGCGAGACAGCAACAACTAATGTGCAGTGAGCAGGGAGCCAGCTTCTGCTGAGGCTGGTAACCAATGTAAACATCGGGTAACCAAGAAGCCCTGTCCTTGGTTACCCGATATTTACCTTTGATACCAGCCTCCTCCACTCTCACTGTCAGTGCCGGCTCCTGCTCTGTCCACATGTAGCTGCAGCACACATCAGGTAATTAACCCGATGTGTGCTGTAACTAGGAGAGCAAGGAGCCAGCACTAAGCAGTGTGCGCTGCTCCCTGCTCTGTGCACATTTAGCTGCAGCACACATCGGGTTAATTAACCTGATGTGTGCTGTAACTAGGAGACTGGGGGCTGGTCACTGGTTGCTGGTGAGCTCACCAGCAACTCGTGTAGCCACGCTCCAGCGATCCCTGCCAGGTCAGGTTGCTGGTGGGATCGCTGGAGCGTCGCAGTGTGACAGCTCACCAGCAACCTCCTAGCAACTTACCAGCGATCCCTATCGTTGTTGGGATCGCTGGTAAGTTGCTTAGTGTGACTGGACCTTAAGACCTATAATGTCAAGGTTTTGTCTTATCCTTTGTAGGAAGGTTTCCATTCTATTATAATTAGAAGGGGTGAGAGACGACAGCGTTGTCTTGTTCCATTTTTTTAATTTAAAGCTAGATGATAGTTTGTTGTTGATTTTAAATTTAGCTGTGGGATTCATACATAAAGCTAGGATTTTTCCAATAAAGAGAGCAGGGAAGACAAATTTCAACAGAGTTTGTTACAGAAAAGACCACTCAATACGATTGAAAGCATTCTCAGCATCTGTTATGAGGCTCACAGTTTGATTATTATTTTGTTTTGAATGATGTATAATAGTTAGAGTTGTTATGACTGTTTATTTAGTTTCCCTCTTATGAAGCCCAACTGATCGAGATTTGGTAGCATATGTTGAATTCTCTCAGCTAGGATCTTGGCATATAGTTTAATATTGTATATTAACGAGATAGGTCTGTAGCTATCGCAAATAGTTGGGTATTTTCCTTCTTTATGGATAAAAGTGATATGGGCTGATAGAGCTTCCTTATTGAAGGGGTTTGGTGTACTTATGGAGTTGAAATGTTTTTTTAAGTAAGGGGTTAGTTCTTCCCTAAAGGTTTTATAATATTCAATAGAATATCGGTCGGGACCTGGGCTTTTCCCCCCAGAAGTCGATTTAACGGCAGTCTCTATTTCTTCTCATATTATTGGACTGTCTAGGAATTGTTTTTGAGTATCGTTAAGGGAGATTTACTGTTTTTAAATATTTTTTCATCTGAGCTAGTTTTTCTTCTGAGTTAATTTGATCTGTTTTTAAATTGTAGATCTGAATAGAAAGTAGAGAACATTTCGGCAATTTCCTCTCTTATGGTGTAAACGGTCCTGTTTATCTTTGCTTTTGGGGATATACAGTACAGACCAAAAGTTTGGACACACCTCACTCAGTTTTCTTTATTTTCAGGACTCTGAAAATTGTAGATTCACATTTAAGACATCAAAACTATGAATTAACACATGTAGAATGAAATAATTAACAAAAAAGTGTGAAACTACTGAAACTATGTCTTATATTCTAGGTTCTTCAAAGTAGCCACCTTTTGCTTTGATTACTGCTTTGTACACTCTTGGCATTCTCTTAATGAGCTTCAAGAGGTAGTCACCGGAAATGGTCTTCTAACAGTCTTGAAGGAGTTCCCAGAGATGCTTAGCACTTGTTGGCCCTTTTGCCTTCACTCTGCGGTCCAGTTCACTCCAAACCATCTCGATTGGGTTCAGGTCTGGTGACTGTGGAAGCCAGGTCATCTGCCGTAGCACCCCATCACTCTCCTGCTTCGTCAAATAGCTCTTACACAGCCTGGAGGTGTGTTTGGGGTCATTGTCTTGTTGAAAAATAAATGATGGTCCAACTAAACGCAAACCGGATGGAATAGCATGCCGCTGCAAGATGCTGTGGTAGCCATGCTGGTTCAGTATTCCTTCAATTTTGCATAAATCCCAAACAGTGTCACCAGCAATGCACCCCAACAGCATCACACCTTCTCCATGCTTCACGCTGGGAACAAGGCATGTAGAGTCCATCCGTTCACCTTTTCTGCGTTGCACAAAGACACTGTGGTTGGATCCAAAGATCTCAAATTTGGACTCATCAGACCAAAGCACAGATTTCCACTTGTCTAATGTCCATTCCTTGTGTTCTTTAGCCCAAACAAGTCTCTTCTGCTTGTTACCTGTCCTTAGCAGTGGTTTCCTAGCAGCTATTTTACCATCAAGGCCTGCTGCACAAAGTCTCCTCTTAATAGTTGTTCTAGAGATGTGTCTGCTGCTAGAACTCTGTGTGGCATTGACCTGGTCTCTAATCTGAGCTGCTGTTAACCTGCGATTTCTGAAGCTGATGACTCAGATAAACTTATCCTCCGCAGCAGAGGTGACTCTTGGTCTTCCTTTCCTGGGGCGTTCCTCATGTGAGCCAGTTTCTTTGTAGCATTTGATGGTTTTTGGCACTGCATTTGGGGACACTTTCAAAGTTTTACCAATATTTCGGACTGACTGAACTTCATTTCTTAAAGTAATGATGGCCACTCATTTTTCTTTACTTAGAATTGGTATTAATGCAAGGAAAAAGCAGCTAACCGTCTATTCAGTAGGACTATCAGCTGTGTATCCACCAGACTTCTGCACAACACTGATGGTCCCAACCCCATTTATAAGGCAAGAAATCACACTTATTAAACCTGATAGGGCACACCTGTGAAGTGAAAACAATTTCCAGTGACTACCTCTTGAAGCTCATTAAGAGAATGCCAAGAGTGTGCAAAGCAGTAATCAAAGCAAAAGGTGGCTACTTTGAAGAACCTAGAATATAAGGGTGCTTTCACACTTGCGTTCAGCGCAATCCGCCGTTATGGAGAATAGCGCAGTCTGTTAACGCACTGCGCTATTCTCCATAGACTTGTATTGACGATGCACCGTAACGCAAGTGTCTGTGTTGCATCTGCTGGATGACGGTGAGTTGTTATTTTGACGCTGCGTCAGGTGGAGAGAGCGCTACATGTAGCGTTTTTTGGGTCGTTAGAATCCGCCAAGGTGTCTAATCATAGACTATGGGGGCGGATTCCGCCGAAATGCACTAAGCGGCGGAATCCGCTGACTGATTCCATCACGTTCTACTGCGCATGCTCAGCATGTCCAGCAAAACGATGTAAATCGTTTAAAATCACTCCTAGTCTCTCTACCCCCTCTCATGCTCACCGATCACCGGCGCGGCGCTGCACGGCTGTCACACTCTTCTGGTGGATTCTCCTGCTTTTGAAAATGCCGGCCGCTCATTATTCAATCTCGTATTCACTGCTTCCCCCGCCGCCTACGATTGGTTGCAGTCAGACACGCCCGCACGCTGAGTGGCCGCTGTCTCACTGCAACCAGTCACAGCCGCTGATGATGGGTGCAGTAGTGCTGGGGTGTGTATGGTGATGATTGGTGCGGTAGTGCCTGTGTGTGTGCGGTGATGATGAGTGTAGTAGTGCCGGGGTGTGTGTGGTGATGATGAGTGCAGTAGTGCCGGGGTGTGTGTGGTGATGATGAGTGCAGTAGTGCCGGGGTGTGCGCGGTGATGGGTGCAGTAGTGCCGGGGTGTGTGTGGTGATGATGGGTGCAGTAGTGCCGGGATGTGTGTGTGGTGATGATGATGGGTGCGGTAGTGCCGGGATGTGTGTGTGGTGATGATGATGGGTGCGGTAGTGCCGGGATGTGTGTGTGGTGATGATGATGGGTGCGGTAGTGCCGGGATGTGTGTGATGATGATGGGTGCGGTAGTGCCGGGATGTATGTGATGATGATGGGTGCAGTAGTGCCGGGGTGTGTGCGATGATGATGGGTGCAGTAGTGCCGGGGTGTGTGCGATGATGATGATGGGTGCAGTAGTGCCGGGGTGTGTGCGATGATGATGATGGGTGCAGTAGTGCCGGGGTGTGTGTGGTGGTCATGGGGGCGGTATTGCCTGCGTGTGTGCGGTGATGATGGGGGCGGTAGTGCCTGCGTGTGTGCGGTGATTATGAGTGCGGTAGTGCCGGGATGTGTGCGGTGATGATGTGGGCGGTAGTGCCAGGGTGTGATGATGAGTGTGGTAGTGCCTGCGTGTGCAGTGATGATGGGGGTCTCTCTCGTGGCTAGAAAACTTAACGCAACGCGTTATTTCACAGGAATCTGTTGCCTTTATCACACTATTTGCAAGGCATCCATCACACAATGCATTGTGATGGATGCCGCACAACGCAAGTGTGAAAGCGGCCTAAGACATATTTTCAGTTGTTTCACACTTTTTTGTTAAGTATATCATTCCACATGTGTTAATTCATAGTTTTGATGCCTTCAATGTGAATCTACAATTTTCAGAGTCATGAAAATAAAGAAAACTCTTTGAATGAGGTGTGTCCAAAATTTTGGTCTGTACTGTATGTAAGGCTATCACAGACCTTCATGCTGATGACCTGGCCTCGTATTTCACAGAAAAAATAGAAAACATCCGCCGAGAGATCAGCTCCCAGCCACCAAGCTTTGTGAATCCCATCCCTCCCCATATCCCATCCAGCTCACTTTCCACATTTGACCCAGTCACAGAGGAGGAAGTCTCCAGGCTCCTCTCTTCTCGTCCTACCACTTGCCCTACTGATCCCTTTCCCTCACACCTTCTCCAGTCCCTCTCTCCGGTTGTCACTACTCACCTAACTAAAATCTTCAATCTCTCTCTCTCTTCTGGTATCTTCCCCTGCTCCCTCAAACACTCTATCATTACTCCATTATTAAAAAAACCTTCTCTTAAACCGTCCTGCACAAGCAACTACAGACCAGTCTCCAATCTCCCCTTCATCTCTAAACTCTTGGAGCGCCTGGTCTACTCTCGTCTCACCCGCTACCTCTCCACTCACTCTCTTCTAGATCCTTTACAGTCTGGCTTCCGCCCTTTGACAAGGGCAGTTTCTGTTGAGTGTAAAGTGACCAATGACCTATTGACAGCAAAACGTAACGGTGACCACTCTCTGTTTATTCTTCTTGACCTTTCTGCCGCCTTTGACACTGTTGACCACATCTCCTCCTCTCTATGCTCCATTCTATCGGCCTAAAGGACACTGTTCTTTCCTGGTTCTCTTCCTATCTCTCTGGACGCTCATTCAGTGTATCATTTGCTGGCTCTACATCTTCTCCTATTCCTCTCACTGTTGGGGTCCCTTAAGGATCAGTCCTTGGCCCTCTTCTTTTCTCCCTCTACACTGCCCCAATTGGAATGACCATCAGCAGATTTGGCTTTCAGTACCATCTTTATGCTGATGACACACAGCTATACACCTCATCCCCTGAGCTCACCCCCGCTGTACTACAGAACACCAGTGACTGCCTGACTACAGTTTGCAATGTCATGTCTGCTCTCTATCTGAAACTTAACCTTTCCAAAACGGAACTTCTTTTACCTCCATCTTCCAATCTTCCTAAACCTGACATCTCCCTCTCTGTGTGTGGCACAACGATAAGTCCTATGCAGCAAGCCCGCTGTCTGGGTGTTATACTTGACACTGATCTCTCCTTCACCTCCCACATACAATCTCTTGCCCACTCCGGCCACTTGCACCTCAAGAACATCTCTAGAATCTGCCCCTTTCTCACAATGGAAACGACAAAAACCCTCACTGTGGCCCTGATCCACTCTCGCCTTGACTACTGTAATTCTCTATTAATTGGTCTCCCCCTATCTAGACTTTCTCCTTTACAGTCCATCCTTAATGCAGCAGCCAGGGTCACCTATCTGGCTAACCGCCACTCGGATGCCTCTCCTCTGTGCCAGTCATTGCACTGGCTGCCCATATATCACAGGATCCAAGCTGCTTTTTCTCACCCACAAAGCTCTCCACAGTGCAGCATCCCCCTACATCTCCACTCCCCTCTCCTGTCTATCATCCCACCCATTCTCTACACTCTGCAAATGACTTTCGACTAACATTCACACTAATTCGAACCTCCCACTCCGGAATCCAAGACTTCTTCTCAGCTGCACCAAACCTCTGGAATGCTCTAACCCAAGAAGTTAGGACGAATCACAACTTACTCAGCTTCAGACGCATCCTAAAAACGCATCTTTTTAGGGCGGCCTATCACAGCCGAACTAATTTCACCTAATCAGAGAAAAAGAAAAGAAAGTCCAGCTCACCAGCTGCCTGACTGGCAGATCCAAATCCTGCACACGGAAAGTGGTTAGGCAGCCAATAATTGTAGAAAAATAGGAATTTTCCAGCGGCAGGAATAGCTTGATTAAAAATCCATTTTATTGAGCATATTAAAATCCAGCAGGTACAGCATATATGTCGGGGGGCTTACAGAACAACGCGTTTCGACGCTCAGGTCTTAATCATGTTCTGACATTGAATGCGACCAGCTTCCTTTTGTCGGGTCTCTCCACCATTAGTAATTTTAAACATGTGTGGGTGCCCCGACTTTGGGCACCATCCTCTCCCCTAGTCTTTTCCTGAGTGATAGCGGATATAATAAAGGATCCTCTTGGATCACTTTAAAAGGCTTCCACAAATGTGGTGCAACTAGATGCAAAGCATGTAATTCTGTCCAAAAGGGAAAAACTTTTTACTCCAGCTCTAATCAAAAAACATTTCAGATTAATTCCTTGATTTATTGTAACACAACATATGTTTTTTATTTAATAACCTGTAAAATATGTAATATCCAATACACAGGTTGTACAATGGGCCCGCTAAAAGTGAGGATTAGAAGACATCTTTCAGATGCCTCTAAACATAATGCAATTGCGACTTCTGCAGTATCCAAACACTTTGCCTCTGTCCATAAGGGAGATGTCAGCGGTTTTCAGTTTATGGGTATTGAACAGGTATACAGACCAATCAGGGGTGGAGATCACAGAAGGAAACTCCTAATCAAAGAGTCCTTCTGGATCTTCACCCTTAATACTAGAAACCTAAACTGTCTGATTAATCGTCTGGATTTGATATTACATTATTAAATCAAATTATATCAAATCAAACTGATTCTGCTTCTATCTCCCTCTAATGTCCCTACGAAATTTAACTATTATGCAAGGGGATAATTCACTTACTCAATATAATATTATGAATGTTAGCTTTTGATGGTTAGCGAATATTTTTTGAAATAATGACTCAAGCAATACTAAAGATCTTCAAATAATCCTCTTTACAACCCAGTCTATATTATGCGTTTTATATATTACTCATGTTTATTTACGGATTGATTGATTTAATGTTCAAATTTTTCCAAAAGACTAATTACTATTACCTGTCTGTGGTATAGACCGATCATTGCAATAACATATATATACTGTTTTTTTGCCACTTTGTTCAGTGCATGCAGACATACATATGGTTCAAATAATATAAACGAAATATAATATATATATATATATATATATATATATATATATATATATATATATATATATATATATATATATATATATATGAACAACAACAAGGCAGAGTCCAGCAATAACGTGAGCAATCCAGGATGCTGTTAAAAATTTCTTTCCTTCTTTTTATTCATAAATTCATTAAAATATAATGGTCCAAGCAATTCAGAACAGCATTATCGCAGGAAAATAGCGCATATAGGACTACGCGTTTCAGCGGTAAAATCCGCCTTCTTCATGGTCCAGAATCTGATCTGCTTTCCAAACATAGAACCTTATATACATCTCACTCTCATCAGGGTAATTACAAACATGTGTGAGAGATTTAAAAACATAAGCTAGAAAAGCAAATCAAACATGTAAGCTATCCGCATATTAATCAATATACAGCATACATAAGAGTTATAAGGAAAGGATTCAACATTTTGGAGAAAAATACAATCAGAAAATCCAATAATCTGACCATAAAATTATTTTTAAAGTGATACAAAAAGCCTAACAGTAGTAATAGCCAGCAGCATATAATGCAACAATGTATCAATAGTGCATAATGATATCCATACGATTATTAAAGCCCTGTGGCATGCGGGTCCCCAGCTCAAATATCCACCTACTCTCTCTTGCAAGCACTTTTTTATGAAAATCTCCCCCTCTCAATGGTTTTTTTACATGCTCTATGCCCATAAAAGAAAAACCGCGTAAATCCCCATTGTGTTTTTTTGAAAAATGTCGGGATACTACTGATGCAGCAACCATTGGCAAATTGCTAGCATCTGAAAGATGTTTGCGGATTCTGGTTTTAAGGGGGTTCATCGTGCAGCCTACATATTGCATGCGGCATATATTGCAATTAATTAAATAAACTACATTCTCCGTATTACAGTTTATAAAAGAACGAACATTAAACTGTTTTTCATTGGAAATAGATGTAAATATTTTAGACTTATTAGCAAAACCGCAGCACTTACAAATATTAGCACCGCATTTAAAAAATCCTATTGTTTTTAACCAGTTGCTAGGGGAGATTTTGTCTGGATCTTTGAACATGCTAGGTGATAATAATGTAGCTAAGGTTGGGGCTCTTTTTGCCACAAAGGCAATATCATTATTTTCCACAATGTTTTTCAAAATGTCATTCTGAGATAATAACGGAAGATATTTTCTGATAATTTTGACAATAGAATTAAACTGAGGACTATAGTTGGTGCTGAAAACTACCCCAGATTTTTTGGAGTCAAACTGTCTTTTTTTCTTAGTAGAATCCAACAGCTTAACCCTATCAATGCCTGCTATTTTTTTCTTGGCTCTCTCCAAAGACCAATTGGGATACCCCCTTTTTTTAAATTGTTACAAGTTATTTCAATTTCTTCCTCCAATCTATCACTAGATGTGGTATTCCTTTTTAGTCTAATAAGCTCCCCCACAGGAATATTCTGAATGACATGTTTGGGGTGACTAGAGGAAGTCATTACAATACTATTGCATGCAGTAGGTTTTTTATAGGGAGATAAAGACCTTATTGCTATCCAAATCTGCGGTCAATTTTAGGTCCAAGAAGTTTGTTGATACCTCATGACTACTACTCGTAAATTTTAGATTGAAATCATTCAAATCCAAATAAGAAAAAAAAACTTTTCGCAGACGAGAGACTACCCCTCCAGACAAATATCAGATCATCAATAAATCTACCCAGCCAAACAATATTATCCTTGTATGGGTTATCAATGTTAAAAATATAATTTTCCTCCCACACGGACATAACCAGGTTAGCTAGGGAAGGTGAAAACTTAGCGCCCATGCTCACGCCTTGTGTCTGGAGGAAGTATCTCTCCTCAAACGAAAAATAATTGTGACCCAAAAGAAACTGAATTGAAGAGACAAACTTCTGGATGGAATCCTCGTAATTACTGTATCTGGACAAATAATATGTGATACATCGTATCGCGACATGATGGGGGATAGAGGGATATAACCCCACCACATCGCAAGATAGCCACATATAGTCAGATTGCCAGTGACATTTTTCCATAATCTGTATCATACTTTTGGAATCTTTAAGGTGACTTGGTGTTAATGGCACTAGGGGTTGAAGATAAAAATCCACCCACTCCCCTAGTTTCTCACTGAATGACCCTATCCCAGACACAATAGGTCTGAGAGGGGGAGGAAAAACCTCTTTATGAACTTGTTAAGCTGTTGGTTAAGCTGTTGGATTCTACTAAGAAAAAAAACTGAAAAATAAGGAGCGCTGATAGTGTAATACCAACAGATCAGTGAGGTAGATCAGGAAAAATACACTCACCTGAAAAGGTTGTGAGATAGTCACAACCACTGATAGAGCATAGGATGAAGGCGTCTGCTGCAGCCCCACAGGATGTGCATACAAATCAGAGTGAAGAGGGGGTTAATGCCGCGCATCAGCCAAAATGAAGATGTAGCACGTTGATGTTATAAACGTATTCTTTTATTCCATCGGTCTACGCGTTTCGAGGATACACCTCTTCTTCAGGACCAGTGCATCAACATAGTAATTACTATGTTGATGCACTGGTCCTGAAGAAGAGGTGTATCCTCGAAACGCGTAGACCGATGGAATAAAAGAATACGTTTATAACATCAACGTGCTACATCTTCATTTTGGTTGATGCGCGGCATTAACCCCCTCTTCACTCTGATTTGTATACTAAGAAAAAAAGACAGTTTGACTCCAAAAAATCTGGGGTAGTTTTCAGCACCAACTATAGTCCTCAGTTTAATTCTATTGTCAAAATTATCAGAAAATATCTTCCGTTATTATCTCAGAATGACATTTTGAAAAACAGTGTGGAAAATAATGATATTGCCTTTGTGGCAAAAAGAGCCCCAACCTTAGCTACATTATTATCACCTAGCATGTTCAAAGATCCAGACAAAATCTCCCCTAGCAACTGGTTAAAAACAATAGGATTTTTTAAATGCGGTGCTAATATTTGTAAGTGCTGCGGTTTTGCTAATAAGTCTAAAATATTTACATCTATTTCCAATGAAAAACAGTTTAATGTTCGTTCTTTTATAAACTGTAATACGGAGAATGTAGTTTATTTAATTAATTGCAATATATGCCGCATGCAATATGTAGGCTGCACGATGAACCCCCTTAAAACCAGAATCCTCAAACATCTTTCAGATGCTAGCAATTTGCCAATGGTTGCTGCATCAGTAGTATCCCGACATTTTTCAAAAAAACACAATGGGGATTTACGCGGTTTTTCTTTTATGGGCATAGAGCATGTAAAAAAACCATTGAGAGGGGGAGATTTTCATAAAAAAGTGCTTGCAAGAGAGAGTAGGTGGATATTTGAGCTGGGGACCCGCATGCCACAGGGCTTTAACAATCGTATGGATATCATTATGCACTATTGATACATTGTTGCATTATATGTTGCTGGCTATTAAAACTGTGTTAGGCTTTTTGTATCACTTTAAAAATAATTTTATGGTCAGGTTATTGGATTTTCTGATTGTATTTTTCTCCAAAATGTTGAATCCTTTCCTTATAACTCTTATGCATGCTGTATATTGATTAATATGCGGATAGCTTACATGTTTGATTTCCTTTTCTAGCTTATGTTTTTAAATCTCTCACACATGTTTGTAATTACCCTGATGGGAGTGAGATGTATATAAGGTTCTATGTTTGGAAAGCAGATCAGATTCTGGACCGTGAAGAAGGCAGATTTTACCGCTGAAACGCGTAGTCCTATCTGCGCTATTTTCCTGCGATAATGCTGTTCTGAATTGCTTGGACCATTATATTTTAATGAATTTATGAATAAAAAGAAGGAAATTTTTTTTAACAGCATCCTGGATTGCTCACGTTATTGCTGGACTCTGCCTTGTTGTTGTTCACATTTGTATGGATGGACTCCTACGTCCTGATCCGGGCACAACGGAGTTAACCAGGTGAGCTGAGGATCCAGGTGATTCACAGGAGTGAGCTGGTCTACATTGTTGGACATACATATACATACATATACACATTACATATACACATATATATATACACATATATATATACACATATATATATACACATATATATATATATATATATATATATATATATATAGGACTGCATACACTAATATTCATAGGGAATATACATATTTTAAATGTATATGGGAGTGTTGATCTTCTTATATATTTTTACACGTTTATATCATTGTTACTTCCATTCTGTTGGATCTTCTATAACCACCATAATGGGAGTTGCCTAGTGCAACCCACACGTGTTTAAAATTACTAATGGTGGAGATACCCGACAAAAGGAAGCTGGTCGCATTCAATGTCAGAACATGATTAAGACCTGAGCGTCGAAACGCGTTGTTCTGTAAGCCCCCCGACATATATGCTGTACCTGCTGGATTTTAATATACTCAATAAAATGGATTTTTAATCAAGCTATTCCTGGCGCTGGAAAATTCCTATTTTTCTACAATTTCACCTAATCCCTCCACAACTTATCAGAAAATAACCCCAAGTCAAACTCCATGGCACCCAAATGCATCTCAAGGCTCTTGACAACTGGTCCAGGAAGCCATTATCTATCCCCCATTTCCTTGAGATGGCTGGATTGTCATTGTAAATAAGCACTTGTACCTTGCCCCTCCACCCCATCTCATTGTAGATTGTAAGCTCTCACGAGCAGGGTTGCCTTTTTTCCCTTTAATTATTGTATCTTCTATAACTGTTACTTGCTTGTATATGATCCTCCTGAATTGTGAAGCGCTGTGGAATATGTTGGCGCTATAGAAGTAAAGATTATTATTATAAGGTTAATTTGTTTTCTTATGTTTTATTATTGATTCAGAACTACTTAGTAATTGCATCAATCATCATGATCCATCACCATGTTTATATTTATCTTATAAAACATTCGGAAATGAAGCTAGAACCCTTTAAAGTTTACTTATCCTAGAAAATGACAAGATGCAATTGCAGATCAGTGTTGACTTTGGCACATTACAATATCACATATGGCCCCTTTAGTAAACTACTATCAAAGCCAAAATTTGCCTAAAATAGCACTGCCGTTTCCTAACTGCTCATATGGACAAAAATACAACACTATTTAAAAATATAGTATGACCTAAGAAAAACATGTCTTCATTACTTCATAAATAGCATCACTGTGCTTGGTATTGCAATAAATGGTGTAAATAGGGATGAACAGCAATGAAAGGTAGCCCACATCTCTTTGCAAAAGCAACCATGTTTACTAATCTCATACCAAATATCTGTCGTCAGCATGGACACCTTTGTTCATCTCATATCGGAGCCTATAGCGAGAACTGACTGAAAAACAGTGCAGCGTCTCCATGAGCATGTTAAAATGATGGACACCTTGGTGGAACTTGAAGGGAACCATAATGTTTCCTGTTGAGCACCGCTGCGGTCAGTCTTACAGCAGAATCAGCACGGTATTGTGGTTTCCAATTATGATGAAAATCATTAAAGTAATCCAAGGTGGTAAACAGTAAGATATTTAAATAAAATGTATTATTTGTGCATTCATCAATACAATATATATGGAACAGGGGACCCAAATCATCAGTTTTATGGCAGAATTCTGGAGTAAAAAACATTGAAAAGTCACAGATTTTGGCACAATGCAAAGCAGAGCTAAAATTTAGTGAATTTTAGCATTTTCACACCATTTTCGCCCAGTGGCGTTCCTTACATCATACATTTTACACCACTCCCTGACTGTAGTAAGAATTTGGGTGAGGAGAATTTGAATCCCGTTCCATCCCTCAACGGGTACAACTCTGGTCTTGATGAATTGGGGCCACAGTGTTTGTTAGTTCTATACCAGTATGTTAACGAATATATATCCAACAAAAAAAAAAGTGTTATTCCCCAATCCTTTATCAATATATACATAATGTAATGTGGATGTATTTAATGCTTACCAATTGCACGGTTCTCCTGTTCCCAGCAATGTTCCTATCCTCTTCTGAACCACATGACTAGAAATCAAGACTACCTGACTTACAAAGCGTCTCTGGTGTAGAAACAGGGTCGGACTGGCCCATCGAAGAACCGAGGGTCCTCTGGTGTACCAAAGCATTGGCAGCTGCTGGCAGGGCTGCCATCAGGGCAGTAGCATTACTGGTCCAGGGTACTTACTTTGCTTTACTAAACCCCGAGCCAGGCTCCCCTCTTCACCAGGCCCCAATCACAGCCATGATACCGCATGGCTAATTTGCATGTGATGCGCTTCAGGCGCCTCACATGCAATATAGCCATGTCGTGAAACCTTTGTCAGCGCATCAGAGCAGGGTGCAGGCGCATCATCCTGCAGCCCAGCATGTGACCGCATCACAATTCTGCAGGCAATGCAGAGCAGAGGAGGTATCGATGACGCAGCAGCCGACGGGAAAAGGTAAGCTCTCCCTGAGCTGAAGACAGGAGCGGGACAATCGCTGACCCCAGTCCCTGCTTTGCTTCAGCTGGATGAGCGTTCGAAGGTGCACATCCAGCTTAAATGCATCGCAGAGAAGAAGCCGCGTTGTGAGAGCCAGGGAGGGTGAGTAAAATGATTTTTTTTACTTTTTGCGGTGGACAAATATATCATGAAGAACCCAGGAGGGGACATATATATATCAGGAACAGGACATATGTACCAGGAGGAACCCAAGAGGCGGGCATACAGTATATACCAAGAGGGGCACATATATACCATAAGGGGATATATGCCAGGAAGAGCCCATTAGGGGTCATATATACCAGGAGGGGGACATTTGTGCCAAGAGGGGCCCGGGATACATATATGCAGGAGGGGGATTTACATACCAGGAGGGGCCCAGGATGACTGACTGAGCCTCTACCCCTGTATCACTCCGGACTGACTGACTGAGCCCCCTCCCACTGCATCTCTCCGGACTGACTGAGCCCCTCTCCTCATTTCACCTCTGACTATTTCCCCTAATCCTTTATCACCCCTGACTGACTGAGGCCCTTCTCCTCCTGTATCACCCCCGCCTATGTCACTGACTGACTGCGTCCCTTTGTCCTCTCTCCCTGTATCACCCCTGACTGACTGCGTCACCCTCCCCCTGTATGACCACTGACTGACTTGGGTTTTCCTCCCATCACCACTAACAAAATGAGGCTTTTCTTAAAAAAAAAAAAGTTATGGCCTTATAGGTGACAGAGATTTCTGTAAAGTGTATGGGGGATGTGAGGGAAAGCTCTCTTTCAATAACACTCCAATGTCACACAACTGATTTAAGGACCCCACAACTTTTAGTACACAGTCTGCACATTCACATAATGTATTTGCTGCAGAATTTGTACAATGGACATCCCACAGCCATTGTCAGCGGTAATATCCACACAAATATTGTGCAGATATTGCTGCATTTACTTGTACACAAATGGTTAATTCACCTTTACCACTGGCCTCTTCCTTTGTGTTGCAAAGGAGTAAATCTGATGAGTATCCTCAGCACAAATTGAAACATTGTTCATGTCAAATCTGCAGCGCCGATCAATTTGTTTAGTGGTTAATACACATCAGGGGACATTTATCATGGAGTTTTCACTAAAATGTGGGTGCCAGCTCTTTCTAACACATTGATGCACCACTCCAGCAGTTTTTTATTCACCATTGGAGTGGCGCTTTAAACACAAGGTCTCTGCCACTGTCTTATACTCACTCTTTTGTAATTTCACCTTTTTTTTTCCCTGTGGCGCTCTCCAGTAAGCGCAACTTCTGACTGTCCGTAAGTCATAACTCTTTTCACAAATGCTCAATACAAGTCTATGAGAGCCAGAAGCGGGCTCTCATAGACTTGTATTGAGGTGTGACCTCCGGCTCCAAGAAACTCTGGAGCTGCCGGAAGAGCACAAAATGCCAGAGATTGACAAGCTCGTCGGCACTAGAGGGTGAAGGTGCCTGAAAGGGAGTATAAGAGTAAGGTCAGGGACCTTAGATGAGAACCCTCACTCCAGCGGTAAAAGGAAAAAAAAAACCAGAAACCTGGAGAGGTGGTTGAAGAAGTGTATTACCTTGTATTATCTCCTGATATTAGCATGTTTTACCACGCAATTGGTGGTCTTACATTATATTTATTTCTATGTAACTACATAGTGGGCCCAAGAATGATTTTCTCTGGTGGGATCAGGGTGCCCCAGTCTGACGCTATGTGGAAATGTAGCTGTTTTTTCCCTATATAAACCTATGAAATTCACACCAAGGTTTACATTGAGAAAGCGGCTTCCGGTCCAACCAGAAATTGCTGTGTGAGCCAGCTAGTCTGAATTGTGGTGACATAGTACAGAGGATCGAAACTGCGTTGGGAACAAGAGATGTATTTAAGCACATCCACCCTACAATACATGCATATTTTTAATGGATTCATTTATAACTTTGTTCGAGCGGAATGCTTATTTAACATAACCACCATTAGTGGTATTGAATGACACCGGCACTCTTTAGAAGAGAAGGAGAAAATGTATTTCTGTCAACCAAAGTAGTATGGTGTAAAGAAAATAGCACTTACTCTACTCAAAGGCACACTTACCCAACGTCATATAGCTGTCACTGCTCCATTTAACATCTGTGTATGTTTGATAAGGGTTATTGAGAACGAAACGTCACATTTTGGTTTACATCCAAGTACTTTAGATGACAATGAAAAAAATACTTATTCATCTTCTGATGAGTGCTGTATTTATTCAATACTCTTATTTACAGTGATTGGACATTATTTGAGCATCTATCTGCCTCAAAGGTGCCGTATTTCCTTACTTATATGCTAGTATTAGTTGTCAGTAACGCAGGTCAGAAAATAAATTATATTGTTAAAATGTAAATGGAAAAATAAAAGTTTACCTTTCGTCTTGAAATAGAGAACTCTTTGTCACATTGTTTGCAACCAGTTGCTTCATCATCCTTTAACCATGTATGGCCCTTTAAAAGAGAGAGAGAGATAGAGAGAGAGACTGACTTCGTTACTATGCCGGGCAACGCCGGGTTCTACCGCTAGTATATTAATATAAAATAATTATAACTATCACTTAATATTGAGCAGAATTAAAGTATGCTGACATCCCCAATTATACCATATGAGCATACAGACAGGCCCCTACATACAGTATGATCCTCCCCATATCGCGCTATATAAAAGTATTAGCCGCGCGGGAGGGGGAGAGAGCGAGCGCGCGGGAGAGAGCGAGCGAAGCGCGCGGGAGGGAGAGAGAGCGAGCGAGCGCGCGGGAGGGAGAGAGAGCGAGCGAGCGCGCGGGAGGGAGAGAGAGCGCGCGAGCGCGCGGGAGGGAGGGAGAGCGAGCGAGCGCGCGGGAGGGAGGGAGAGCGAGCGAGCGCGCGGGAGGGAGGGAGAGCGAGCGAGCGCGCGGGAGGGAGGGAGAGCGAGAGAGCGCGCGGGAGGGAGGGAGAGCGAGAGAGCGCGCGGGAGGGAGGGAGAGCGAGAGAGCGCGCGGGAGGGAGAGCGAGAGAGCGCGCGGGAGGGAGAGCGAGAGAGCGCGCGGGAGGGAGAGCGAGAGAGCGCGCGGGAGGGAGAGCGAGAGAGCGCGCGGGAGGGAGAGCGAGAGAGCGCGCGGGAGGGAGAGCGAGAGAGCGCGCGGGAGGGAGAGCGAGAGAGCGCGCGGGAGGGAGAGCGAGAGAGCGCGCGGGAGGGAGAGCGAGAGAGCGCGCGGGAGGGAGAGCGAGAGAGCGCGCGGGAGGGAGAGCGAGAGAGCGCGCGGGAGGGAGAGCGAGAGAGCGCGCGGGAGGGAGAGCGAGAGAGCGCGCGGGAGGGAGAGCGAGAGAGCGCGCGGGAGGGAGAGCGAGAGAGCGCGCGGGAGGGAGAGCGAGAGAGCGCGCGGGAGGGAGAGCGAGAGAGCGCGCGGGAGGGAGAGCGAGAGAGCGCGCGGGAGGGAGAGCGAGAGAGCGCGCGGGAGGGAGAGCGAGAGAGCGCGCGGGAGGGAGAGCGAGAGAGCGCGCGGGAGGGAGAGCGAGAGAGCGCGCGGGAGGGAGAGCGAGAGAGCGCGCGGGAGGGAGAGCGAGAGAGCGCGCGGGAGGGAGAGCGAGAGAGCGCGCGGGAGGGAGAGAGAGAGAGCGCGCGGGAGGGAGAGAGAGAGAGCGCGCGGGAGGGAGAGAGAGAGAGCGCGCGGGAGGGAGAGAGAGAGAGCGCGCGGGAGGGAGAGAGAGAGAGCGCGCGGGAGGAAGAGGGAGAGCGCGGGAGGGAGAGAGAGAGAGCGCGGGAGGGAGAGAGAGAGAGCGCGCGGGAGGGAGAGAGAGAGAGCGCGCGGGAGGGAGAGAGAGAGAGCGCGCGGGAGGGAGAGAGAGAGAGAGCGCGGGAGGGAGAGAGAGAGAGCGCGGGAGGGAGAGAGAGAGAGAGCGCGGGAGGGAGAGAGAGAGAGAGCGCGGGAGGGAGAGAGAGAGAGAGCGCGGGAGGGAGAGAGAGAGAGAGAGCGCGGGAGGGAGAGAGAGAGAGAGAGCGCGGGAGGGAGAGAGAGAGAGAGCGCGGGAGGGAGAGAGCGCGGGAGGGAGAGAGCGCGGGAGGGAGAGAGCGCGGGAGGGAGAGAGCGCGGGAGGGAGAGAGCGCGGGAGGGAGAGAGCGCGGGAGGGAGAGAGCGCGGGAGGGAGAGAGCGCGGGAGGGAGAGAGCGCGGGAGGGAGAGAGCGCGGGAGGGAGAGAGCGCGGGAGGGAGAGAGCGCGGGAGGGAGAGAGCGCGGGAGGGAGAGAGCGCGGGAGGGAGAGAGCGCGGGAGGGAGAGAGCGCGGGAGGGAGAGAGCGCGGGAGGGAGAGAGCGCGGGAGGGAGAGAGCGCGGGAGGGAGAGAGCGCGGGAGGGAGAGAGCGCGGGAGGGAGAGAGCGCGGGAGGGAGAGAGCGCGGGAGGGAGAGAGCGCGGGAGGGAGAGAGCGCGGGAGGGAGAGAGCGCGGGAGGGAGAGAGCGCGGGAGGGAGAGAGCGCGGGAGGGAGAGAGCGCGGGAGGGAGAGAGCGCGGGAGGGAGAGAGCGCGGGAGGGAGAGAGCGCGGGAGGGAGAGAGCGCGGGAGGGAGAGAGCGCGGGAGGGAGAGAGCGCGGGAGGGAGAGAGCGCGGGAGGGAGAGAGCGCGGGAGGGAGAGAGCGCGGGAGGGAGAGAGAGCGCGGGAGGGAGAGAGCGCGGGAGGGAGAGAGCGCGGGAGGGAGAGAGCGCGGGAGGGAGAGAGCGCGGGAGGGAGAGAGCGCGGGAGGGAGAGAGCGCGGGAGGGAGAGAGCGCGGGAGGGAGAGAGCGCGGGAGGGAGAGAGCGCGGGAGGGAGAGAGCGCGGGAGGGAGAGAGCGCGGGAGGGAGAGAGCGCGGGAGGGAGAGAGCGCGGGAGGGAGAGAGCGCGGGAGGGAGAGAGCGCGGGAGGGAGAGAGCGCGGGAGGGAGAGAGCGCGGGAGGGAGAGAGCGCGGGAGGGAGAGAGCGCGGGAGGGAGAGAGCGCGGGAGGGAGAGAGCGCGGGAGGGAGAGAGCGCGGGAGGGAGAGAGCGCGGGAGGGAGAGAGCGCGGGAGGGAGAGAGCGCGGGAGGGAGAGAGCGCGCGGGAGGGAGAGAGAGAGCGCGGGAGGGAGAGAGAGAGCGCGGGAGGGAGAGAGAGAGCGCGGGAGGGAGAGAGAGAGAGAGCGGGAGGGAGAGAGAGAGCGCGGGAGGGAGAGAGAGAGAGAGCGGGAGGGAGAGAGAGCGGGAGGGAGAGAGAGAGAGAGCGGGAGGGAGAGAGAGAGAGAGCGGGAGGGAGAGAGAGAGCGGGAGGGAGAGAGAGAGAGAGCGCGGGAGGGAGAGCGAGAGAGCGCGCGGGAGGGAGAGCGAGAGAGCGCGCGGGAGGGAGAGCGAGAGAGCGCGCGGGAGGGAGAGCGAGAGAGCGCGCGGGAGGGAGAGCGAGAGAGCGCGCGGGAGGGAGAGCGAGAGAGCGCGCGGGAGGGAGAGCGAGAGAGCGCGCGGGAGGGAGAGCGAGAGAGCGCGCGGGAGGGAGAGCGAGAGAGCGCGCGGGAGGGAGAGCGAGAGAGCGCGCGGGAGGGAGAGCGAGAGAGCGCGCGGGAGGGAGAGCGAGAGAGCGCGCGGGAGGGAGAGCGAGAGAGCGCGCGGGAGGGAGAGCGAGAGAGCGCGCGGGAGGGAGAGAGAGAGAGCGCGCGGGAGGGAGAGAGAGAGAGCGCGCGGGAGGGAGAGAGAGAGAGCGCGCGGGAGGGAGAGAGAGAGAGCGCGCGGGAGGGAGAGAGAGAGCGCGCGGGAGGAAGAGGGAGAGCGCGGGAGGGAGAGAGAGAGAGCGCGGGAGGGAGAGAGAGAGAGCGGAGAGAGAGAGAGCGCGCGGGAGGGAGAGAGAGAGAGCGCGCGGGAGGGAGAGAGAGAGAGCGCGCGGGAGGGAGAGAGAGAGAGAGCGCGGGAGGGAGAGAGAGAGAGCGCGGGAGGGAGAGAGAGAGAGAGCGCGGGAGGGAGAGAGAGAGAGAGCGCGGGAGGGAGAGAGAGAGAGAGCGCGGGAGGGAGAGAGAGAGAGAGCGCGGGAGGGAGAGAGAGAGAGAGAGCGCGGGAGGGAGAGAGAGAGAGAGCGCGGGAGGGAGAGAGCGCGGGAGGGAGAGAGCGCGGGAGGGAGAGAGCGCGGGAGGGAGAGAGCGCGGGAGGGAGAGAGCGCGGGAGGGAGAGAGCGCGGGAGGGAGAGAGCGCGGGAGGGAGAGAGAGAGCGCGGGAGGGAGAGAGAGAGCGCGGGAGGGAGAGAGAGAGCGCGGGAGGGAGAGAGAGAGCGCGGGAGGGAGAGAGAGAGAGAGCGGGAGGGAGAGAGAGAGCGCGGGAGGGAGAGAGAGAGAGAGCGGGAGGGAGAGAGAGCGGGAGGGAGAGAGAGAGAGAGCGGGAGGGAGAGAGAGAGAGAGCGGGAGGGAGAGAGAGAGCGGGAGGGAGAGAGAGAGAGAGCGGGAGGGAGAGAGAGAGAGAGCGGGAGGGAGAGAGAGAGAGAGCGGGAGGGAGAGAGAGAGAGAGCGGGAGGGAGAGAGAGAGAGAGCGGGAGGGAGAGAGAGAGAGAGCGGGAGGGAGAGAGAGAGAGAGCGGGAGGGAGAGAGAGAGAGAGCGGGAGGGAGAGAGAGAGAGAGCGGGAGGGAGAGAGAGAGAGAGCGGGAGGGAGAGAGAGAGAGAGCGGGAGGGAGAGAGAGAGAGAGCGGGAGGGAGAGAGAGAGAGAGCGGGAGGGAGAGAGAGAGAGAGCGGGAGGGAGAGAGAGGGAGAGCGGGAGGGAGAGAGAGAGAGAGCGGGAGGGAGAGAGAGAGCGGGAGGGAGAGAGAGAGAGAGCGGGAGGGAGAGAGAGAGAGAGCGGGAGGGAGAGAGAGAGAGAGCGGGAGGGAGAGAGAGAGAGCGCGGGAGGGAGAGAGAGAGAGCGCGGGAGGGAGAGAGAGAGAGCGCGGGAGGGAGAGAGAGAGAGCGCGGGAGGGAGAGAGAGAGCGCGGGAGGGAGAGAGAGAGCGAGAGAGCGCGGGAGGGAGAGAGAGAGCGCGGGAGGGAGAGAGAGAGAGAGAGAGAGAGCGCGGGAGGGAGAGAGAGCGCGCGGGAGGGAGAGAGAGAGCGCGGGAGGGAGAGAGAGCGCAGGAGGGAGAGAGTGCGGGAGGGAGAGAGCGCGCGTCAGAGAAGGCGAGAGCGACAGATGAGAGAGAGAGGCGTTAACAAGTCAAATGTTGTGGCAAATTCATACAAGCTATTTTTCTTTATGAATGATGAGATCGTGACCAAAACACTAGCTAATAGGTTGAAAAGAGTGATGGACAATTGGATACATAAAGGACGAGCAAGATTTATAGCTGAGAGATGTAAATCAGATAAACTTAAAAGGGAACCTGTCACCAGGTTTGTCCCTTATGGGCTGCGGCCACTACCAGTGAGCTCTTATGTGCAGCATTCCAGAATACTGAGGCCAGGCTGTTCTGTAGAACGTAATAAACACCTTTATTATACTCACCTAAGGGGCGGTCCGGTCAGATTGGCATCGCTGCTCTCGGTCCGGCACCTCCTCTATCTTGTGCGATCACCGTCCTCCTGCCCAGTCCCATGTGTATGATGCATCTTGCGTCATCCCCGCAGAGGCTGCCATTGCTCTCCTGCACATGCACACTTTGATCTGCTCTGTAGCATGATTTTAGGCTTCTCTGTATATTACCCTGCGAGCAACACCCCTTTGGATTAAGACTTAAAATTATCACTAAATAAAAAAACAAAAAACATATCTCTAACTGTATGATGGATTTAAAGAAGTTGTCCAGTTACCAAAACTGATTTTTTTTTTTTCTGATAAATCTTGCTAATATGTGCCCCTCAACACATCTATTATGTTTTTTCAGCAAAATTAGGTTTTATTGTGCACTAGCAGCACATGCTCATTGCTGGCTCCAGCTCTGATGGGGTTAATCTCTCCTCTGACTTCCTGTGTTCAGTTCCTACAAGTTCCAGAATTCTTTGTGGCTCTAGGGCGGTGTCTAGCTTATCTAACACACCCCCCTCAGCTCTCCACCCAAAGCCTCCTCCCTGCCTCTTCCCTGTGTGGATGGGAGAAATCACACAGAGACATCCGAAGAGAGTGGGGAAAGAAGGGGGAGGGGGGGGGGCAGAGGTGCTCTGTCACCAACTGTCTCCACTCTGTGACTTGTGGTGCAGGTGACAGAGTGCAGACAGTTGGTCCCATGCAGCAGGACAGATGGCAGAGCACAGCGGTGACATGCCTGTCAGTGTCTTGCTGAGTGTGATCAGATACTTACGTGCAGGGGGCAGATACTTACGTGCAGGGGGGGGATTCAGCTGAAGAACCCGCCCCCTCCTGTACTGCACACTGGCGCCCCATGCCTCACCATCTGCAGGGCTCTAGCCGGCTCCACACTGACGTCCTCCGGATCCTCCCCTCGATGCTGAGCTGTGATGTGCGGTAGTCACCGCCCACAGCCCTGTCACTCAGTGTGAGTGGTGCCAGCCTCCTCTGACGTACACGTCTTGTTTGAGAGCCCGGAAATGCCGGGACGTCAGAGGATGCTGGCGGCCACAGCTCCAGGGGGTCATGTGACAGGCACTGAGCGTGCAGGATAGCGCCGCTCAGTGCCAGAACTGGAAACAGAAGACAATGGAGAAAACGCCTAGAAAGGTAAGTAGAACTCCTACAGAAAATAAAAAAAATGGGTGAACCACCCCTTTAATTCACCTCCAACCCTACCAAAAACAAAAACAGAGAATACAGAGCATGACTACTCAGGGTAGCAGCAAGATTAAAATATGAACAAAAACTTGCCACTGTTTACTTAGTGACAAAGCGTAACTGTTGTTTTTATTTTTATTTCAAAAATCAATAGTACACCTGAAAATAAGACACTTTGTAATTATCTTCTAAAAAAAATTAGGTTTGTTCTCTGCCAGAATTGGTCATTATCAAAGTTCTCAATTTAGTGAAGACTTTTCCCATAACTGAGATAGAATCCATAGCATCTGCGATCTATGTAGACCAGAGGAGGAAGGAAATAGAGGAAGAAGCTAGAGGCAGAGCTTCTCCCTCGTCTATCTAGATGTAAGCTACTACTGATCAGATTCTCTCTCCTACCTCAGTAATTGGAACGTCTTCACTGATTACAGATCGTACCTCAGAATTGAAAAGTTTAATAATGACTGATCCATATTGATATCACAAAGTTGCTTATTTTCATGCATAGTATTGATTTAAAAGGGATATTCCCATCTCCAAGGTCCTATCCCAATATGTAGTAGATGAACTAATAGTAGCAAATACCTCCAATTAGAACTGTATTATAGTTCTTATAATTCACTGTCGCTTACCTCATGTGCAGGCATTGCATGACATTAGGTATCTATGGTTACAACCACTAGAAACTAACTGTTACTATATGCGTGGTTATAACCATGGATACCTAAGGTCCTGTAATGCTCTACACATGAGGTAAGTGACAGTGAAAAAGAACAACTATACCACATTTCTATTTGGAGATATTTGCTAATATTATTAGATTCAGAGGTTTGGTTTATCCCACAAGCCTTGGGGATTTCAAGACTTGGGAAGCAGCTCCTTCGCCGCCTGCCCCAGCAGCCACCAGAATAACCTAGTGCACTGTCAGCAGATGTATCGCCCCTGGCCATGCTAGCTTGTCCAGGTGTCAGTGATGAAATGCACCCTGGGAGACGAAGGGAATTTTGTTACTTACCGTAAATTCCTTTTCTTCTAGCTCTTATTGGGAGACCCAGACGATTGGGGTATAGCTACTGCCCTCCGGAGGCCACACAAAGCACTACACTAAAAAGTGCAAGGCCCCTCCCCTTCTGGCTATACCCCCCCGTGGTATCACGGGTTCTCCAGTTTTAGTGCCAAAGCAAGAAGGAGGAAGCCAATAACTGGTTTAAACAAATTAACTCCGAATAACGTCGGAGAACTGAAAAACCGTTCAACATGAACAACATGTGTACCCGCAAACAACAAAAAAATCCCGAAGGACAACAGGGCGGGTGCTGGGTCTCCCAATAAGAGCTAGAAGAAAAGGAATTTACGGTAAGTAACAAAATTCCCTTCTTCTTCAGCGCTCTATTGGGAGACCCAGACGATTGGGACGTCCAAAAGCTGTCCCTGGGTGGGTAAAGAGATACCTCATGTTAGAGCTGCAAAACAGCCCTCCCCTACGGGGATGTCACTGCCGCCTGCAGGACTCTTCTACCTAAGCTGGCATCCGCCGAAGCATAGGTATGCACCTGATAATGTTTGGTGAAAGTGTGCAGACTCGACCAGGTAGCTGCCTGGCACACCTGTTGAGCCGAAGCCTGGTGTCGCAAAGCCCAGGACGCACCCACAGCTCTGGTTGAGTGGGCTTTCAGCCCTGAAGGAACCGGCAGCCCAGCAGAACGGTAGGCTTCCAGAATTGGTTCTTTGATCCATCGAGCCAGGGTGGCTTTAGAAGCCTGCGACCCCTTGCGCTGGCCAGCGACAAGGACAAAAAGTGCATCTGAACGGCGGATAGGCGCCGTGCGAGAAATATAGATTCTGAGTGCTCTCACCAGATCTAGCAAGCGTAAGTCTTTCTCATACCGGTGAACCGGCTGAGGACAAAAGGAAGGCAAGGATATATCCTGATTAAGATGAAACGAGGATACGACCTTAGGGAGAAACTCCGGAATGGGGCGCAGCACTACCTTGTCCTGGTGGAACACCAGGAAGGGAGCCTTGGATGACAGAGCTGCCAGCTCAGACACTCGCTGACAGAGCTGCCAGCTCAGACACTCGCCGAAGCGATGTGATCGCAACAAGAAACGCCACTTTCTGTGACAGGCGAGAAAAGGAAACGTCCTTTAGAGGCTCGAAGGGCGGCTTTTGCAGAGCAACTAGTACTCTGTTCAGATCCCATGGATCTAACGGCCGCTTGTACGGGGGCACAATATGACAGACCCCCTGTAGGAACGTGCGCACCTTAGGAAGACGTGCTAGACGCTTCTGAAAAAACACAGATAGTGCCGAGACTTGCCCTTTAAGGGAGCTGAGCGACAATCCCTTTTCCAACCCCGATTGCAGGAAGGAAAGAAAGGTGGGCAATGCAAATGGCCAAGGGGATACTCTCTGTGCAGAGCACCAGGATAAGAAAATCTTCCACGTTCTGTGGTAGATCTTAGCAGACGTTGACTTCCTAGCTTGTCTCATTGTGGCTACGACTCCTTGAGATAATCCTGCGGACGCTAGGATCCAGGACTCAATGGCCACACAGTCAGGTTCAGGGCCGCAGAATTCTGATGGAAAAACGGCCCTTGGGACAGTAAGTCTGGTCGGTCTGGCAGTGACCACGGTCGACCGACCGTGAGATGCCACAGATCCGGATACCACGATCTCCTCGGCCAGTCTGGGGCGACGAGTATGACGCGGCTGCAATCGGATCTGATCTTGCGCAACACTCTGGGCAAGAGTGCCAGAGGTGGGAAGACGTATGGGAGCCGGAACTGCGACCAATCTTGAACTAATGCGTCTGCCGCCAGAGCTCTTTGATCGCGCGACCTCGCCATGAATGCCGGGACCTTGTTGTTGTGCCGGGACGCCATTAGGTCGACGTCCGGCACTCCCCATCGGCGACAGATTTCCTGAAACACGTCCGGGTGAAGGGACCACTCCCCTGCGTCCATGCCCTGGCGACTGAGGAAGTCTGCTTCCCAATTTTCTACGCCTGGGATGTGAACCGCGGATATGGTGGATGCTGTGTCCTCCACCCACATTAGAATGCGCCGGACTTCTTGGAACGCTTGCCGACTGCGCGTCCCTCCTTGGTGGTTGATGTATGCCACCGCTGTGGAGTTGTCCGACTGGATTCGGATCTGCTTTCCTTCCAGCCACTGTTGGAAGGCCAGTAGGGCAAGATACACTGCCCTGATTTCCAGAACATTGATCTGAAGGGTGGACTCCTGCGGAGTCCACGTCCCCTGGGCCCTGTGGTGGAGAAACACTGCTCCCCACCCTGACAGACTCGCATCTGTCGTGACCACTGCCCAGGATGGGGGCAGGAAGGATCTTCCCTGAGACAATGAAGTGGGAAGGAGCCACCATTGTAGAGAGTCCTTGGCCGTCTGGGAAAGAGAGACTTTCCTGTCCAGGGACGTTGACTTCCCGTCCCATTGGCGGAGAATGTCCCATTGAAGTGGGCGCAGATGAAACTGCGCAAAGGGAACTGCTTCCATGGCTGCCACCATCTTCCCGAGGAAGTGCATGAGGCGCCGTAAGGGGTGCGACTGGCCTTGAAGGAGGGATTGCACCCCTGTCTGTAGGGACCGCTGCTTGTTCAGCGGAAGCTTCACTCTCGCTGCTCGAGTATGAAACTCCATGCCAAGATACGTTAGCGACTGTGACGGTGACAGATTCGACTTTGGAAAGTTGATGATCCATCCGAACGTCTGTAGAGTCTCCAGCGTAGCATGTAGACTGAGTTGGCATGCCTCTTGAGAGGGTGCCTTGACAAGTAGATCGTCTAGGTAAGGGATCACCGAGTGTCCCTGAGAGTGCAAGACTGCTACCACCGCCGCCATGACCTTGGTGAAGACCCGGGGGGCTGTCGCCAGACCGAATGGCAGAGCTACGAACTGAAGATGGTCGTTTCCTATCACAAAACGTAGAAAACGTTGATGTTCTGTAGCAATTGGCACGTGGAGATAAGCATCTTTGATGTCTATTGAGGCAAGGAAGTCTCCTTGAGACATTGAGGCAACGACAGAGCGGAGGGTTTCCATCCGGAACCGTCTGGCGTGCACATGTTTGTTGAGCAGCTTTAGATCCAGAACAGGACGGAACGAGCCGTCCTTTTTTGGAACCACAAAGAGATTGGAGTAAAACCCTCGCCCTTGTTCCTGAGGCGGTACAGGAACCACTACTCCTTCCGCTCTTAGGGAGTCCACCGCCTGCAGCAGGGCATCTGCTCGGTCTGGATGTGGGGAGGTTCTGAAGAACCGAGCTGGAGGACGAGAACTGAACTCGATTCTGTACCCGCGAGACAAAATGTTTGTCACCCACCGGTCTTTGACCTGTGACATCCAAATGTCGGAAAAGCGGGAGAGCCTGCCCCCGACCGGAGATGCGGAGGGGGGGGGGCTGGAAGTCATGAGGTAGCCGCTTTGGAAGCGGTTCCTCCATTTGCTTTCTTGGGGCGTGCGTGAGCCCGCCAGGAATCTGAGACTCTTTGCGTCCTCTGAGTCCCTTTGGACGAGGAGAATTGTGTCTTGCCCGAACCTCGAAAGGACTGAAACCTCTGCTGCCATTTTTTCTGCTGAGGTTTGCTTGATCTGGGCTGGGGTAAGGAAGAGTCTTTACCCTTGGACTGTTTAATGATGTCAGCCAATGGCTCGCCAAACAGTCTATCTCTAGATAAAGGCAAGCTGGTTAAACATTTTTTGGAACCAGCATCTGCTTTCCAGTCCTTTAACCACAAGGCTCTGCGCAAAACTACCGAATTGGCGGACGCCATTGAGGTGCGGCTGGTAGATTCTAGGACCGCATTGATAGCGTAAGACGCAAACGCAGACATCTGCGAGGTAAGGGACGCCACTTGCGGCACCGCTGGATGTATGATAGCATCCACTTTTGCTAAACCAGCTGAAATAGCTTGGAGTGCCCATACGGCTGCGAATGCTGGAGCAAACGACGCGCCGATAGCTTCATAGACAGATTTTAACCAAAGGTCCATCTGTCTGTCATTGGCATCCTTAAGTGAAGCGCCATCCTCCACTGCAACTATGGATCTAGCTGCAAGTTTGGAAATCGGGGGGTCTACTTTTGGACACTGGGTCTAGCGCTTGACCACATCAGGGGGGAAAGGAAAACGTGTATCCTTAGAACGTTTAGAGAAACGCCTTTCTGGATGAGCGTCGTGTTTCTGGATTGACTCTCTGAAGTCAGAGTGATCCAAGAAAGCACTCAATTTACGCTTGGGATAGAGGAAACGAAACTTCTCCTGCTCTGCAGCTGCCTCCTCTGCAGAAGGAGCTGGGGGAGAAATATCCAACAGTCTATTGATGGCTGAGATAAGCTCGTTTACCATGGCGTCCCCATCCGGGGTATCCAGATTGAGAGGGGTTCCAGGATAAGACTCCTGATCACTCTCTTCAGACGCATCACAGGGCGACTGATTGCGCTGAGACCCTGAGCAGTGTGATGACGTTGAGGGTCTTTCCCAGCGAGCTCGCTTAGGGTGGCTGGGGCTATCATCTGAGTCATAATACTCAGCCTGGGAAGCCGGGGACCCCCTTGCAGTCTGGATTAATTCCAACTGAGGGGGATTAGAGGACAGAGACCTCGCCGTGTCCATAGACTGAGCCCCAGTCATGGATTGCAAAGTTTCAAGGATTTTTGCCATAGTCACAGACATTCCATCAGCAAAAACTGCAAAGTCTGTCCCTGACACCGGGGCAGGACTTACAAGCGTCTCAGCCTGGGTCACTACCCCTCCGGACTCCGGCTGGCGAAGCAGCACCGGATCTGAGCATTGTACACAATGGGGGTCTTTGGAACCTGCTGGTAGAGCAGCCCCACATGCAGCACACGCAGTGTACACAGCCCTAGCCTTGGCAGCCTTGCGTTTTGTGGATGACATGTTGCTGCCTCCTCAGAGCGATCTGGGGTATCCAGCCAGGAAGCGACCTCACAGTGCAAGAAATAAATAAATATATATATCTGGTGACACAGTACACCAATGCACACTGAGGCACTAGAGGGGCCAGCTGAAATGCCGCTTACCGCCCGCTTAAGAGCGGGTGTGTGGTCTCCAAAAGCCCCCTAGTCCAGGTCTCCCAGAGCCTTGCGTCCTTCCTCTAGCCAGACTGCATGTAATGGCTGCCGGCGTCCTGGGAGAGGAGGGGGGGCGGGCCCTGGGCGTTCCTGACTAAGAGCGGGAAGCCTGCTTCCCTCTGTGCCTAGTGAGAGGGCTGGAGCATGTAAATCAGGCTCCAGCCCTCGTCTCTGCTGCGAAACAGCGTCTCTCCCCTACCCTGATTGACAGGGTGGGGGCGGGAACGAAGCGGAGCTAGGCCGCAAAAGCCGGGGACTGGATTTATAAACGCCGCCGCCGTAAAAGCGCGGTCGGCGTGTCCCCGGCGCACTACAAGTCACAGCAGCGCCGCCGGTCCAGTGGGGGTCGGCGCTGCGTTCCCACAACACAAAAGTCCCCCAGTAAACTGCAGGAACACCAACTCAATCGTTACGGTCCCCGGCGCACTACAACACCCAGCCAGCCCGGAGTGTGTCTGTGCCTGCCGGGGACACAGAGTACCTGTATGATGCAGGGCCTTGTCCCTGATTGTACTCCTGCTCCGTATCCATCAGGTGCTATGGGTCTGTGGATGGAGCCCGGCGTCAGAGCTTAGAGGCCGGCAGGATCCCACTTCCACAGAGCCCTACAAGGGGATGTGGAAGGAAAACAGCATGTGGGGCTCCAGCCCCTGTACCAGCAATAGGTACCTCAACCTTACAACACCATCCACGGGTGAGAAGGGAGCATGCTGGGGGCCCTATATGGGCCCTCTTTTCTTCCATCCGAAATAGTCAGCAGCTACTGCTGACTAAAATCTGTGGAGCCATGCGTGGATGTCTGACCTCCTTCGCACAAAGCTTGAAAACTGGAGAACCCGTGATACCACGGGGGGGGTATAGCCAGAAGGGGAGGGGCCTTGCACTTTTTAGTGTAGTGCTTTGTGTGGCCTCCGGAGGGCAGTAGCTATACCCCAATCGTCTGGGTCTCCCAATAGAGCGCTGAAGAAACAGAGTTTATCAAGGAAAACGTAATGTCTCAACATGATGGTGCAGCTTTATTAGAGAAGTAATGGCGACTGGGCAATTGGTATTGAGGGACTGCAATGGCCATCAGGTTTCGGAAACAGTCTGTATCCATCAAACGGAAAAGCAGCATTTCCATGGCTAACAGTTTAGAAATAGTGAAGTTCAAGTTCTTCGTTTTGGCATATGTGGGAAGAAATGATCTTTTACATGACCAAAACTGCAGGACGAGGGGCTGGCTACTGTGCTGAGAGAGGGTGGAGTAAGGTGTACATGACTGACCGGTGGACTGTGAGGGAGGTGTAGGCGGAGATGTATTGCTGGATTGAGAAACGTGGTGTTTTCGGTGCCTCAAGTGGGTCAAAAACACCAGGCATGTCACTTCCGTACAGCTGACTGGCTCTCACTCACGCCAGCTGTAGCGGGTAAACAAGTGGAGGTTCTCCGGTCGAATACCTGTGTGAGAATAGTTTTGATGGTGACGCAGGAGGAAGAAGCAGCAGACGAGGTTGATTTGTTGGCCGATGGTTGGGTAGGCCTCGTAGTCCACATTTTAGCACAGTAAAATTCCCATAGTAATGCAGGTTGGTTGCACATGTGCTGGTTCATGCATGTAGTAGTCAAATTATTTCAATTTTTGCCTCTACTGAGTCTTTGTTTACAATGTTGGCAGATAAAATTTGGGCCACCCTTTTTGGTCTCAAAAAGGCCCAGGCTAGGCAACCCTTCCTGCGAACTGCAGATCTGCGACTGCTGCTGGCCACAGCCAGAGTTGTGACTGAGAATGCAGTGCATCCCATGATTAAATCACGTGTTTGTGCAGGAATGGCCAATGTAACATCCTTGTCTTCCTCTTGCTCATCTACTGAGCTACTCAGCAGTGTGCCTCTGGGTTCATACTAAGTGGGATCAAGAACTTGTCATGCTCTATGTTGTCCCGCTACTCCTCTTCCTGACCTGACATCACAGGACAGTATGCGTGTGCCTCAATTATCTGAGTCTCATCATCATCATCACCTCCATCCCCAGCGGTTAGAGTCAATTGACGAGGATCGGGATCCTGCTTGGACCCAAATTTGTACGGGCCAGAATCCAACTCACAAAGATTTTTAGCATTAGTGCAGATGCTTTCATCCTCTTTAGTCTGGGAGTCTTTGAAGCAGACCTCTGATGCCCATGGGATAGGATATGTGAACAGCTCTGCAGACCTACCCATGTATGCTTTTCCACAGTTAGTTTGCCGGTTGGAGTTATGTGACACGGGGGAACCAAGTGTACTTGGGGTGTCAACTCTGAGGAATGAACTGTGTGTGATGCTGAGTTGCAGGAAGAGGAGGCAAGGCCACTTGATGTAGTGCTTGCCATCCACTCTAGCACGTTATCACCTTCATTTCAAAATTGAAGCGTTGTTCGACTACCAAAAAAAATCTAGTGGAGTAGGCTGTCGAGTAACAGAGAGTGTTCTCATTTCTCTTGGGATAGAATGAGCCAGTGTTTGCTCTGTTTAGTAGAGCTTTGACTAACATTAGAATGTCCCACATGTACATCTCGAACACCCCGCCTATTCACCCTTCCACCACCACCTTGTCGTGATTTACCACTCATGGTTGATGTATCCTTGCCCTTTCAAACAGATATTTTGCAATCCTACTTCTACACCTGTCAGACACCTGACACAAAAGATAAATTCTTTATTTCTTACATGAGATGGCAATATTGTGAAGGCAAAAAAAAGTACCAATAATTATAAATATGGTTCACTCCGTAATTTGGAGCAAGCATTAATAAGTAGCAATACCTAAAAATTTGGTTCACTGCGTAATTTGCAGCAGGCACTGAAAAGTGCCAAGACCTATTTAGCTAGTTCACTAGCAAAGTTACAGCCAACACTACTAGCTAAAAATACCTAGAAATGTGGTTCAATGCATAATTTGCATCTGGCACTGAAAAGTGCCAAGACCTATTTAGCTAGTACACTAGCAAATTTACAGCCGACACTACTAACAATACCTAGAAATGTGGTTCACTGGCTAATTTGGAACAGGCAGCAGTAATAAAGTAGCAATACCCATTTAGATAGTTCACTATCAGCTCTTCAGCAGGCACTCAAAATTAGCAATCCCCATTTCTATTATGAAATGCCGATTTGTGGCACACAGCTTTCCCTATACTGCCCATCCCTATTCTACACTATTGTTCTCCTATCTATCTCACCTACCTATCATTAAACCCCTAGCTAAGCGAACAGTCTAGCAGCACCTTCTCAAATGTTTAGCATTCACAAAATGGCTCCAACGCCGCATGCCCTCATTTTATATGCAGAGGGACATGTGACTTAGCCAGCCAATGACACAAGTCCTTGTGTCAGAACCTTGTAGATGTTTGTTGCACTGTAATTGGCTGCAGGAACATCCACAAATAAAGTTAAGGAAAGAAAAAAAAGGCGCTGCACACTTCTCCTGAATCCCCACCCACTCTACCCATTAAATACATACCCCTGTTCATCAAAAAGCACCACAATCCTATCCTAAATCATAACCGGTTACTAGAAAAGAATTTTTGGAAAATACACTCAGTTATCGAACATTGTCAACTTTACCAAACCTGAGCCGAAATGGCTAAGACTCGTACCGAATTTGAATCTGGCGAACCTCTTTCGAAAAGGTTCGTTCATCTCTAATTATAATGTATAAACTCTCAGCTTGTAAATTTTTCGTTATATATAATTTGTAAAGTGTACATGTAACTACCTTTCATATCCTTGGGTGCATAAGGGTAATGGATAAAAATAGGAATCATTAATTCTACTGCACAAATGGACACCCACAGAATTTTAGTAATAGACTAGATCTGTGACTATTGCAGTACTGCCTATTTTTAGCACCATGTTTCATGAAGTTATCCAATGGTCATGTACACTGCATCATGAATATATGAAAAGAGTAAATCAAAAAAATAAGCAGACTGGTCAGTAATAAGTGTGTTTTCACATTACTTCAGAAAAAAACAATTTAGGGATTACTTTTTCCATACCTTAAGAGCTTTGTTGACTTCTTTAATATCTTCCATCTTTAATTTTGATCTGAAAAAATAACAGTAAAAAATGTTTCGTTTGTGCAAAAATGTAAAATCACTAATTTTTTTTCTGAAGAATTTAATCCATTAGTGTAGTCATAAAGCTGATATCAAGTAAATTACTCTGCAGCCATGAAAACAATATATTACCTATGAGCCAATGGACAATTTCAGTTTTCAATTTTAAATATGGTATTTTTCCCCCTAATATTCTATTGCACCGCATGTATTCAAAAAGGAGCAGCATGAAAAAAAAATGCAGTTAATCAAGATTCTGCATCAATGTATCCAAGATAATAACTGCTATTCTATTACATTAAGAAAATAAGGTTGACAAAGTAATCACATCAATTTATGCTCATATACAAACCAATGGGAAAATTAAGCAATTACAAAATTATAAGAAATAAGGAACCTAAAATACTGTAAGCCACCTACATTAATGTGAATTAAAGATGGTCATGTCTTATGGTTTGTTTTTACATGCAAAATTATCTCCATAGACACAAATTCCCATACCAGAAAGTCTGAGTATCTTAGGCTACTTTCACACATCAGTTTTTTCCCATCAGGTACAATCCGGAAAAAAACGGGTAAAACGGATCCGGTACCGCATCCGTTTTATCCCCATAGATTTGCATTGTTACCGGATTGTACCTGACGGCTTTGCGTTGCATCCGTTTTTTTCCGGGTGCGGCAAAATTTATCAAAGCGGCGGCCGGAGGCAACGTGTCTTGCAACGTTTTTTTGTCTGGCAAAAAAAAAAAAACGCATCGCGCCGCATCCGGCCGCTGCGGCGCATTTTCAATGCATGCCTATGGACGCCGGATGCGGCGCTATGCGTAAAAAAACGCATCCGGCCGCCGCATGCGGTTTCTTCCACTGCGCATGCTCAGTAGCATGCCGCAACCGGAAAAAAACGGACCGGTCGCATGTAAAAAATAATGCAAAGGATGCGGTGTTTTCACCGCATCCGTTGCATAGGTTTCACAGCCGGATTGAGCTGCACGGCTCAAACCGGATGTGTGAAAGTAGCCTTACTAATCACTTAAAGAGTAATCTGTTAGAATTTTTATTTTGTAAATCAATAGTACACAACTAAGCAAACTTTGTAATATGCCTTATTAGAGAAATCCGCTTCTTTCTCTGTCTGGATTCATCTTTCATTCTCAAAATTCTCAATTCTTGGGTAAAATCTGTCCTCAGTTGATGCAGACTTTCTTTTTACTGCGATAGGAGATGACAGTTACGACTGATATGATTCTATGTAAAATGAGGGGTATAAAGGTACCGTCATACTAAGCGATGCTCCAGCGATACCACCAGCGATCTGACCTGGCAGGGATCGCTGGAGCGTCGCTACATGGTCGCTGGTGAGCTGTCAAACAGGCAGATCTCCACAGCGATCAGAGATCATCCACCAGCGACCCGTATAACGATGCTGTGCTTGGTAACCATAGTACACATCGGATTACTAAGCAAAGCGCTTTGCTTATAGTTACCCAATGTGTACCTTGGCTACGTGTGCAGGGAGCCGGCTTCTAGAAGCTGCGGACGCTGGTAACCAAGGTAAATATTGGGTAACCAAGCAAAGCCTTTGCTTGGTTACCCGATGTGTACCTTGGTTACCACCGTCCGCAGAAGCCGGCTCCCTGCACATTCAGATCATTGCTCTCTCGCTGTCAAACACAGCGATGTGTGCTTCACAGCGGGAGAGCAACGACCAAAAAATGGTCCAGGACATTCAGCAACGACCGGCGACCTCACAGCAGGGGCCAGGTCACTGCTGGATGTCACACACAGCGACATTGCTTGCAAGATCGCTGTTGCGTCACAAAAAACGTGACTCAGCAACGATGTCGCTAGCGATGTCGCTTAGTGAGACGTGGCCTTAAGGAGGAGCTTATTAGGAGAAAGTGTCTCCTATCTAATTAACGAAACATTCAGTATTTATTTGAGATAGATTTTCCAAAGAATTGAGAATTTAGAGCATAAATAATCAGTCCAAGAAGAGAAGGAAGTGGATTTCTAAGTTACCATACAAGTGCATCTCAATAATCATCAAATAGATCATCAAATAGATCATCAAATAGATCATCAAATAGATCATCAAATAGATCATCAAATAGATCATCAAATAGATCATCAAATAGATCATCAACAAGCTAATTTTTTTTCCAGTAATTCACTACAAAAAGGGAAACACATCCAATATATAAAGCTGAGTGTGTGTGTGTGTGTGTGTGTGTGTGTGTGTGTGTGTGTGTGTGTACGCACGCTAAAGGAATCCGTACCGTTGCATTTACAATCACAAAATTTTGCACAGACTCCTCATGTGACCCAGGGCACGTCGTACACTATGTTTTGACAGGGATATTTAACTCCGCACTTTACAGTTACTCTCCAAAAAAACGTGTCTCCATTAAAGTGAATGGAGTATGGAACTACAGTTTATTAATAGCAGCTGTGATTGGTTGCTATAAGAACAAAGGACAGTGTTAGGCTATGTACCCACGTTGCGTTCTGTCCCTGCAGAAATTTCTGCAGCGATTTGAACAGTACATGTGCACTTCAAAATCGCTGCAGAAATAGTCCGTAATGAAAAGCCGATTTCATGCGCTCTGCATGCAGTCCCTCCCATTGACAGAGCGGGGCTGCATGTAAAGTGCACGAAAGAAGTGACATGTCACTTCTTAGAACGCAGCACTTCGGCTAGTAGGTAACGTGGTGTCAGTGGGGAGACGGAAAGCGACAGACGGGGAAAGAGAGAGACAGACCCAGAGATAGAGACAGAGACTGATACAAAGAGAGACAGAGAGATAGAAACAGACAGACAAGGAAAGCGACACAGAGAGACTGGGAAAGAGACAGACAGTTACTATCCCGGGCAAAGCCCGAGTACTACAGCTAGTCTACAGTCATGGCCAAAGGTTTTGAGAATGACACCAAAATTATATTTTCACATGATCTGTTGCCCTCTGGTTTTTAATTGTATTTGTCTGATGTTTACATCACATACAGAAATATAATTGCAATCATATTATGAGTACCAAAAGGTTATATTGACAGTTAGAATGAGTTAATGCAGCAAGTCAATATTTGCAGTGTTGACCCTTCTTCAGGACCTCTGCAATTCTCCCTGGCATGCTCTCAATCAACTTCTGGACCAAATCCTGACTGATAGCTGTCCATTCTTGCATAAGCAATGCTTGCATTTTGCCAGAATTTGTTGGTTTTTGTTTGACCACCCGTCTCTTGATGATTGCCCACAAGTTCTCAATGGGATTAAGATCTGGGGAGTTTCCAGGCCATGGACCCAAAATCTCTATGTTTTGTTCCATGAGCCATTTAGTGATCACCTTTGCTTTATGGCAAGGTGCTCCATCATGCTGGAAAAAGCATTGTTGGGCGCCAAACGGCTCTTGGACAGTTGGGAGAAGTTGCTCTTGGAGGACATTCTGGTACCATTCTTTATTCATGGCTGTGTTTTTAGGCAAGACTGAGTGAGCAGATTCCCTTGGCTGAGAGGCAACCCCACACATGTATCGTTTCAGGATGCTTAACAGTTGGCATGAGACAAGACTGGTGGTAGCGCTCACCTCTTCTCCTAATAAGCTGTTTTCCAGATGTCCCAAACAATCGAAAAGGGGATTCATCTGAGAAAATGACTTTACCCCAGTCCTCAGCAGTCCACTCCCTGTACCTTTTGCAGAATATCAGTCGGTCCCTGATGTTTTTTCTGGAGAGAAGTGGCTTCTTTGCTGCCCTCCTTGAAACCAAACCTTGCTCAAAAGAGTCTCCGCCTCATAGTGCGTGCAGAAGCACTCACACCAGCCTGCTGCCATTGCTGAGCTAGCTCGGCACTGCTGGTAGTCCGATCCCGCAGCTGAAACAGTTTTAAGATACGGTCCTGGCGTTTGCTGGTCCTTCTTGGGCGCCCTGGAGCCTTTTTGGCAACAATGGAAGCTCTCTCCTTGAAGTTCTTGATGATGCGATAGATTGTTGACGGAGGTGCAATCTTTATAGCTGCGATACTCTTAACTGTTTGGCCATTTTTGTGCAGAGCAATGATGGCTGCACGTGTTTCTTTAGAGATAACCATGGTTAACTGAAGAGAAACAATGATACCAAGCACCAGCCTCCTTTTAAAGTGTCCAGTGGTGTCATTCTTACTTAATCATGACTGATTGATCGCCAGTCCTGATCAACACCCACACCTGTGTTAATGGAACAATCACTAAAACAATGTTAGCTGCTCCTTTTAAGGCAGGAATGCAATGATGTTGAAATGTGTTTTGGGGGTTAAAGTTCATTTTCTTTGCCAATATTGACTTTGCGAGTAATTGCTGTTAAGCTGATCACTCTTTATGACATTCTGGAGTATATGCAAATTGCCATTAGAAAACCTTAAGCAGTAGACTTTGTAAAATTAATATTTGTAGCATTCTCAAAACTTTTGGCCATGATTGTATATACCGTGTTTTTCCAAAAATAAGACATTGTCTTATATTTTTTTTGCCCCCCAAAAAAGCGCTAGGGCTTATTTTTGGAGGAGGTCTTATTCTTGGAGAAACACGGTTGGGGGTAAGTTTACCCCCCAAAAAAGCAGACCCCCCCCACTACCCAAGAGACTCATACTCACCAGACCAGGACGTCTGCGTGGTTCCCAAGTCCTCCTGTGATCTCCGGTCGGTGCTGCACGCCGTTCTGCCCTGCTGCAAGCAGATCACACACAGCAGATCACACACAGCAGATCACACACAGCAGATCACACACACACACAGCAGATCGCAGATATACACAGCAGATCACACAAAGCAGATCGCAGGCACACACAGCCGTTCACACATACACACATCCGAGCACAGGCACACACAGCCGATCACAGATACACACATCCGATCACAGGCACACATAGCCGATCACAGATACACACAGCCGATCACAGGCACACACAGCCAATCACAGATACACACATCCGAGCACAGGCACACACAGCCGATCACAGATACACACATCCGATCACAGGCACACATAGCCGATCACAGATACACACAGCCGATCACAGGCACACACAGCCAATCACAGATACACACATCCGATCACAGGCACACACAGCCGATCACAGATACACACAGCCGATCGCAGACACACAGCAGATCACACACACACACACATACATCACATCCAGCACTTACGGCCGCAGGGAATGAGAGCAAGTCACGTGTCCGGCCGCAGGTCCTGTTCGTCGCGCTGCACTGCACTGCCTCTCAGGATTCTCCCGGCGAGAAGAGATCGGTGTCGCTGGATGAGGTGAGTGTGTATGCCATCAGATGTGTGTGCGATTTGATGTTTGCGTGCGATCCGATGTTTGTGTGAGAGATCTGGTGTGTGAGTGAGATCTGATTTTTTGTGTGTGTGTGTGTGCTGATGTGTGCAGGTGTGCGATAGCTACAGGTCCTGCCGCTCAGTGTCGGGTGAGTGTAATTGCCGGGTGCCGCTGTCTATAATGAAGTGTCCTGCAGTATCTGTAACTTTTTTAGCTGCACGGACACTTCATTATAGATCCACGACTAGGGCTTATTTTCAGGGGAGGGCTTATATTTAAGCCTTGCTCCGAAAATGCTGAAAATCCCTGCTAGGGCTTATTTTTGGGGGAGGTCTTCTTTTTGGAAAAACACGGTATATTTTTGCCTTATTCTGTCTGTCTGTCTTGCTCCAAAATGGTGTCGTTAAAGCGACAACCGTCGGATTGGCCGCTGGGCTCGGCCTGGCTTCCCCCCCACGGATTGGCCGCTCGCTTCGGCCTGGCCCCGCCCCCGAAAGGATTGGCCGCTCGCCCCGACCCTTCGCAAGCATCGCCCACTCAGCCACCCCCTTCCCCCGAATTCAAACGAAGCCCCGACTCCCAGGTGACTGCTGCAGTGCACTCCCAGGAGTCCACACCGGCAACCCAGCCCAGACATAACCTTGCGATGCTGGGATCGTGACGGAGCCGGTGTACGCTGGTAACCATGATACACATCAGGTAAGCGCTTCCCTTAGTTATCCGATGTGTATCATTGTTACCAGCGTACACCGACGGCTTCCGGTACACATGTGCAGGGACCCGGCATACGCTGACGCCTTGCCCGCTCGGCCCCGCCCCTGGTACACGTTGGCACGCTCGGCCCCGCCCTCGGCGGACATAACCTTACAATGCTGGGATCGTGACTGAGCCGGTGTACGCTGGTAACAATGATACACATCGGGTAACTATAGGAAGCTCTTCCCTTAGTTACCCGATGTGTATCATGGTTACCAGCGTACATCGGCTCCCGGTACACATGTGCAGGGAGCCGGCACCCCAGGACCACTCCTCCTATTATAGTCCTCCTATTATACTCCTCTCTGAGTATAATAGGAGGACTATTATAGCATGCAGGATGGAGCACGATGGGGGTGCGCAGCATGGGGGATGGAGCACGATGGGAGGTGCACAGCATGGGGGATGGAGCACGATGGGGGTGCGCAGCATGGGGGATGGAGCACGATGGGGGTGAGCAGCATGGGGGATGGAGCACGATGGGGGTGAGCAGCATGGGGGATGGAGCACGATGGGGGGTGCGCAGCATGGGGGATGGAGCACAATGGGGGGTGCGCAGCATGGGGGATGGAGCACAATGGGGGGTGCGCAGCATGGGGGATGGAGCACAATGGGGGGTGCGCAGCATGGGGGATGGAGCACAATGGGGGGTGCGCAGCATGGGGGATGGAGCACAATGGGGGGTGCGCAGCATGGGGGATGGATCAGCATGGGGGATGGAACACGATGGGGGGTGCGCAGCATGGGGGATGAAACACGATGGGTGGTGCGCAGCATGGGGGATGGAGCACGATAGGGGGGTGCGCAGCATGGGGGATGGAGCACGATAGGGGGGTGCGCAGCATGGGGGATGGAGCACGATGGGGGGTGCGTAGCATGGGGGATGGAGCACGATGGGGGGTGCGCAGCATGGGGGATGGAGCACGATGGGGGGGTGCGCAGCATGGGGGATGGAGCACGATGGGGGGTGCGTAGCATGGGGGATGGAGCACGATGGGGGGTGCGTAGCATGGGGGATGGAGCACGATGGGGGGTGCGTAGCATGGGGGATGGAGCACGATGGGGGTGCACACCTCCCCCCAAAACACACAAACACACACACCACCACACGCGCACCGCACAACACACCACACACACACTGGGAACCACAAACACCGCCCTACACAGACACCCACGCACACACAGACAACGCCGCACACACACAACACCCAACACACAAACACCGCGGCATACACAAATATACGCACATACCGCGCAACCCACCCACACTGCACAAAACATACCTACCCCCAAAACACACACACGCACCCCACAGCCACATCCACACAAACCGCGCAACACACAGGAACCACACAACTGCAACACTGCAGACACACAGCGCTCCACAAACGCAACACACACAACGCAACACACAAACAACACTGCTCTCACACCCCCCACACCCAGACAACACCCAGAATACATAAATAATATACAATACATAAATTCTAAAATACCCGATGCGTTAGAATCGGGCCTCCTAGTATATTATAAAGTTAGTCACTGAAGCCTGTTTATTTCAGTGTAATTTTGGGCTCAGTTTTTCCTGGAGCAATCAGTAGGAATGGCAGTGGGACTGGTTGCTCCCTTCTCCACATTCAATCCAGGTTTTGATTACTCACTGGATCAGCTGAAATAATCAGGAGGCATTCAGTACAAGGAGACTGCTGAGGAGAGCAGTACAGGCTCATGGCTGCTGTAGCTGAGGCTCCATACCTGGCTTGCTGTGCTGAGGAACCGACACAGTAAGAGAATACTGTTTTGTTTGTTACATAGGTTTATTTTGTAGTCAGCATTCTGTTAGTGGCCAGACGGCCTTAGACATTTATTTTCCTGTTTTTTAATGTGTAACACTAAGAGATAAGTGTACACAATAAACACGGCAGTGGCCGTGCCTGTGTGGAACCTGCAAGTCTGCAGCTGTCATCTGTGAATCCATAGCCACTCGCTTGGACCAAAGCAAAGATCCCAGCTGAGCTATATCCCCTGTCTCACAATATACACAAAATTGTATATATTATAAGATATATATCTAATATATAAAGCTCAGTGTATGTGTGTGTGTATATATGTGTGTATGCATGTGCGCTAAAGGAATCCGCACCGTCGCATTTACAATCACGAAATTTTGCACAGACGCCTCATGTGACCCAGGGAACGTCAGACTGTTTGGGCGGGAAAATTTAACCCCGTGCTTTCCAGTTACTCTAAAAAAATCCTGCAGCCATTAAACTGAATGGAGCTGCGAGCTATACAGTAGGCTATAAATAGCAACTGTCAGTGGTTGCTATAGGAACAAAATAAACTGTTAGTATAAGATAGGCTAGACGGATAGAGAGAGACAGCCGGGCAAAGAGACAGCCGGGCAAAGAGACAGCCGGGCAAAGAGACAGCCGGGCAAAGAGACAGCCGGGCAAAGAGACAGCCGGGCAAAGAGACAGCCGGGCAAAGAGACAGCCGGGCAAAGAGACAGCCGGGCAAAGAGACAGCCAGGCAAAGAGAAAGCCGGACAAAGAGAAAGCCGGACAAAGAGAAAGCCGGACAAAGAGAAAGCCGGACAAAGAGACAGAGAGAGACAGATACAGAGATTGAGACAGATTTGACTGATGCAAATAAAGAGAGATAGAAACAGACAGACAAGGAAAGAGACAGACAGCAACACACAGAGAGACAGTTACTATCACAGGTACTGCAGCCAAATATTATAAAATATAAATATATATATAGAGAAAAAAAACAAAATGCCAGCACTAAATGTGCACTTCGGCACTAAACATTCCAAACTGTACTTATAAAAATTTTGAGATTTTTGGCAAAAAATTGCAATTTCTTGAGCTGCCTCGCCACGTAACGGCAAATCTCATTTGAGGCAGTCATACACTAAAATATTTTTATAAAATGTGCCATACGGCCTCACATATGAATAGTAGAACTGCTCTTAGCAGCACTCACCTGGTCTATTTCAATCCCGTACCCATGACTGAGTCATGGCTGTGGGCGGGACAGGTCCAAGCAAATGCTGCATGAAGTAAATAGCCCGTGGACAAGGCCTGATGACAATGTGAACAGTCACCAACCGCCAAAATCTAGACAGATGGAATACATCCCAAATTGGGGTGCATAGCAAGGTGGAGGTCAACCACCGACCAATTCAATGAAGAAAAAACAAAAAAGAAAAAAAAAAATTTATGTTGGTGCCTGTTCACACACAGCCACCGCCTCCTGTTCCATAGGCATTATTACTTAAGCACCACCTGCCTGGGGCTGTTCCGCCCTTCATCCATGTTTGCTGGTCTGGCACTGTGGGGGCCAGTTCTGACATTGTGCTGGTGAGTGTGGTTCTGCCACACACGCTGGCACCTGGAGTGCCCTTTTACTCGCAGTTGTCAGCCCTTGCAGCATGGGAGCGGTTCTGACACTTCTCAGGTAGGTGATGTTCCTATACGGTCCTGCGCATTACACGAGACCTTAGGGTACGTATATAAATTATAAATATAGTGTAGGGACCCCCCTTCTAGAGATTTGCCGTGACGGGGCAGGGGGGCTCAAATCATTGATCAATTATTTGCCAAAAATCTCATTGAATTGTCACAGTAGGAATGAATTTGTGAATTTTACACTTTTTACTTTCGCATTGTTGCATGCCACTCATAGGCAGTGCTGGCTCCCCTCCTTTTTGTATATATATATATATATATATATATATATATATATATATATATATATATATATATTATACATATTATACATATATACACACACACACACATATATATATATGAGATATTATATATGTATATAATATATAAAGCTCAGTGTATGTGTGTGCGTGCGTGTGTCCGCTAAAGGAATTTGCACTGTTGAATTTACAATCACGAAATTTTGCACAGACACCCCATGTGACTCGGGAAACGTCAGACTATATTTTGACGGGAAAGTTTAACCCCGTGCTTTACAGTTACTCTCCAAAATCCTGCCTCCATTAAACTGAATAGAGGTGGGAGCTACAGGCTATTAATAGCAACTGTCAGTGGTTGCTAAAGGAACAAAATAAACTGTTAGTATAAGAAGGTTATGTGTGAGGTAATATGATGTCGGTGGGGAGACGGCTAAAGAGAGACAGAAAAAGACAGCCCGGGCAAAGAGACAGCCCGGGCAGAGAGACAGACAAAGACAGACGGGGAAAGAGACAGACACACACACACTTAAACAGACACAGAGATGGAGACAGACAGACTGATACAAATACAGAGATAGAAACAGACAGACAGAGACATAGACACAGATGGACAAAGAAAGACAGAGAGACAGACAGCGACACACAGACCGACTGGGAGAGAGACAGAGAGACAGTTACTATTCTGGGCAACTCCCGGGTACTACAGCTAAAATGGATTAATATATATATATATATATATATATATATATATATATATATATATATATATATATATATATATATATATATATAATAAATCTATATAATTAGTTCCTTGCGAAAGTATTCGACTCCCTTGAATTCTTCAACCTTTTCCCACATTTCAGGTTTCAAACATAAAGATAAATATTTTAATGTTATGGTGAAGAATCAACAACAAGTGGGACACAATTGTGAAGTTGAACGAAATTTATTGCTCATTTTAAACTTTTCTAAAAAATATGTAACTGAAAAGTGGGGCGTGCAATATTATTTTCCCCCTTTACTTTCAGTGCAGCAAACTCACTCCAGAAGTTCATTGAGGATCTCTGAATGATCCAATGTTGTCCTAAATGACTGATGATGGTAAATATAAGCCACCTGTGTGTAATCAAGACTCCGTATAAATGCACCTGCTCTGTGATAGTCTCAGGGTTATGTTTAAAGCGCAGATAGCATCATGAAGACAATGGAACACAACAGGCAGGTCTGTGATACTGTTGTGAAGTTTAAAGCCGGATTTGGTTACAAAAAGATTTCCAAAACCTTAAACATCCCAAGGAGCACTGTGCAAGCGATCATATTGAAATGGAAGCAGTTTCATACCACTGCAAATCTACCAAGACCCGGCCGTCCATCCAAACTTTCATCTCAAACAAGGAAAAATTGATTAGAGATGCAGCCAAGAGGCCCATGATCACTCTAGATGAACTGCAGAGATCTACAGCTGAGGTGGGAGAGTCTGTCCATAGAACAACAATCAATCGTACACTGCATAAATCTGGCCTTTATGGAAGAGTGGAAAGGAGAAAGCAATTTCTCAAAGATATCCATAAAAAAAATGTCGTTTAAAGTTTGCCACAAGCCAACTGGGAGACACACCAAACATGTAGAAGAAAGTGCACTGGTCAGATGAAACCAAAAAAATCGAACTATCTGGGCACAATGCCAAACTATGTTTGGCGTAAAAGCAACACAGCTCATCACCCTGAACACACCATCCCCACTGTCAAACATAGCCTTGGTAATTCCCTTGTCATATCTTTAAACTTGTCAAAGAGTTGGATATTGACTAAAATGGCCACTTAATATGAAGGTTATGGTGGTTTCCTAAAATGAGACACTCGTTGGCTAGGTCCTTCCCGGAGGGATATCTGGCTAGTTTCCGTGTTGAGACTCCTAACAGAGGCTCCACGGATTTTTTTTAATTGCATATTTCCCAGGGGGCAATGCACCTAGGATTTCACCGTCTTGAGCGCCCTTGTTGGCTGCTAGCAGTGTTTTCTCTGGCTGGTCTCCCCGAGATCAGTGATTGTTTTGTTTTGTTTTGTTGGTCTACTAGGCATTGCTCCCACCCGGCCAGAATCCTACTCCACACTGATGAGGGGCAATATCCCGAAACAGCTGTCTGTGGATGGATACCTGGCCTTGGTAATTCCCTTGTCATATCTTTAAACTTGTCAAAGAGTTGGATATTGACTAAAATGGCCACTTAATATGGTGGTTATGGTGATTTCCTAAAAAGAGCCACTCCTTGGCTAGGTCATTCCCAGAGGGATATCTGGCTAGTTTCTGTGTTGAGACTCCTAACAGAGGCTCCACGGACTTTTTTGATAAACATGGTGGTGGCAGCATCATGGTTTGGGCCTGCTTTTCTTCAAGAGGGACAGGGAAGATGGTTAAAATTGATGGGAAGATAGATGGAGCCAAATACAAGACCATTCTTGAAGAAAACCTCTTGGAGTTTGCAAAAAATCTGAGACTGGGACGGAGTTTTGTCTTCCAACAAGACAATGATCCCAAACAAAGCAAAATCTGGAGTAAATAGAATAAATCCCTTTCTGTGTTTCTGGAGGATGAATAGGATATCAGTGCAAGTTTGTAAATACTTCAAGAGCAAAGGTTTATTGTTAGGTTCGATTAAAAAAGGGACAATTACGTACAACGCATTTCAGCTAACAAATTGTCCGTAATTTTCCGTTTTTTAATCAAACCTAACAATAAACCTTTGCTCTTGAAATATTTACAAACTTGCACTGATATCCCATTCATCCTTCGAAAGCACGGAAAAGGATTTATTCTATTTACTCCATTATGCACATGGGAGCACCTTTACAGGACTCCCATTGTTTTCCCGAGGATTCGTGCTGCATACTAGAGGATTAATAAAAGAGTTGATCCACTACACGGATCACACAAGCGAAAATAGAAGAAATCTGCACGGTGAGTGTAAAATTCGTTCAATCTGTGTTCACATAAATCTACACTTAGATTTGGCGCCCCGTTGTCTTCCTCTTTTTTTTCTTTTTATTTATTCTCTAAAGCAAAATCTACAATGGAATGGTTCACAAATAAACGTATCCAGGTGTTAGAATGGTCAAGTCAGAGGTGAATCCAATTGAGAATCTGTGGAAAGAGCTGAAAACTGCTGTTCACAAAGGCTCTCCATCCAACCTCACTGAGCTCGAGCTGTTTGCAAAGGAAGAATGGGCAAGAATTTCAGTCTCTCGATGTGCAAAACTGATAGAGACATGCCCCAAGCGACTTGTGCTGTAATCACAGCAAAAGGTGGCGCTAGAAAGTATTAACTTAAAAGGAGCCGAATAATATTGAATGCCCCAATTTTCAGCTATTATTTTCTAGAAAAGTTTAAAATAAGCAATAAATATTGTTCACCTTCACAATTGTGTCCCACTTGTCGTTGATTCTTCACTATAACATTATGCTGTTTGTATATGGAGCCATATATATAGCGTCCCCTGCTAAAAACAAACAATTAACAAACAGTTGTGATTAATTAAAATCAGTGTGAGCAGAAAGTAAGGTTGAATCCACTGCTAGTGTTAATAGGTTTTAACACCATGACAATGTATATTAACAATGACTCAAAAAATGACATGAATATATGGAACAAATCTTATGATTAATATATACCATAGTATCAATAGGCTCTTTTTTTTTTTTTCTCGCAGCCCCCTCAATATTGTAAAATAATATCCAACCGGCTAATAAAACCCAAAGGTGTCCGGGTGCCTAGTTCAAAGATCCATCTACTCTCTCTAGCAAGAACTTTTTTGTGCAAATCTCCTCCACACTCCGTTTTTTTTCATGTGTTCAGGCTAGGTGACAAAAATGATGCTAAAGTAGGCGCACGTCTGGCAACAAAAGCTATATTGTGATTGTCAGATTTTTTAGAACTGCATCTTGTGACAGTAGAGGTACGTTTTTCTTTATGATTTCCACTATGTATTTAAATTGTGGGCTATAATTTGTACTAAAAATTACCTTTGGCCCATGTGCTGAAAGAAATCCAGTGTTTTGAATTTTACGTTTCAACAGCGTAGATCTATCAATATTAGCCACAATTTTTTTGGCTCTATCTAAAGACCAAGTCGGATAGCTTCTTTTGCGCAAATTAATACATATCAATTCCGATTCTCGTTCAAAATAATTATTAGAGGCACTATTCCTTTTTAACCTGACATTCTCCCACTGGGATTTTTTGGATAACATGTTTGGGATGGTTAGAGGAGGCCATTAGGGTATGTGCGCACTAGGCGTTTTCTCACGCTGTGTTTTTATGTGCGTTTTTGTCTCAAAAAAGCGACAAAAACGCATGCGTTTTTACCGCGATTTGGTGCGTTTTGCTGCGTTTTTGCTCACTGCATTTCTAATCAGTGCACAATGCCATTAAAGATTGTTGATGGAAAAAAAAAAAAAGTCTGATGTCATTTCCTTCTTCAAAATGTTCTTCATTGTATGCAGGAGAGCAGACAGCAGCTGCAGAACTACAAGGCTCAGCATCCTCCATCCAGGACTGTATGCAGGAGTTTTTTTGCCCAAAAAGAAAAAAAAAGTGACATGGGCTTCGCTATATTTTTGTATGCTAGCCAGGTACAGCAGGCAGGTACAGGCTGCCCCCAATCCCCAGCTGCCTATTTGTACCCATCTGGGAATCAAAAATATAGGGAAGACTTTTTTTTTTATTTCATGAATGTCAAGAAATAATTAAAAAAAAAATGACATAGGCTTCGCCCAATTTTTGAGTCCAGCCAGGTACAACTAAGCAGCTGGGGATTGGAATCCGCAATGCAGAGTGCCCAAACTTTCTGGGCACTCCCGCTGCGAATTGCAGTCTGCAGCCACCCCAGAAAATGGCGCTTTCATAGAAGCGCCATCTTCTGGCGCTGTATTCAACTCTTCCAGCTGCCCTGGTGACGGGTGGCTAGCTGGGTAATAATGGGGTTAGGGCTAGCTGTATATTATCAGCTGGCCCTAAGCTCGAAATTCATGGTGTCACGCCAATATTAGACATGGCCACCATGAATTTCTAGTAATGATAAAAAAAAAAAAAAAAAAACACAGAAAAATATTTTTACTAGAAATAAAACACAACACAATTAGTGACTCCATCTTTATTGAAATAAAGAAGCCCCCCTCCGCAGTAATCCTGGGTCAAGGGTCCCGCGCCGTCCAATCCAGATCCAATATCATCTGATCGGTTTGCTGGAAGGCAAAGCGATCAGATGATGTCAGGTTAAAGGACGTGAATCACATGACACATCAGCTGATTGTATAAAAGCCGATTATACAATCAGCTGATGCATCAGTAGAAAAAAAAATAAATAAATACTCACTTATGTGCTGAGAAATCTGTAGCTCCTGGAGCAATGGAATGAGAGTCTGATCCTGTCCCATCGCTGCAGGAGCTGCCGGTAATCAGCTGATGAAGTCTCCTGACGGCAGGATCAGCTGATAAGTTAAGCCGGCCGGGCGCTAAAAAGCCGGCGACACCGCGAGAATTACGATCAGCTGATGCATCAGGTGACTGCATCACGTGATCAACCGCCAGGTCCTGCAAGCATCGTACGTGCCCCGGGGAGACTGCACAGCCAGAGCGGCGGTACCGGGACAGGAGCTGGGAGCGGACATGGCACCGGGACCCTGCAGACAGGTGAGTATGACATTTTTTTTTTCTACTGTTCACTTTTGATTTCGCCGCTGCCTCCACCTCCCGCCCAGACATGACGCCGCACGGGAGCTGACATGGCACCGGGCAGGTTGTGGACGCAGCGGTGACGGTACAGGGAGGATTCATGCTTCTGTGTTTACCAACAGAAGGAATCCTCTTCCTGTACACGTCACTTTAGTACCCACCCCTTGCATTTATAGCTGCGTTTTTAGTCATAGAAACGCAGCTATATGCGTTTTTCATTGCGTTGTTGAACATCTCATTGAACTCAATGGGTGAAAAACGCAGAAATAATTGACATGCTGCATTTTTTTGGTCACCACAAAAACGCAGCTACAAAAAAACGCTGTGTGCGGACAGCACTTATGAAAACCCATAGACATTGCTGGGGAAGCAATGTCACTGCGTTTTCAGTACAAAAACGCGGTAAAAAAACGCAGCAAAAACGCCTAGTGCGCACAAGGCCTTAGAGTACTGTTGCAAGCAATAGATTTTTTTGTACGGAGCTATCAATACCCTATTATTATGACAATCAGCAGTAAATTTAAGATCTAAAAAATTAATAGAATTTTGATTATGCACACTGGTGAAACTTAAATTGAAGTCATTTAACTTAAGGTATAAACCAAATTTTTCCAGTGATGAGACATCCCCTCCAGACAAACATCAGTTCGTCTATATAACGCCCTAGCCATATAATATGGTCTTTGAAAGGATTGTCATCATTGTAAATATAGTTTTCCTCCCATACAGACATGAGAATATTTGCCAGGGAAGGGGAGAACTTAGGAGTATCTCTCATCAAAGGAAAAATAATTATGGGTCAGCAGAAATTGAATAGCCCGAACAATGAATGTTTGAATACTGTATTTATAATTGCTATATTTAGACAAATAGTACTCAATGCAATGTATTGCCATGTGGTGAGGAATAGAAGGGTATAAACCCACAACGTTGCATGATAACCAGAGGAAGTCCGCCTGCGAAATAATTTTTTCCAATATGGAGACTGTGGCTTTTGTGTCTCTAAGGTGTCCCTAAGTATAAGCCGAATGATGTGCCCATTGTTTAGTAGTTTCACCTGCAGTAATGTCGTCATTGTTTAGTAATGTGCCCATCCTTGTCCCCTCCTTGTAATGAGCCCATTGTTTAGTAATGCCCTCCGACCGGTCCCCCCCTTGTCCCCTATTATGCTGTTATTTACACACAACAAACATTATTCTCACCTTTCCTTCGTTCCCGCGTGGACCTCAGCTGCTTCTTGTAGACCGCAAGGCCCATAGACTCTTCTGCGATAGCGTCCGATTCACAGGGCTGCTGTCTGCCGTTATGGCTTTACTGCAGTTAAATCCTTTGTGATGCCATAAAGCATTGAACTGCAGTAAAGCGCTGACAGCAGTGGCCCAGTGTATGGGATGCGATCATGGAGGAGTGCTTCTTGCTGACCTCAGGACCATAGACCCCTCCATGATCGCGTCCTGTACACGAAGGCCGCTGCCGTCAGTGCGTCACTGCAGTTGACTGTTTTACGGCACCGCAAAGCATTCAACTGCAGTAAGGCCATGATGACAGCGACACCATGTACAGGACGCTATCGCGGAGGGGTCTATGGGTCTGCAGTCTGCCAGGAGAAGCTGAAGGCACCGCGGGAACGGAGGACAGGTGAGAATAATGTTTGTGTGTAAGAAGGGGACCGGTAGGAGGGCATTACTAAACAATGGTCTCATGCAGCACCGTGCACCGCCGTATAAGACGACACCCGGAGTATAAGACAACCCCCGACTTTTGAGAAGATTTTCAGGAGTTAAAAAGTCGTCATATACGCCGGAAAATACGGTACATGTATTACACAAAGGAATTGATCGCGTTAAGTTTATTTTACACTTTATATTATTATTAGTTAAATCTGACAATTAATATTGGGAATTAGCCATTATTACGTTATTGACAAGGCAGCTTATGAGCATTAATAATATTGGAGGTAGTACTGTAATATTTATTGGAGAGTCAGCCCCACTGTTGGTAATTTTGTTTTTTTCTGTTGAAATTTGTGGTCATGCTCTGTGAACTGACCAGACTGGAGGGACGCGGACAGATAATTCATACACGGTGCAGCATTGCATTCGGTGCCCTGATAGTCCAGACAGGTATTGCAGCTTTTCAGATTTAGCAATACACAAAACAAAATACAACTGAGAACGCAATATTTTGTTTTGCCACATTTTTAACATTTTTATGATTCCTTTGCACACTCCTTTCCGCACATGGTCAATGGCAAGGAAGAGCGACATCACGTCGTTTGAAGACCAATAACTTAAGGGTCATCTAAGGAGTCCAGCTGGTTAGAAAACAAGGCTATCCAGGACATTGGACCTGTTTTCATGCAGCAGAAGGACGAAAGAACAGACGACACAGAGCAAAATGGCCACCAAATGAGTGAATATGAACTTCTCCACACTGAAACACCTGTGTAAAAATATCACATATATGTAATTTTCAACACATACAAGTCCACAGAGATGCTCTGATCCGCTTTGCTGCATACCTGGATAGCAGTCCTAAGAACTAAAATTCTATGTAGGCTGTCAATTATACCCTGTAATCTAAGTAAACACATTAAACAGCTTATTAGAATAAAGGAATTGGTGAGTATAATTCTATAGTAAGCTTAGGGAATAATCAAGGGACCTGACATGATGTGTCTCTTTAAAACATACAAAAAATGACTTACTGGCTAAGATGAAAGCCCATTTCTTGCAGGGCCTGCTCTTGTTCGTCACACAGCTTCTGCAATTGTGTTTTCTCTAGGCGTAACGTATCAAAGTCCTGTCTCAAAGAAAATAATAATAAAGAGTTAAAAGGCAAGAGAACACTGTTCCACTGAAAATAATAACATTTACAAGAATAGGTGGCTAGATTCATTTTATGCATACAAAAAAGCTAAATTAGTAGGTTCTGTTTATTTGTATTGTGAAAATAAAAGTATTTCTTAAGGGCTCCTTCTATACCAGAGGAGGGGATGGGGGATGGGTATTAGAAGGTTGTGGACAGGAATTTACTTATCTGGATATTATGAAGAGGGTGGATGGCCTAAATATATGCTGAAGGAATGAAGGAATAAAATGCTGAAGGAATGAATTTTGATGAAACAACAATTCACTGACATATAAAATAGTTTCAACACCATCGCCCCCCTCGTTTTCTTTATTTAGGCTATGTGCGCACTAGAAAAGTGATTTTTCTCAAGAAAATGTCTTGAGAAACTTCTGGGAGTTGAAGATTACAGCACCTGCAATAAAAAAAACGCACCAAAACCGTGGGAAAAACGCATGCGTTTTTGCCGCAGGTTGGTCCCTTTTTATGCTGTAACTGCAATAAATAATATAGATAATGGATAGATAATCGATAAAAAAATTGTTTAAAAGAACAGAGAGTCCTCAGTGGTTGATACCTTTTAATGGCTAACTGAAAAGATGGTAATAATTGCAAGCTTTCGAGACTACTCAGGTCTCTTCATCAGACATGGTATAACACAAAATCTTTTTTTTTTATTTTGATTTTGTGTTATACCATGCCTGATGAAGAGACCTGAGTAGTCTCGAAAGCTTGCAATTATTACCATCTTTTCAGTTAGCCATTAAAAAGGTATCAACCACTGAGGACTCTGTTCTTTTAAACAATTTTTTTTATCTCTACTGGCTAACACGGTACAAAGATATATTTTACTTGTAGATAAATCGATAGACAGACAGATAATGGATAGAGGGAAAGATGGATAGATGAATAGATAGAGAGATAGATAATAGATGAGAAAGACCTATATAATGTCCTACCCCCTGAATAGTCTAAGCTGGCACCCTTTAGTGACTTTCATGTGGCACTAAACGGTGCTTAGCCTTGTATTTAGCCAAAAAAATAAATAATTAAAAAAAAACCAGACATGGAGGTCCACCCATCTTTTGTAGCCAGCTAGGGTAAAGCAGACGGCTGCAGCCTGCAAACCACAGCTGGCCGCTTCACCTTGGCTGGTAATCCAAAACAGAGGGCACCCCACGCTGTTATTTTACATTAAATAAATAATTTAAAACAAAAAAACGTGGGATCCCCCCAAATTGGATCACCAGCCAAGGTAAAGCGGACAGCTGTGGTCTGGTATTCTCACACTAGGGAGGTCCACTGTTATTTGAACACTCCCCAGCCTAAAAATAGCAGGCCACAGCCGCCCCAGAAGTGGCGCATCCATGAGATGTGCCAATCCTGGCGCTTCGCCCCAACTCATCCCGTTGCCCTGGTGCGGTGGCAAACGAGGTAATATATGGGGTTGATGCCAGATGTGTAATGTCACCTGGCATCAAGTCCTGAGGTTCGTTATGTCATGGCATCTATCAGATACCTGACATCACGAACCCAGTCAGTAAGAAATAAAAAATAGACCACAAAAAAAGTTTGATTTGAAAAAACACTCCTCAAAACATTCCCTCTTTCACCAATTTATTGAAACGAACAATCAATTCCAGGTCCGGCGTATCCAATAAGGGGGTCCCACGGCGATCCATACCATAGTCACTGTCCCAGTCAATGAAGAACAAAATGTTCCCCATTGGCTGGGAGAGCCGTGAAGTGACCTGAGCTAACATAAATAGGTCAGCCTAGGTCACTGCAGGGGATGCTGAGCGCTGCTGTCAGGAGGTTAGATGAGATCATTACCTGAACTGACGATCTCCTCCACTGCTGACGTCAGCGCTGTCACTGACTTCTATGCCCGCCGCGTTCTCAGCAGTATCGCGAAAGCCTGTGAGGTCATCGCTAGTGACAGTCTCGGGCCGCCCACAAGACGGGCATAGACGGCAGTGACCGCGTTGACATCAGGAGAGCAGGAGATAGTCACTGCAGGTAATGATCTCATGTAACCTCCTGACAGCAGCGCTCGTCATCCCCTCGACTGCCAGCACTGCAGCGTGAGAAGCTGCTGATACTGCGGCAGACACTGACACTGCAGTGCAGGCAGCTGCGGGGCTAGAGCGGGACACAGACTGCACGGGCACCTGGAGGTCACACGGAAGTGCTTCCGTGCGGCGTCCAGGGAGTGTGAAGTGTGTGTTTACTCCCTGCTCCGCTTCCTCTTCCTGTCATAATGACATCACTTCCCTGCAAGACGCAGGCAGTGATGACCATTACCGCAGGTAAACCGCGGCTATACCGAGGGTATACCGCACATCAATTGCTACCTGCGGTATACCCGCGGTATTTCGCGATTACATTACAGTGAATGGAGTGAAATACCGCAGGTACTCGCGGAAAAGTAGTGACATGCACATTTTCTCAAGAATTTTTCTCAATAAATTCTACAGAAAGAATGTTCTTGAGAAAAAAACCGCAGTGTGCGCACAACTATTTTTTTTCCCCATAGGTTTTGCTGGGAAATTGTCTGCAGAAAGATTTCAAACATTTCTCAAGAAATTTCTGCAACAAAACCGCGGGTAAAAACGCAGTGTACGCACAGGGCCTTATGGTGGAATTTGACGAATAATAGAAACTGTCCGTGCTGTAGTTTACGGTTACGTTTGATGATTCCAAAGCTGCGTTATGCAAATAAGATGGTAGAAGCCCAGATGAAAAAGATACAAATCACATATCTGAATATATAATTCATATATTAGATGAACACCATCCTTCAAATTGACAAATAGAAGTGTGGTGTTAAATGGGGGAGAGACAAAAAGGAGAAAAGTAGAGCTAATGAAAGGTGCTTTTGAAAAAGTAAAAGAATGTTATGTTGTCCCAAAAAGGGAGGATAAGTGAAGAAAAATGAAAGACAATTTAAGAATATAAAAAGGGGGAGTGAGATCTGGACATGGCACTGAGAGGATGCATAGTTTGAGAGCTCTTTCCTCAGACTAAAGATATTTACAGCCTCATACATGCTGTCCCTCATTGAAAAGATAATGAAGAAGCCAGAAGTTAATGTGCAGTCATCTTCTTCTGTCAGAGGTCTCCTCGTCCAGCACAGCAGCCATTACTGGCTCACCTCAACGTGGAACAAGAAGCAGTCTTAACGCTCATGTCAGTCCATTTGTTAAGGTCTAAGTCCTGCACCAACCTCTTCCCTCTTCATGGCGTCCTCAGAAGAGAACGGCTTCAGAAGTCTCCCTGTACTTTCACAGAAGCCCACATACTCAGCAGCGTTTGCTTTACAGGGGACATTACTCTCCCAAGCTACGGCGATTCTGAAATGGGGAAAGCCAGAATTGATTTGAAACATATAGTGTTAATCCCTATTAAGCAAGGCATGGAGCAATATAAACAGAGGCTGGAGGCTACATACAATAAAGACACATTCCCTCATTTCTAGACCGTCACAGCTCACAGACAAGGTAATAATATTTATATAATATTTATTAATTTATATAGCGCTATTAATTCCACAGCGCTTTACATACATTGGCAACACTGTCCCCATTAGGGCTCACAATTTAGAGTCCCTATCAGAATGTTTTTGGAAACCGGAGTATCCAGAGGAAACCCACGCAAACACGGGAAAACATACAATCTCCTTTCAGATGTTTTCCTTGGTGGGAATTGAACCCAGAACCCCAGCGCTCCAAGGCTGCAGTGCTACTGCTAACCACTGAGCCACTGTGCCGCCCACTAAGGTACAGAGATTACAGGGTAATGTCATACAAGTTGTGGGCCATCATAATGCTCAAACAAATTCTGTATCTTCACAGCCAGCAAACAGTGTTTAATATGGCTGATGACCAAGAAAATAGCAATCGCCACAATAAAATCAGGATAAGGATATATGGGAAAGCATCAGCAGAAAAGCGATTATGCCAACACTGCGGACATTATTCAATAATACCCTTGGTTATCCTATTGATAAGAAGCTAGAGATCGACAGAGCGCGCTGTACACTATGCCCTTGTGGCCCAGATCCTGAACATTCAAAGGACTTTATCTGTCACATATACAGTACGGTATATATTTTTCAATGTGAAAGAGGCCATTAAGAGAAAAGTAAAGGAGTTTGGCTCTGTTGTTTTAAATAGAAAACGCTTTGTTGAACAATTGTTCATAGATTTTTCCCAAATGTCATTTGCTAAAAGTAGGTTATTGAAACGGCTACTTGATGCTCTCGGTCTTATGTACTCCTGGGGATACCCATTTCAGCTGCAGGTTCGGATAAATAGTACACTGTATACGTTGAACCCAAGTGACACATTTTGTGATGCCCTGGACATTCCCAGAATCCAGATATCTGACTGGCAACCTGCTCTATCATTGGGAGTTCCAACACATCACAGAAGCCGTTCAATGGATCAGAAACTTGATGGTTACAGAGTTAGATGGGAAAGGAACCTGCCAGTCATATGAGCTCCTGAGATGAATCTGGTCTTCACTGATGAGAGACATTTTTCAGATGTTTACTTATTTCTTTAAGCATACAATTAGACATAGCTAAATGGAGTTTTAAGTGCCCCACTTCCACTATCCAGAATGTCTCAGCTAACATATCTTACAACTGCATTTAAGTTGTGTTCACAATACATTATTATGATTCTGTATTACTTTACTCTCCCATAGTTTCTCTTCGGCTAAGTTCACATTTCCGTTGTTTTGCATCAGTCACATGCGTTGCTTGACGTATGTGACTGATGCGTTGAACAATGGATGACAACAGATGACAAAGAAAAGAATTTCATTGTCGGACTCCGTTGTGTGCGGGGGGCGGAGCTGAGGACGTCCGTGCCGCATGGCTGGGGACAGGTGAGTGTGTGTGTGTGAGTGTGTGTGTCTACATGCGTGTGTACATGCAGAGTGCGGGAGGGGGCGGAGCCAAGCGGGGCCGTGGAGCTGAAGACGTCAGTGCCGCGGGGACTGCAGGGCTGGGGACAAGTGTGTGAGAGAGAGAGTGAGTGAGTGAGTG